>NC_141874.1:460408287-460711317 GCF_056163025.1 Triticum urartu | reverse complement strand
TTGGCGGATATCACTTCACACGAGTCTTGATGGACGGTGGCATCAATCTAAACCTAATATATCAGGATACAATCCGCGGGATGGGGTTAGACCCAACAAAAATTCGCCATAGCAATACTACCTTTAAAGGAGTAACGCCAGGCCCAGGGGCTCGTTGTACGGGCTCCCTCCTACTACAAGTTATATTCGGCTCCCCCGATAACTTCCGTCGCGAGCATTTAACCTTCCACATCGCCCCGTTCCAAAGTGGCTATCAAGCCCTGCTCGGACGCGAAGCTTTCGCTCGCTTTAATGCAATACCACACTACGCCTCCCTCACACTCAAGATGCCCGGTCCACGTGGCATCATTTCAGTGAACGGAAATATCAAGTGATCTCTGCGCGCCGAAGAGAGTGCGGCTGCCTTGGCAGCCGCACACTAAAGGCGCCCGGACCAGCGAAAGCATCCAATAGGTTGTCAAGACCTCAGACACAACTCATCAAGTCCGGCGCCGCTATTTATACCGAACAAATGGTCACACCCCTATTTGTCAATACAAGGGGCTCAACGCGCGCAGACAAGTGGCAATTTTTTCTCATCTTGAATTATACATGGTTTCTTTAAAAACTATCTTTTTGCACGACAACTTTTTCACCTAAATTCCTCTCTTTTACAGACGATCATCGTGCTACACCCGTCCAGAATACGGCACAATGGAGACACAGGCGCAGACGTGTAGCAGGGACCCGCTCCAAGGATTCTTTTTAGATTAAGACCCTGCGTAAACCTTTTTTACTATCTCTTGTTGATACATATCCACCGTTGAGAAGGATGCTGACGTCTTGGCATGTGGCCACGCCAGAACAATGCACGTACCTGGACACAAGGGGCTTCTTACAAAGGCCATTATTTAGGCCCGGTTTATACCACAAAGACTGAATACCTTAGGGAGTGCTCGGCGTCGCGAGTTTGGCCCTATATGCATCAGCTCCAAATCATTGTCTTTGGTAAAATGTTGGGTTTGCCCGGCTCCTGTGTTTTCGTGCCTTACGTTCCGCTTTACCGGCTAAGGTAGCACCAGGAGAACTACTGCGATTGTGCCTTGGTTCATCCGGACGAGCACCTCAGTAGAGAAAGCCGAAAACTGACTGTCATGATATAGCGTGAGACTGGTCAACCAGTCGATGACCTGTTGGAATGTTAGAATTCCTCCGCCTTAACGAAGGGCCGTTTTCCGGCCAGGCATGTACGCACCCCGGATCGGGAGAGTGCAGAGCCACCAGGGGCTATCTAGTAGCCCGACTGTCAAACTCCTATGGCTAAGTGAAAGTGCTAAAGCATTATAGTCCGGTTGCCTCACTCGCTCCGCTATCACCTCCTTAATAGGACCAAGACGTTGGGTTAAGTGTGAATGCGTCTTTTTTGTGAGCACCTCTGCATTATATGCGTGGGGGTTGAAGCCGACGGCTGCAATCTTTCAGGTTATACACATGTATACATAAACGGCCGCCTAGGAGGCATCATAATACTTTCAGGCAAAAGTATAAAAATATCCTTATAAAAATTTATAAAAGCATTTTGCTTACAATGAGATTACATATCACTCAAACATAATATTTTTGAGCACTGGGTCTCTATCAAATGAGCACCCTCAAGAACTTCTTCAAAGTAGTGCTCAGTAGCCATTCGGCCTATGGCCGAATCCCGCGCTGCAACAGTGGTAGCATCCATCTCCGCCCAGTATGCTTTACACCGGGCAAAGGCCATCCGTGAGCCCTCTATGCACGCCGACCTCTTCATCGCATTAATGCGCGGCACCACGCCAAGGAACTGCTGCACCAAGCTGAAATAGCTGTTCGGTTTTGGCCTTTCCGGCCATAGCTGATCCACAACAGACCTCATGGCGAGTCCGGACAACCTATTCAGTTTGGCCCATTTGGCTAATTGGTCAGTCAATGAAAGCGGACGCTCGGGAGAATGGAATTGTCTCCAAAACAACTGGTCTACTCCACGGTCCATCTGACCCTGGAAGTACTTGGCCGCATCGGCAACGCTCGCTGCCAAATCCATATACACATCCTCCGAACTGCACAGCCGATCCAGAGGGGCATACCGTGGATCTCCGAACTTCCTCCGCAACATAAAGGATTTCCCAGCTACAATATCCCCGGCTTCCCACAGCTCCTCCTTCTTCGCCCTCATAGCAGAGCGGATGTCTTTTCTCGTCAAAGCAGCCTTCTCAAGGTCCGATGCCTTCGGTAGGTTTTCCTTTTCAAGAACCCGGCAACGGTCGGCGGCCGCTTTTAATTCTATGGCCATCTTGGCCATCTTATCTCGGCTCTCACCATGCGCAGCCTTCTCGGCTTTCAACTCTTGGGCCGCCTTCAAAGCAGCCGCATTACAAAACCTCGCTTGTTCCTTGGCTCGGGCAAGTTCTGCCCGCAAGGCTTCAACAGTGGGAGCTCCATCTGCAGTCACAAGATATTAAAGATACTGGCATCATGTTGCTCTTACTATGTGGCGTTTACCAGATAATGACACTTACCCTGTGCCTCGTCAAGCCTTTTGTTAACAAGCTCGATGTCGGCGTCTGCCGCATCCAACTGCCGTTTTAAATGGGAAAACTCGCTAGTCTGGCTAGCCATCGGAGCTTCCATCACCTGCACATAGAGGCAGTATGGTTATTACCTGGGAATATGATCCTCTGTTCGTCGTCGTTTCCGATGACAACCAGAGTCTCAGGGGCTACTATCTACACAGGGCACACCTATCATACATTATTTTATGTACCTCAAAGCCTGTCAGTAGACTCATAAAAGCTTCATGCAATCCGCTTTCGGCGGACGAGATTCTCTCCATCACCGTATTCATCAGCATACGGTGTACATCTGAGATGGCCGCTCGCCCCACCAACTCCCTCAGAACATCCGATCGCACACCAGACGGTGCCGGATTCTTTTGTCTGCTCTCTTCGGGAGCCAGACACTGGGAGCTTCGGGGGTCAATGGGATTATCTTCTGGCCTCACCGAACTCGGAGAGGCCCTCCGCGACGACACTTCGGGGTCGCCCGCTTCCAGAGCGGAGGAGTCCGGAGGAGGCGTTTCGCTCTCCATCATCTCTGGAAGAAGATCCCCCGAAGACGAGCTCATTCGAGAGGGGCTAAGGCCCGAACTACAAAGATATATGCGGTGGCATACCTATACTATTAAAGTATTTCAGGTCACTTACGACTCACTGGAGAATTGATCCCCCCACGGACTTTGTGCGGCAAAAGCACCCCCCAAGGTAGGACCCTCTGTGGGAGACTTCTTCTCCCGTTTGGAAGCTTTGGCTTCCGAATCCCCGGGCGCAGTCCTTTTCCTCCTTCAGTCGTCTTCCTTCATGGAGACGCTCGCTCCCTCGGTTAGAATGGGCAGCATTGGGGGCCCGCGTCCGCCCGTATTATCCTCCCCAGTATCTTCCTTCAAGGGCTCCGGGCAAGGTGCGACCTAGAGCATCTTTTCCAATACCGGATTGTCCAAACCCTCAGGGAGGGGGGCTGAACACCGAATCAACTTCGCCTTTGTTAGCCAGTCCTGGTCAAAAAGCAAACTCTCAGAAATAACTTCGTAACAAATGAGAGATAGTATGTTTGGCCGGAAGATTCCTTACCTGTTTGGCGGTGCGGTTACTGCTCAGGGCCACGTCCTCGGTGATTTCCGGACACTCTACCTGAGGTCCGAAGAATGACTTGTACATCTCCTCGTGCGTCAGGCCGAGGAAATTTTGAATGACACGCGGTCCCTCGGGATTGAACTCCCACAAGCGAAGGGGCCGGCGTTTGTAAGGCTGGACTTGACGAACCAGCATAACTTGTATTACCGCAACCAAACTAAAATCTCCATTGAAGAGATCTCAAATGCGGCTTTGCAGTATAGGCACGTCCTTGGCTGGACCCCAGCTCAGACCTCTGCTGATCCATGACATCAGTTGTGGTGGAGGGCCCGAGCAGAAAACAGGGGCGGCCACCCACTTGGCACTTCTAGGAGCCGTGATGTAGAACCACTCCTGTTGCCACAATTCAGACACCTCTGGAATGGAACCTTTGGGCCATGGAGCTCCCGTCATCTTGCATATTGATGCACCTCCGCATGCTGCATGTTGCCCCTCGATCATCTTCGGATTTACTTCAAAGGTCTTGAGCCACAGGCCAAAGTGATGGGTAACTCAGAGGAAGGCCTCACACATGACAATAAATGTCGTGATATGAAGAAAGGAGTCCGGAGCTAGATCATGGAAATCTAGCCCGTAATAAAACATCAAACCCCTGACGAAAGGATCCAGAGCAAGGCCTAGACCTCGGAGGAAGTGGGAGACGAACACGACGTTCTTGTTGGGTTCGGGGGAGGGGACGGCCTGCCCTCGGGCAGGCAGCCGATGCAAAACCTCGGCGGTCAGATATCTGGCCTCCCTCAACTTTTTGATGTCTTCTTCCGTGACGGAGGAAGGCATCCATCGGCCTTGAAGGCTAGATCCGGACATGATTGAAGGTTCGGAGCACCTGACCTGAACTTTGGGTGTTTGAGCTTGAGGTGGCGGAAGGATTCGATTGAGCACGGGAGGGAAAAAAATAAAAGCCTTGTCCCTTTATAAAGAGGGTGAATATCAAGCGTCCCCTCCGTGGACGTTTGGACTTGCCTACAGTCTAGGAGTCCTAGAAGCGGTTGGGATACCCACGCCCATATTGATGAGAATCCCGGAATAAGGGGACACGATCTCTGCTTCGACGAGACGTGCCAAGGAAACCGCCTCGCATGACACGCTGAGGTGGGACAATAAAATGATTCGAATAAAGGCTTAGCCGTGGTGCGATGTCACACTACGGAATACGTCAGCAGATTAGATTTGTGTAAATATTATTCTCTCTACGGCAATATGTGGAAACTTATTTTGCAGAGCCGGACACTATCTTTGTGTTCAAAATATGAAGTACTTGGAGGAGGAACCCGCCTTGCAATGCCGAAGACAATCTGCGTGTCGGACTCGTCGTCATTGAAGCCTGGTTCAGGGGCTACTGAGGGAGTCCTGGATTAGGGGGTGTCCGGATGGACGGACTATACCTTCAGTCGGACTCCCGGACTATGAAGATACAAGATTAAATACTTTGTCCCGTGTCCGGGAGGGACTTTCCTTGGCGTGGAAGGCAAGCTTGGCGATACGGATATGTGGATCTCCTACCATTGTAATCGACTTTGTGTTACCCTAACCCTCTCCGGTGTCTATATAAACCGGAGGGTTTTAGTCCGTAGGACAACATACAGAACAACAATCATACGATAGGCTAGCTTCTAGGATTTAGCCTCTCCGATCTCGTTGTAGATCTACTCTTGTACTACCCATATCATCAATATTAATCAAGCAGGACGTAGGGTTTTACCTCCATCAAGAGGGCCCGAACCTGGGTAAAACTTCGTGTTCCTTGCCTCCTGTTACCATCCGGCCTAGACGCACAGTTCGGGACCCCCTACCCGAGATCCGCCGGTTTTGACACCGACACCCCTCCTCAGCTATTACGCACTTGGTTGCTATGTTGAACAGCTCCAAAGTCATGCATAGCTCCTAATGGATGGTGAGATCCTCCTTCATCTTGATGTTGCGAACACCATCGGAAAATGCTGAGATGACGGCCTCTTCTGTCACCTTGGGGATCTTGAGGCGCACATTGTTGAAGCGCTGGATGTATTTCTGCAGGGTCCCTCCCAGCTGTTGCTTGATGCGGCGCAGGTCACCCGCGGTCGGGGGGCGGTTGCGAGTTCCCTGGAAGTTGGCGACAAAGTGGTCGCGCATCTCATCCCAAGAGGAGATCGAGCCCGGGGGCAGGTTCAGGAGCCATGAGCGAGCGCCGTCCTTGAGAGCCATGGGAAACCAGTTCGCCGTGACCTTCTCGTCGCCGTTGGTCGCCTCGATGCTCAGCTCATAGAGCTGCAAGAACGCCGCAGGGTCGGGGGTGCCGTCATAGCAAGGAGGCAGATCCGGCTCAAACTTGCCTGGCCAGACGACGATACGCAGCTTAGGAGTGAAGGCGCGGCAGCCTGTCGTGGCCATCGGGGCCCATCGTGGAGGCGGAGCTTGATCTTGGTGCCCCTGCGCCGCCACGGCAAGTGGCGCATGGCCCTGCCGTGGCAAGCGATCCTGACGTGGCGGTGCTGGGAGAGGTGGAGCATTTTTTGCGAACGGGGAACCTCTTGGCAGCTTCTTTCTTGATGCGTGGGCACACGGCGCGGTGGATCACGCCGCGGGACCGCACATCTTGGAGCGAGGAAGCCGTCTTAACGCGGAGGAGGCGGAGGCGCTCCAAGAGCCTCATGTCTCGGCGCGAGGGCGCCATCTTGGTGCAGAGGTGGCGGAGGCGCTCCATGAGCCACATCGCCCGCAGCGGGGACGGGCAAGGCTGCGAGAGGGATGGAGCAGGAGAGCCACCCGCGACGTTGACGAGCTCGACGATGCGGTCCAATGTGACGCCCTGAGTCCGTTGCGCCAGGTGTCTTCCAGTTATTCGCTGTCTTTGCCATGTCATTTGCTTGCATGTTGCTTCTTGCCATGTCATCATGTGCATTGCATCATCATGTTTTCAAAACTTGCATCTGTCCGGGTCTCTCCATTCTCTCTGTTGTCCATTCTGAGGTCAACCACACTCACACGCGCCTGCAGCATGTCCGAAATTGTATTTTTATAAGTGGCCGGAAAATGTTCTCGTAATGGGTTGAAAGATGGCATGCGGTGTTGTTATGTTGTCGGTAGGCCACCTACCAAGTTTCATCGCATTCGGAGTCCATTTCACGCCCCAACAGATAACTATAGTGGCACCGCTACCAGTCTAACGTCGGACGTTTTCGGTCTCCGAAAACTGTTACCGGGCTTTCCCTCTCTTTCCTCCCTAGACCATCTACACAGTCCACTACCAGCCGCCAGGCCCAACCTAACCCTCCTCACATCCGGAGCCGTCCGATTGTTATCGGAGGGCCCCGAAACCCCTCCTAACCACCTGACCCATCCTTGCACAGTGCATCAACCCCTCGAGTGCGCGTCCGAAGCTATCCCGAACCCGACCCGAGCAGTCGTGACCGTTGGATCCAGATCATCCCCAACCATCTATAAAATATCTTCGTTTTATTTATTGGACTGCCTAACCTATATTTTTCTCGACCGTCCAATTTAAAATCGGAGGGGCCAAATACCCCTACACCTAGCCACACTTGCTATATATAGTCCACCCTTAGTCATTTTGGACAAACCCTAAAATCTAGGGACTTGTCCCGTCGAGCCGCCGCCACCCGCCGCATCTTCATCGGGATCCCCATCACCCAAATCCAGCGTCTCCACTATTTTTCCCCGATCCAATCCCCTCCGCCTCCACTCGCTGCCTCCACCACACATCCATCCAGCCGCTCGTCCCCACAACAGAGCAAGCCGCGGCCACTCCTCCAGAGGCTCAGGGCCCCGGTGGCTCATGAGGAGTAGCCCCTTCGTCGCATACCATCAGCTGCCCCAACTCTCCTTCATCAACAGAACCAGGTGACATTTTCCAAGTTCATTCAGCTGGGAGCGCCCCCAGGGCTGCATCATTCCCAGGTCGCGTGGGTCCGTCCCTGTGGTATGTATCTTTCTTTGTTTATGTCTTTATCTTAGCTTGCTGGGGGCGCCCCTCGGGCTGCATCATCCCCAAGCCGCTCGGGCCTGACCCAGTGGCATGCATCTTCCCTGCATTTACTTAAGCCAGTATGCTTTTCATGCTTAATCTATCTATGAATATCACCTGCTTGATTGTCGCCCACCATGGGAGCCGCGCGCCGGCCGTCTTTCTTTAGGATCCTTCACGTGAGTAAGTTAAGCACGACGTCTATGCTCGGGCCCGTCCCTGAAGCGTCAATAAATCCAGCGGCTGAGCTCTGCCTGGCAGGCTGGCCCCGTTCACATAACCTCCTGGGGCTGTTAGTGCTTATCTTTCTCACGCGATAACCTCAAGAGATTCGTTTTGCGCAGGTTGTCCAACCACCTCGCAGGACCAAGACAGCGAACAAGAACCAAGACCAGGCGCAACCCGCCTTGAGGTAGGGCCTTGTGAGTCCCGCGCTGGCTCGCGAAGTGCCCAGACACACCTCGTCTAGCCTTACCATGCAAGCCACGTGTCCGGGTGGGGCTATACACGCCTCGGGGGCTCTCTGCAGTATGGAGTCCCCTCTAACGCACTAGAAGCGAACCTGCAATCACCATGGTGACCGGTACCCTTCCTCGCGCTAACTTGCAGGAACTTCCTGAGGGCCACAGCAGGCGGCACCGCGAGCTTCCTCTTCTCACATGCAATCCTCTTGCGCGTTAAAAGGGGGGTCCTGAGCATCGCGTCTCAGGAGCTCCTACTGGCTCTCCTGCCCTCACCCCCTGGCGTTGACCACGGCACACGACCTGGCATACCAGCGGCGGCTGAGCTTGCTCCAGGGCCAGGACCTGAAGACTTAGAGCACGAAGGAGAGCGTGGGAGAGGGGCAAACTCGTATGGCCCCGACCTAGCTACACTACGGTGACCGACATGCGAGTTCGACACGACTCGAGGAGCCGACCCCGGACACCCAAGATAAGTTCTCGCTCCGGATCCACCAATCGCTATGGCATGAGACCCTCGCTCACTCCCTTCGCTGCCCTGCTGCGGCAACGTTCTCTTCCTCTCCCATCCTAAGACAGCTGCTTGCGCGCTAAAGGGGACCTCTTGAGCATCGCGCCTTAGGAGCTCTTACTGGACCTCAGGCCACTCACCTCCTGGCCTTGACCACGGCACGCGACCTGGCATACCAGTGACGGCTGCACCCTGCCTGGGGACCGGGACCTGTCAGCGTAGAGCACCAAGCTGCCGCAGGATTGGAAAGGGGAGGCCGAGCCTCGGCAGGATATGCGCATGCAAATCTTCATAATGAGGGCTATGTTGACAAAAGGTATTGCAGACGCTTTACACGCCCCCACGGGGTTCATTTCTTGATTCCTCGCAGGGGACAAAAGGGAAGGAATTCCTAGGAGTTCTATCTACACGCACCAGATGTCGCCGATGCCATCATCAAAAGTGGCCAACATGGGGTTGGCGCCAACCCCATCCAGATCAGTGGCGACGGCGGCTGTATGCCGCAGCCCTACTCCGGGCTCGGCGGGAGCTCGGGGGCACGTAGCAGTCATCGCTCGTCTCCGGAGACACCACGAGCTCACGAGAGTTGTTGGACTTCCAGGTCGCTGGAGGAGCAGCAAGCGAGGCCTGCGGCGGGCGCAGCGCCCACTACAGCGTCGTCCTGGCGACCTCCTTCAGGGCAGCACTCCAGGCGGCGGCCTTCCTCATCGAAGACCTTGAAGAACAGCACAGAGGCACCGTTGTACTCAAAGTGGATCGCGAGGGCACCCTCCGCGCGGATGACTCGGGCAATCTCGCCCCAGCCTCGGGTCATGAAGATCTTCCCGGAGGCAACGGCTCCAATCTCCGCTCCAGTCGCTGGGGCGTCGCAGTCGGCGTGCTACAGCCAAAGTGTAACACCCCCGATGTAACTTTCCCAATTTGTATTCCAACTCTTACCGTTTCCGGCTTTAAGTTATTTTATTTTCTCGGGTTCGGGTCTTTGTCTCCGTGTGTTGTTATCGTTGTCATGCAGCTCATATCATGTCATCATGTGCATTGCATTTGCATACATGTTCATCTCATGCATTCGAGCATTTTCCCCGTTATTCGTTTTGCATTCCGGCGCTTCGTTCTCCTCCGGTGGCCATTTCTAGATTTCTTTCGTGTGTGGGGATTAAACATTTCCGGATTGGACCGAGACATGCCAAGCAGCCTTGGTTTACTACCGGTAGACCGCCTATCAAGTTTCGTGCCATTTGGACTTCGTTTGATACTCCAACGGTTAACCGAGGGACCGAAAAGGCCTCGTGTGTGTTGCAGACCAACACCCCTCCAAGTTGGCCCAAAACCCACCAAAACCCTCTCCATCATCTAGAGCATTCGATCACGATCGCGTGGCCGAAAACCGCACCTCATTTAGACTCTCCTAGCTCCCTCTACCTATAAATATGTGCACTCCTCCAAAAATTCGGGCGAAACCCTAGTCTCCCCCTTCCTCCGCGCGCCGGACACGTCCGCCCGGTGCCGGACACTGTCCGCCGCTCGCCCGGAGCAACCGGGAGCTGCCACGTGGTGCCCCCGTGACCACATCATCACCCCGCGCCACCAGGCCCGCTCAGGCCCGTCCCCGGCCCCCGCGGCCCGAAGTCGTTCCGCCGCCCGCGCCCGGCCGCCTGCCCTCAAGCGTCGTCCCGCCGCCTTCGCCGGTGCCGCCCCGCCGCCGCGCTGGTCATCGTCGACCCGCAGGACGCCGCCGCCTCGCCCCGGTCGCCGCCGTCCTACCGCGCCAGTGCCACCTCAGATCCGGCTGCCTCCGCCTCCGCGACGCCTCCCGGAGCCAGATCCGGCCGCCCCCGCCGGAGTCCGGCCGCTCCCCGGCCTTCCCCGCCGCGTTCGGGCCTCGCCGTCGCCGGAGACGATGGATCCAGCCTCGACCCGCCGGAGTTGACTTTTTCTGCGGAGGGGTTGTTTTCTTCTCTAAGTCCTTTTTTCTTCATAACATTTGCCCTTCTTCATTGCATCATAACTCCGCATCCGTAGCTCCGTTTTGGGCATATAGCATATCAAAATGTTCATCTCAGAGAATACATCATTTCATTCCACTGCATCATTTTCATTTGAGTTCATCCTGATGCCCGAAATGCTGTTAGAAGAGTGCTACTTGAGATAATTGTCAGATCTGCTGCTCCATTTAGCTATTTGTCATTTTTGCCATGATTATTGTGTGCATGATATGCCCATGAGTTCTTTATATGTTTTGTTAAGGGTTTTGTCATCTTTCCAGAGGTGCAACCCATGTATTTTTGTAATGTGTGTGGTGACTAGCACAAGCTTGCCAAGTGAGGCACTTGGTAATGCTGATTTCAGAGACCTAGCATTTCCACTAAGTCCTTGGGCTGTCTATCTCATATGGCCATATGTTCATGTAGTTTCCTAGCGATCCATGCATCTTTTGAGGATGATCAGTAAGGATGTTTTGTTAATCTTGTAGTGCTCTATCCATCCATCTCTTTGTTTGCAATTATGGAGCACCCTATCTTGAGTCAATCGAGCTCTACTTTTGCTACTTTGTGAATCTGGGCAGATTGTCTACTTGATTAGCGATTTTGCCGATGGTGTTGTAGTTGATCCATGCATGCTATGTTATTGTTCTTGCCATGTCTAGATTATATTTTGTGTATTCTTTATGGATATATGCTTAGCTTGTCATGACTTGCTCCGTAGTGAGTGCATCGAGCCTGTAAACATGCCTACTTGATATCTGTTTTCAGCATGCTCCAGTTTTCACTAAGTCTGTGATCTGATTATGTTTTTACCATGTTCACATGCTTGCAATTGTATTTTCTGATCCCTTTTGGCTCAAGGTCACTAAGGGAATTTTGTTTAGCTCTTTGAGTAGCTCCATGCCATGCTTTACTTTGCCATGTTCAGGTCCTGTAGCATGTAGTTTTGTTGCTTCGAAGAGTGCTACCTGATCTGAAATTCCAGACAAGTGTTGATTTCACTAAGTCTGAAATCAGTTTGCCATATGCATTTTTGCCATGTTTGTTTGAACCTATTAATGGATGAATTGGCCGTAGCTCAGTGCTAGACTTTTGTTAAGCATCTTGAATGCATCCCTGCCATGTATTTTGTTGTCATGTTTGGGTGCTATAGCATGTTCATCTCGTTGCATTTAGGTGGCTACTTGCTGTAAATCGCAGACCGGTGCCATATTCGAATCGCTTGCCATTTCCAAACCATAACTCCGATTCCAGCGTTCTTTATATCGTTTTCAAGCGATTTCATCTCATCTTTCCAGTGGCACACTTGGAGTTCCAAGTTGAGGCCAGCACTACAGGAATCAGCTATTTTGCCGTCTGCCATGGCGGACGGCAAAGGCCTTTGCCGTCAGCCACGGACGGCAAAAGGCTCCGGCAAAGTAGGCTACGGTAAACAGCTACTTTGTCGTCTGCTTCCTGGCGGCTGACGGCAAAGGCCCTTTGCCGTCTGCGGCGGACGGCAAAGAGAGCGGACGGCAATAATTGCGCTGTCAATCCGTTAAGTGGCTAACGGCATGCCTTTGCCATCCGTCGCTGACGGCAAAATTTCTAGTGTCTTTGCCGTCCGCCGTATGATGTCATCTACACGTCACTACATGGCAGGTTCTTTGCCGTCTCCCACTGATGGCAAAGTGCAGGTTCTTTGCCGTCTGCCACTGATGGCAAAGTCTTTGCCGTCTGCCACTGTAGGCAAACTGACCAAATGGGTCAGCTCCCAGGAAGCACAGCTAGATGCCACGTGTCTTCTTTGCCGTCCGCGGCAGACGGAAAAGAGCCCGTTGCCGTCGGTGGCAGACGGCAAAGAGCCTGCATATTGGCTCTTTTATCTGTTTTTTATTAAATCCAACAATTTTCATCACAAATATATATGACATATATAGATATATTTCAAAAGGCCATTATA
This sequence comes from Triticum urartu, assembly GCF_056163025.1. NCBI lineage: Eukaryota > Viridiplantae > Streptophyta > Magnoliopsida > Poales > Poaceae > Triticum > Triticum urartu. The sequence goes on along the minus strand of NC_141874.1, from coordinate 460,698,759 downwards.
GAGCAAACATATAAGATATCCAACACATAACTTCATCATCCAACCATATATATTACATGCATAGTTCCATCATACATAACAAGTTCAACATAGAGGCATCCAACCATATATATTACAATAGTTTCATCCAATGATACATGCATAGTTCAATGATACAAAAGAAACAGAGAAAGGGATAAGGAGCACTCCATCTATGCAAGCTTTCGTCAAGTGAATGAAATCTGCAAAATGAAAAATAAGAAAGTTAGAACAAGAAGAGTAGAACAAGAAGAAGAGTAGAACAAGAAGAAGACTAGAACAAGAAGAGTAGAACAAGAAGAAGACTAGAACAAGAAGAGTATGTCATTTATGAGCTAACTTATGTGAAATGGATCATATATGAGCTAACTAAGTTGAAATGGGTCGTTTATGAGCTAGCTAAGGTGAAATGGATCATTTATGAGCTAACTTAGTTGAAATGGGTCTTTTATGAGCTAACTAAGGTCAAATGGATCATTTTTGAGGTAACTAAGGTGAAATGGATCGTTTTTTAGCTAACTTAGGTGAAATGGATCATTTATGAGCTAACTTAGTTGAAATGGATCGTTTTTGAGCTAACTTAGGTGAAATGGATCATTTATGAGCTAATTTAGTTGAAATGGATCTTTTTGAGCTAACTTAGGTGAAATGGATCATTTAAGAGCTAATTTAGGTGAAATGGATCGTTTTTTAGCTAACTTGGTGAAATGGATCGTTTATGAGCTAAATTAGTTGAAATTTATCATTTATGAGATAACCTAGGTAAGATGGGTCATTTTGGAGTTAACCTAGGTGAAATGGGTCATTTTAAAGCTAACGTAGGTAAAATGGATCATTTAGGAGCTAATCTAGGTAAAATGGGTCATTTTTGAGCTAACTTGGATGAACTGGATCATTTATAAGCTAACCTAGGTAAAATGGGTCATTTTAGAGCTAACTTAGGTAAAATGGATCGTCTATGAGCTAACTAAGCTAATTATGCAATTTTTGACATAAGTAAGCTAAGTACAGATCGTTTTAGAGCTAACTTAGGTAAAATGGATGGTTTTGGAGGTCAGTAAGCTTATTAAGTCATTTTGGAGGAGAAGAAGCTAAGTCTAGGTCATTATGGTAAGCATTGGAGGAAATAAAGCTAAGTCTAGGTCTTTATGCATGTGTTAAGCAAAACACTAGATAAACTTACCAAGATCCAGGAGGTGTAGGAGCGGGGTGGCTCGTGTCGGTAGCTGGAGAAGGATCGTGCGATGCTTGTCTGGAGTTACGCTGCACCAAAGATCATTTCCAATGTCTTGTTAGCATGATGACACTCAAATGTTAAGACTAGCAAGTAATGTCCATCCAAATAAAACTCACCGTGGTCCCAGGAGCAATCACTGGCATCGGCGGAGCGGTCTGACCTGTCTTCTCGCACACAGACTGCACATTTGGTTTTGACAACTCAGTCATAGTAGTTAGTAATGAGACAAACACTACATGAATGTTTTGGCTAATCTGCAGAAGAAACTTACCACAAGGAGGTCGTACATGGCCCTTGCCTGCATGTCATTCCGTGCCCTCTCCTCCTCCATTATCTTTGTCGTCCTCTCCTCCAACTCCCGCTGCCTCTCCGCCGCCTCCGCCAGAAGTTTCTCCGTTCTACCTCTCTCACTCTGTATAGCAGCCTGCAACACCACTCACATGACCATTTGTAATCATTGATGGAAGCGCACACAATGTAATGGAGAAAGATAACTGAGTACGTATCACTAACCTTGATGGCGAGTTGCACTGGCCGTTCACGAGGCCTTATCTTAGGAGCGGAGCTCGACTGGCGCGCCTTGATCTCCGGGAGAGTGCTAGGACAACGGATAAGTCCATCTCCAATGGCTATGGAGCCATGGGACCTCCCGCCACCAGATATCATCACCAGCTCTAGATCAATGGGACCCTGGCTCGGGTTAAAGTCCTCCCCTTTCCTCGCCTTCCCCTCATCTCTATATCTCACGAGCTTGTTGTGGGAGGAGATGTTGGTGAAGTTGTTTGCATCATCGAGGTCAGACTAAGAGAAAGCCTTGACTTTCTTGAAAGAGGCAGTGTGGGCCATGGCATACAGGTCGTACACCTCTGGCACCTTATCCGCCTTATTGTAGCGTGCCTGAAAGAGAGAAACAATGAAAATTAGTAATTAAAGGGCTCAAGCTAGCATGATGAATGAATTGCATGAATCATGAAGCAAACCACATACCCAGTTGCGCCCGAACTGATATAAGTTGGAGCTGCATTGATGGTGTGGCACACCTTCCATTTGGGCACGTTTGTCCTTGGCCTCGTTGTGGAGGGCTAGCCATTGTTTTGAGCACCACTCGTTGACCAACACCTCCCAACAATCCATCCGATCCGCACACCATCTCGGAGGCGCCTAAGTTAGCAAATAGAAACTTGAGCGCTACGGCTAAGAATTACTAAATGAAGGAACTTAAGTAGAGAAGGCCTTAAGAATTACCTTCATGTACTGCTCCTTTCTCAGGAACTTATCGCGGCACGCCGGCTTGGTCTTCTTGATACCACGCAAGGCGTAGTAGTCTCGAACAGCCTGCACCCGAGCCTCGTGCCGTAAGTTCTGGAGTAGGCGCTTGCAGACGTTCTCGATAACATGTGCCGCGTCCTCCTCGTATCCCTCCTCACACCTGTAGAATGTCTGCAATCAAATGAGACAATATTGATTAGTACAATTAATAACTAGCTAGTTGAAGATTTTTAAATGTGTAAAGGAGAAATTACCCAGAACTTTCTGATCACCATGTCTGCCCTCGTGTCGCACACGACACCGTCAATAATCTCATCCGGCGGGGCCGGGGCAGCCACGTAGTGCTCCCAGCTCAATCCAAGCTCTGGAAGCTGACCCTCACCAGGCAACGTGACAAACCCCGGGAAGTTTTGCCAGCAAAGAACTCCAAGGACAGAGTTGGGCCGGCGGACACTATGATGGTGGTCCCAACCCCTGCAGCATGACAAGGCCAACGCATTAGTTATTTGAAGAAACGTGAATGCAGAAGGTACAAAAATATTAAATGCACTTACGTACCTCTCCCCATCAGGGAAAATCAACCACCTCTGCTCGCGGGTCACCGGCACGGATGGGAGCCGTGTAGCACCACGCTGGTAGACGTTGCCCCCCTCCCCCCCCTCCTCATCAGTCGGCTCCCCGCCATCATCAGCATGGCCACTCGGCTCCCCGCCATGCTCAGGCTGACTCGACCAGGTACCCCATCCAGACGTGTGCTCCTCCGGGGTCTCATGGGCCCAAGTCTCGTGGGCCGAAGGCCCGTCGACCCGAGGCTCGTGGGCCGAAGACTCGTGGACCGGAGGCTCGTGGACCGGAGTCCGTGCATCCTCCTCCTCAGAAGAGTCCACCCTAGCAGTCACGTGCTCGGGTGAAACAGCTGGGGGCGGTGGCGAGGAAGGCGCCGTAAGAGTCACCCTACCTCCTCTCCCACGACCACGTGCTCCACCTCCTCTCTTCTTCTTACCTCGTCCCCTGCTGGGCACCGCGGTCGACGAAGAAGGGCCCGGCGGTGTCGCCATACTGTCCAGCAACGCTCGGTGGAGAGGTGCGTGTGGAATGGAAGACCTCGCACCACGCGCCGACGAAGAAGGGGCCTCGGCGCGCTCCCGACCAGCGCCCACCATCTTTCAACACCTGCCATGACAAAGAATAAACGAAATTAGTACAACATAAAAAAAGTACCGACATGAATAATAATATGTATATCACTTAAGTGTATCATCATCAAGTACAACATAAAAAATTGAATACCTGACACTACTAATAATCTCGATCAGTATCATCAATAAATGCATAATCATCATCATCACTATAATCAATGATGGGCTCATAGGGTTCATTGGCATCAACATGTGCACGGCCACCTTGACGTAATTGGTCAAGCATTGACAGGTCATCCGCAGCAGTAACCTCTTCTTGTTCCGGCTCTTCTTGTTCCTCCTCTGGGGTGATGTCAGATTCATTGTCGCTGTCTTCAATGTTTTGGGGTGAAGTATAGCGGTTCTTGAAACGCTTTTTGGAAACACGTGTCTCTTGGAAGAATTCTCCTTCATATGTGTCTGGGTTAATGTGAGGTTCATAATCCTCTTCCTTTGGGGGAGAAAGTCTAGCACGTGGTGGCACTTCATAAACGGCATCCCAACCTTTCAGATTTGGATTAGTTTGGCAGGCCCACGGTAGATAGAATACTTGGGTCGCCTGTTGAGCCATAATATAGACATCAGGAACATCTAAATGAGTGCTTTGGTTGATTTCAACTAGCCCTATATGTTCATGAGTCCTTCTAGTCTCCTTCGGCTGAAACCAATAACATTTGAAGACTACGACATTCGGTGGGTTTTCACCATAGAACAGAAGTTCATAAATTGCTTCAACTCTCCCATAATACTAGGTACCTCCTTCGCTGATAGCAGATACACAACAATTTGTAGACTTTCGGTCGGCCATAGATAGCTCTTTGCCATAGGTACGAAAGCGATACCCGTTGATGTCGTACTTGTCAAATGAACGGACCTTATAGTCAAAACCATTAGCGACTTGTCTCAATTCGGCGTCCATAGACTCTGAATTAGCCTACAAGTTTAATATGAAAGGATTGTTGCATTATGCACAAATTAGCGAATGAAATGAAATTGTCTAATAGATATTACCGTTTGTTTGAACCAAGAGATGAAACCGGGATAGCCACCTCCTTGCTTTGCGAGAAGCTCATACTCTTCGACGGAATCCTTTTGGATCTCCGCTCCATACGAGAATATGGCGACGTATCGACTGTATGACATATCCAGGAATAAGAGTAGTTCAAAGGAAATAGAAGTTGCGAAACAATGTACCGAGAACTTACTCGATGTACGGCCGCACTTCTATCAGGTTGTTGAAGATATACAACGAAATGGTCCGCCATTCTTCGTTATCCAAAGATACTGGATGTGAAACACTAGCTGGTGCGAGATTCCCTTTGAATAGGCTGAGGTTGGATCCACCCTTTTTAGGCTCGTCAGCATTGTACCGAGGCTTCGGATTATGCAAATGACGATTTTTGGCTTCATAGTGCGCTGTTACGAAGTTTGCCGCCTCCTCTGTGATGAATGCCTCAGCCATCGATGCTTCAATTCTACGTTTATTTTTACATTTTTTTCGAAGCGTCTTCTGCATCCTCTCAGTTGGGTAGCACCAACTATTTTGCATGGGCCCCCCAATCTTGCCTCGGTCGGGAGATGCAAAATCAAATGCTGCATTGGATTAAAGAAGCCCGGTGGAAAGATCTTCTCTAACTTGCAGATCAACACCGGCGCCAACTCTTCCATTTCTTCTAGCACGCCAGGCGATAGTTCTTTCGCACAAAGAACATGGAAGAAATAGCTGATTTCTGCCAGTACTAGCCATTCATCCTGAGGGATGAAGCCACGCAACATCACCGGCATTACCCGCTCAATTCATATGTGCCAATCATGACTCTTGAGACCAAATATCTTCAGTTTATCAAGATTCGCTCCCCTCTTTAGATTCGCTGCATACCCATTGGGGAACATCAACTGCTGTTGCACCCACAAGAGAATTTCCCTCATAGCTGGCCTTCCAAGATTGAACCATGCCTTTGGCTTCGTCCAGTTCTGCTTTCCTTTCGGTTCTTTCATGTTTTGTAACGGCCTATCACATAGCGCCTCCAGATCGACTCTAGCCTTAGTATTATCCTTTGACTTCCCATCTATGCCAAACAATGTACCAAAAAGTGCCTCGGCAATATTCTTCTCAGTGTGCATCACGTCGATGTTGTGTGGGCAAAGGAGGTCTTTGAAGTAAGGCAGATCCCATAAGCATGTTTTGTGAGTCCACGCGTGCTTAGTATTATACCCCTTGAAGTACCCTGGACGTTGTGGATCTGGCTCGAGAGCGTTTAACTGATCCAGGGTCTGTTGGCCTGTCAATGCAGGTGGTGCAGAGTTTTTCACAACTCTACCCCTGATGAAGTTCTTCTTGTCTTTCCTGAACTTATGGAGAGGATCCAGGAACTGTCTATGCATGTCGAAGCAAGAAAACTTGCGACCGGCCTGAAGCCAACGAAACTCAAGAGCTCCCTTGCATGTGGGGCACGGGAACCTTCCATGCACACACCAGCCAACGAATAGCGCATACGCCGGCAAGTCATGCGTTGAGTACATGTACCAGACACGCATTATGAAGTTCCATTTGCTAAAGGCGTCGTATGTCTTGAACCCATTATCCCAGGCTTCTTGCAATTCGTCCTTAAGCGGCTGCATGTACACATTCATATTTTTGCCCGGATAGTTGGACCCTGGAATTATCAACGTCAGGAAAATGTTCTTTCTTTGCATAATCTGTCCGGGGGGGAGATTGAGTGGAAAGAAAAATACGGGCCAACAACTGTATTGGGCTGCCATCATACCAAACACACTGAACCCATCCGTGCTGACGCCGACTCAAGGATGCCTCGGATCTGCTGCTTTGTCAGCATGTAATTCATCAAACTTTTTCCACGCAACACCATCCGATGTGTGTACCATCATCAGATTCCCATCTGCATCTAGTTCGGTTCTTTTGCCTGTTTTGTGCCATGTCATCTGTCTGGCCGTCTCTTCGACCATGAAAAGACGTTGAAGTCTTGGTACGATTGGCATATACCGAAGAACACTAATGGGGATTTTGGTCTGTGTCTTCTCACCCATACCGTTGTCTACCACAATATACCTGGAAGACTTGCAAATGGGACAATAGTTCAAGTCCGCATAGTCAAGCCTAAATAAGGCACATCCTTTCTCACAGGCATGTATCTTCTCATAGGGCATCTTCAGTGCACGGAGGATTTTGTCCGACTGGTACAGGTTTGCAGGCATTACATGGCCTTTGGGTAGAAAGCGTCCAAATACTGTCATAATTGCATCATAGCATTCTCTGCCCAAGTTGAACTGAGCCTTCAGAGCCATTACTTGTGAGATGGCATCCAACTGAGAAAGCTCAGTGTGCTCATGGAGCGGACGTTTCGAAGACTCCAACATTTCATTGAAGGCCTTTGCAGATTCCTCCATCTCCTCGTCCGAATCCCGAGCATCATCATAGCCTTGCACCATGTTTTCCATCCCGGTACCATGCTCGTCGGTGCGACGACGATCCACCTCAGCTCGGTCACATTGGGCAGACTCACCATGAAATGTCCACACCGTATAATCGGGCGTAAAACCACTCTTCTGCAGGTGTTTGCCCATTTCAGCCTCTGTCTTCTTTTCCCAATTGCCGCACCGGAAACAGGGGCACCAGGTTTTCTTTTGGCCATTTGCAAATGCGGCTTGCACAAACCCCTTAGTTTTCGTGAACCATTCAGAGCTCCATTTGTTCTGACCAGTGTGACCGGTATACATCCAAGCACGGTCACTCATCTTGACTTTCAGAGCTACTGGACACACAACAATTATATATGTAATTCACCATGTATATATTCATCAGTTGATCTACTTTGTCAATTTTATTACGTCCATGCAACCTACACTCTAATAGGTAATGATAGGTCCTAATCCCACCCGAGTATGTGTAGATTGGGTTCATTTTCCCATATGCTATGCTCCGGATCCGACGCAAAATTTCGGCAGCACCTCCCCGCTGTTCTCCTGATACACGTCTCTGCAATAAACAGAGAGGATGTGTACCCGGAGAACAACAGGGGAGGCACTGACGAAATTTATGCGCCGGATCCGGAGCAAAGCATATGGGAAAACGAACCCAATCTACACATACTTGGGCTGTCCGTGGATAGCGTTGGACAATTCGAAAGAATCAAGGTTATAAATATGCAAATGCATGCATATTTATAACTATGACGCTTTCGAACGGGAGACACATATTGGTTACGCATACTGATGATTCAAGACACATATATAGCTAGCTATCAAGTTTCATGTCATTTGTGCAAATAATTAATGCGGGAGAAGGACATGTCATTTGTGCTCACCCACGAACAAAGGGGCAGAGCTTGTCAAACGCACGGCGCGGTCGTCGAACACCAAACCTCGCAGCGATGAAACAACTGCACATTTAAATCTACCCGATCAACACAATTATATATGATGTTTTTCATAACAAAATCGAAAAATACATGACCTAAATAATAATTCACAAATATATAACCCCGTCGGCCTCTGGAAGGCCAAAGAGCACCTTTTCGGGAGGTTTAGGGGGTCGGGGTGTCATGTCGGTGTCAGGGTGCTGTTTCGAGGTTAGGGTGTCGTGTCGGGGTCGGGGTGTCGGGGTGTGGTGTCGTGGTCTGTGTGTCGGGGTGTGGTGTCGGGGTCGGGGTCGGGGTGTCAGGGTCAGGTGTCGGGGTGTGGTGTCGGGGTCAGTGGTCGGGGTGTTTCCTTCTATCCTTCTTCTTCTTTCCTTCTCTTCTTCTTCTTTTTTCTTCTTCTTTCCTTTCTTCTTCTTCTATTCTTCTTCTTCTTTCCTTTCTTCTTCTTCTTCTTCTTCTTCTTCTTCTTTCCTTTCTTCTTCTTTCCTTTCTTCTTCTTCTTCTTCTTCTTCTTCTTCTTCTTCTTCTTCTTCTTCTTCTTCTTCTTCTTCTTCTTCTTCTTCTTTTTTCATCTTTTTTCTACTTCTTTTACTTCTTTTCTTTTCTTCTATTCTTCTTCTTCTACTTCTTCTACTGCTTCTACTTCTTTTCTTCTTCTTCTTCTTTTTCATCTTTTTTCTACTTCTTTTCTTTTCTTCTTTTTCATCTTTTTTCCACTTCTTCTTCTTTTCTTCTACATATTCTTTTTTCTAACACTAACACTAAATTTTCTTCTTTTCTAATACTAAATCTAACACTAACACTAACACTAACAATTAAACAAGAATTAAACATCAAAAAAAAGAAAAACAGAAAAAAAAAACTCACCGGAGCAGGGGGCGACGCTGGCGCTGGGGTGGTGGGTGGGTGGGGGGGCGGCGGAGCTCCGGGGCAGTGGGATGGCCGGGCGGCGGGGGCGGGGGCGGCGGCGGGCGGGAGGGGCGGGGGCGGGAGGGGCGGGGGCAGCGCCGGGCGGCGGGACGGTGGGGGCGGTGGCGGGTGGGGGAGGGGGTGGGAGCGGCGGCGGCGCCGGACGGCGATGGGAGGTGGCGGGTGCGGCGAGGGCGGGGGCGGCGCCAGGCGGCGGGGGCGGGGGCGGAGGAGGTCGAGGGAGAGAGATGAGTAATGGGCGGGGGAGGGGGCTCGGTCGTTAGTTAGGTTAGTTAGGGTAGCCTTTGCCGTCCGCCCTCCTTTGCCGTCCGCTTTTCTTCATATTTGCCATCTGCGGCGGACGGCAAAGCGGGGGGACGTTAAGTATTTTTTAACCAGCTCCTCAGTGGGCCCCCCTCCCTATTTACCGTCTGCTAGCGGACGGCAAAGATTCTTTGCCGTCAGCCAGCGGACGGCAAAGAGCTGGCTGATGGCAAAGGCTTTCTTTGCCATCAGCCAGTTCTTTGCCGTCTGCTTTCGGGTAGCTGATGGCAAAGAGCTTATTTGTTGTCCGCTAGCTGACGGCAAAGAGCTGGCAGATGGCAAAGTAGCTGATTCCAGTAGTGCAGGTTCATGCTTTCCCTTGTCAAATCTTGCATATGCATCCCGCATCGCATCCCGCATAGCATACCATCTTTGCATCATTTTGTTTGAGTTGCACGTGGTTGATTGTGTCCTTGTTGCTTGTTTGTCTTGTTTTGGTAGAGCCGGGAGACGAGTTCACTAACGAGGAGCCCGTTGAGTTTGCTTTCGAGGATCCAGTCAACTCTGACAACTTTGCAGGCAAGATGATCATACCCTCGAAATCACTACTATCTTTGCTATGCTAGATTGCTCGCTCTTTTGCTATGCCAATGCTACGATGCCTACCACTTGCTTTCAAGCCTCCCAAATTTCCATGTCAAACCTCTAACCCGCCTTGTCCTAGCAAACCGTTGATTGGCTATGTTACCGCTTTGCTCAGCCCCTCTTATAGCGTTGCTAGTTGCAGGTGAAGATCGAAGGCTGTTCCTTGTTGGAACATTTATTTTACTTGTTGGGATATCATTTTATTATCTTGTTATCTTAATGCATCTATATACTTGGTAAAGGGTGGAAGGCTCGGCCTCTCGCCTAGTGTTTTGTTCCACTCTTGCCGCCCTAGTTTCCGTCATATCGGTGTTATGTTCCCGGATTTTGCGTTCCTTACGCGGTTGGGTTATAATGGGAACCCCTTGATAGTTCGCCTTGATTAAAGCTTTTCCAGCAATGCCTAACCTTGGTTTTACCATTTGCCACCTAGCCCTTCTTTTCCCTTGGGTTTCCGGAGCCCGAGGGTCATCTTATTTAAACCCCCCCCCCAGGCCAGTGCTCCTTTGAGTGTTGGTCCACCTCGTCAGCCGCCGGTGGCTACCAGGGGCAACTCTGGGCTAGCCTGCCGGAAGTTTAGACAATCTGAGTGTGCCCTGAGAAAGAGATATGTGCAGCTTCTATCGGGATTTGTCGGCACGTTCGGGCGGTGTTGCTGGTCTTGTTTTAACCTGTCGAAGTGTCTTGAAGAACCGAGATACTGAGTCTGATCGGAACGTTTCGGGAGGAGGTCTATTCCTTCATTGACCGTGAGAGCTTGTCATGGGCTAAGTTGGGACTCCCCTGCAAGGATTTGAACTTTCAAAAGTCGTGCCCGCGGTTATGGGCAGATGGGAATTTGTTAATGTCCGGTTGTAGATAACTTGAACCTTAACTTAATTAAAATGAATCAACTGAGTGTGTTACCGTGATGGCCTCTTCTCGGCGGAGTCCGGGAAGTGGACACGGTGTTGGAGTAATGTTTGCGCAGGTTGCTCTCTAGTTTCCCGCTCACGCTTTGCCTCCTCTTCTCGCTCTCTTTTGCGAACAGGATAGTCACCATATTTTGCTAGTCGCTTGCTGCAGCTCCACATATTTACCTTGCCTTACCTATATGCTTAAATAGTCTTGATCGCGAGGGTGCGAGATTGCTGAGTCCCTGTGGCTCACAGATTACTATTACACCAGATGCAGGGCCTGATGATTCCGCTCCAGGAGACGCGCTTGAGCTCAAGTGGGAGTTCGACGAGGACTCTCAACGTTACTATGTTTCTTTTCCTGATGATCAGTAGTGGTGCCCAGTTGGGGTTGATCGGGACTGTGTCGCATGTTGGGTTATCTTTTATTTTGGCGCCGTAGTCGGGCCATGAGTGTTTGGATGATGTAATGTTATTTATGTACTTGATTGACGTGGCGAGTGTAAGCCAAGTATGTCATCTCCCCTTTTATTATCTATATTACATGGGATGTTGTGAAGATTGCCTAACTTGCGACATATGCCTTCAATGCGATTATGCCTCTAAGTCGTGCCTCGACACATGGGAGATATAGTCGCATCGAGGGTGTTACAAGTTGGTAATCAGAGCCTTCCCCGACCTTAGGAGCCCCATTGCTTGATCGTTATTAGCGGCCGAGTTGTGTCTAGTAAAATGTTTTGAGTCATTTAGGAATTATATATCAGAGAGTTTAGGAATTCTTTTTACTTCCCAGTCTCGTCATCGCTCTGGTAAGGCATCATGACGTAGAGTTTTGGCTCTTCTCTTCTCAAATTTCACAAAAAAAAATTTAGGATCACGCGGGTATCTTGGAATCGTTCCGATGGTTTTATGATGAGAACATTGTCTTGGTGCCTCCCGTTAGGGGTTTTGTGGATGTGTCCCGGGGAGTTGAGCTCTGAGGTGTTGTCGTCATAATTTTATCGTTGCAGTTCTGGAATACCTAAGTTTAGTACGCCGACATCGAAAATCTCTTTTATGCAGTTCGTTGGTGAGATAACCTCGACGCCACCCAGTACTTGGCCAGGAGTTCGGGAGTATCGCCATAACTTGTATAACGGATGCTTTTCGAAGGTTGAGGTAGATGGTTTCCGAAGTTTTTCTCGGTTATGTGTTGAAGGATGGATACAGCTGGATGTAGGATTTGCTAGATTTGGGTGAGATATTATGCTTCCCCTGTATCCCCAACACCTGATTGCATAACCGGAAAGGTTCGGGAGTTTCATAGGTGGGAATTCTCGTAGCTCTAGTTCTTCTTCCACGGATAGTTGGTTTGAGATTGGGATTTCTTACCGATTATACGTTCTTGATCCGTACCTTGTTGATTTATTTCTCTACCTTAATTCTACGTGACTTCTCAATTTATGGATATGTGACCATTTCAAGAGGAATGCATTCGTTCATTTTTGTTCGGATGTGAAGACTATACGTTACAATTTTCATTCCGTTGGATTCAACTTCAATATTTGTCTATCAATGTGCTAATGGATGTCAACCTCTTCAGGATGGCTCCTCCAACGCGCACGACTCCGAATCCTGATCCGCCACCACCTCCCCCTCCTCCGGAGGCATGGCAAGCTGTGATGGCCGCAACCAATGCAAACACACAGTTGATCATGCAAATTCTTCAAGAGCGCAATCAAGGCAACCAAGGGAACCAAGGCAACAATCAGAATCACTTTCCTACACTCAACCAGTTCCTTGCTAACTGGCCAAAGACTTTGAGCAATTGTGTTGAGGCAACCGATGCTGACGATTGGCTTGTGGATCTGTGCAAGCATTTCGAGTGCAGTAACGTCAGGCCTGAGGACTTTGTTAAGTTCGCTTCCTTCCAACTCAAAGATCAAGCTGCAGAATGGTTCCAGCAGTACAAGGATTCCAGAGGTGGACGTGTTATCACTTGGGATGAATTCCGTCGAGATTTCAGAGCTCATCATATTCCTCAGAGCGTGGTTGAAAGCAAGCGTGAGGAATTCCGCAACCTGAAGCAAGGCTCTTTGTCTGTCTATGACTACAACAAGTTGTTTCAGAAGGTCGCCCGCTTTGCTAAGCAGGACGTCCCTGATGAGAAGAGCATGATATACCAGTTCAGGGGTGGTCTCAGAGAAGAAATTCAGCTAGCTCTTGTTCTCTTTGAGCCCTTGAGATACGATGAGTTCTACAACATGGCATTGAAGCAAGAGGCTGCTCAACTGAGGTGTGATGCTTCCAAGAAGCGAGTCAGAGATGTTACTCCTTCTTCCTCTACTCAAGTGGCCAAGTAGCAGAAGTATTGGCTTCCTCCTCCTCCGTTCCGTCAGTCGTATCAGCAGAAGAGCAAAAGTGGCAGTGGATCTTCCCACCCACCCAACCTTGGCTTTCAGAACAAGACTTCGTCTCAAGCTCCAAGATCGAGTGCTCCGTATCACCATCCGCTTTCAGAGGTCACGTGCAACAAGTGCCAACAGAAGGGTCACTATGCCAACAAGTGTTTCAACCAGAGGCGTCTTCCTCCTCCTCCTCCGGTCAGATCGGCAAGTATAGCTGTGGTCAAGCATAACCCCAAGTACGCCAAGGTCAATATGGTGAATGCAGCTCAGGCAGAGGATTCATCGGATGTCATCATGGGTAACCTCCCTGTTAATGATATTCCAGCTAAAGTTGTTTTTAACACTGGTGCATCACATTGTTTTATCTCGAGACCTTTTGCATCTAAGCATGGGTGGTTTTCTCAAGTTATGCATAAGCCATTAGCAGTTGTCTCTCCAGGTAGATGTTTGCTCGCTAACTACGAGGTTCCGGATATTTCTATCTCGATGGGTGATTTCAAGTTTCTGGCTTCTCCGATGATCCTTGGTAACTCGGATATTCATCTTATTCTCGGGATGGATTGGCTTTCTAAGCACAAGGCTCAGCTTGATTGTGCAGCCAGGCAGATTCAATTGACTCATTCATCTGAGGATGTAATTGTCTTTGCTGCTCGGGATAATAATATCCGTCTATTTTCTCTCAATGAGAAGGGTGAACTGGATGCTATCTCACAAATTCCAGTCGTTTGTGAATATCAAGACGTCTTTCTAGAAGAGCTTCCAGGAATGCCTCCGCACCGGCCAGTTGAATTCGTTATTGATCTTGAGCCTGGCACGGAAACTGTGTGCAAATTTCCTTACAAGCTCGGACCTGAAGAGTTGAAGGAGCTGAAGAAGCAACTCGATATTCAAGAGAAAATGGGTCTCATCCGGCCTAGTTCTTCTCTGTGGGGTTGTGGTGTTCTTTTTGTGAAGAAGAAGGATAGAACGGACCGACTCTGTGTCGATTACCGTCCATTGAACAAGAAGACGATCAAGAACAAATACCCACTTCCCAACATCAACGAGCTGTTCGAACAACTCAAAGGTGGCCAAGTATTCGCCAAGCTTGATCTCCGTATGGGTTATCATCAGATTCGAATCCGTGAGCAAGATATTCCCAAGACGGCTTTTAGGACAAGCTATGGTTCATATGAATACACTGTCATGTCTTTTGGTCTCGTCAATGCTCCTCCGACTTTCTCTCGCATGATGAACTTCATCTTCAACGCCTACACCAATGACTTCGTTTTGGTCTATCTCGACGACATTCTGGTTTTCTCGAAGAACAAGGAAGATCATGCCAAGCATTTGCGTTTGGTTCTTGATAAGCTGAGGGAACACAAGTTCTACGCCAAGTTCTCCAAGTGCGAATTTTGGCTCGATGAGGTTCTTTATCTTGGTCATATCATCTCTGCCAAGGGCATTGCCGTGAATCCTGAGAAGGTGTCTGCAATTGTGAATTGGGATCCTCCTCAGAACGTGAAGCAACTCCGTAGCTTCCTCGGTCTCGCAAGCTACTGCCGAAGATTCGTTGAAAACTTTTCTGATCGCGAAGCCTCTCTCTAATCTTCTCCAGAAGAACGTCAAGTACGTTTGGTCTCCGGAGTGTGACATTGCTTTCAACACTTTGAAAGAGAAATTGATCACTGCTCCAGTTCTGACTCCGCCTGATGAATCCAAGCCGTACGAGGTCTTTTGTGATGCCTCTCTCCAAGGTCTTGGCGCAGTATTGATGCAAGAGAAGAAAGTTGTTGCTTATACCTCTCGCCAGTTTAAGCTTAATGAGAAGAACTACCCCACTCATGATCTCGAGTTGGCGGCAGTTGTGCATGCTCTTTTGACTGGGAGACATCTCTTATTGGGAAGAAAAGTGGACATTTTCACTGATCACAAGAGTCTCAAGTACATCTTCACTCAGCCTAATCTTAACCTCAGGCAAACTCGATGGGTCGAAATGATTCAAGAGTATAATCCGAGTATCGAGTATACTCTAGGCAAGGCCAATGTGATTGCTGACGCATTGAGCAGAAAGGCTTATTGTAACAGTCTGATTCTCAAGCCTTATCAACCCGAGCTTTGTGAAGCTTTCCGCAAACTTAATCTGCAAGTTGTTCCTCAAGGTTTCCTCGCCAACCTTCAAGTCTCTCCTACCTTGGAAGACCAGATTCGCCAAGCCCAGCTTCTTGATGCTATGGTGAAAAAGGTGAAGATTGGGATTGCCAAGAGTCAACCCAAGTACAAGTGCTACCGCCTCGATGACAAAGATACTCTCTTCTTCGAGGATCGTATTGTTGTACCCAAAGGTGACCTCCGTAAAGTGATCATGAACGAGGCTCACAATTCTCTCCTCTCCATCCACCCTGGGAGCATGAAGATGTATCAGGACCTCAAGCAGGCTTATTGGTGGACTCGAATGAAGCGCGAGATTGCTCAATTCGTGAATGAATGTGATGTCTGCAGAAGAGTGAAGGCAGAACATCAAAGTCCAGCTGGTCTCCTCCAACCTCTTGCCATTCCAGAATGGAAGTTTGATCACATTGAGATGGACTTCGTGACTGGGTTTCCAAAGTCCAAGCGTGGCAATGATGCTATATTCGTTGTCATCGACAAACTCACTAAAGTGGCTCACTTTCTGCCTATCAAAGAGTCGATCACTGCAGCTCAATTGACGAAACTCTATACCTCTCGGATCGTCTCTCTGCACGGTATTCCACAAGTGATCTCTTCAGACCGTGGCAGCATCTTTACATCAAAGTTTTGGGATTCTTTTCAGAAGGCCATGGGCGCCAACATCCGCTTCAGCACAGCTTTCCATCCTCAAACTAGCGGTCAAGTCGAGCGTGTCAACCAGATTCTTGAAGATATGCTCAGGGCTTGTGTGATCTCCTTCGGCATGAAGTGGGAGGATTGTCTTCCTTATGCTGAATTCTCCTACAACAACAGTTTACAAGCAAGTTCGGGCAAGGCCCCATTTGAAATTCTGTATGGCAGGAAGTGCCGTACCCCTCTCAACTGGTCTGAAACCGGTGAACGTCAGCTTTTGGGTAATGACTTAATCACAGAGGCAGAGGAAATGTGCAAAGTCATTCGTGATAACCTCAAAGCAGCCCAATCCCGCCAGAAGAGCTACTATGATAGTAAGCACCGTGATTTGGCTTTCAAGATCGGAGATCATGTTTACCTCCGCATCTCTCCTATGAAAGGTACTCGTCGCTTCGGTATCAAAGGGAAGCTTGCCCCCAGATACGTGGGACCTTTCAAGATTGTCAGCAAGAGAGGCGATCTCGCCTATCAACTCGAGCTTCCTTCAAACTTTGCAAATGTTCATGACGTGTTCCATGTCTCTCAGCTCCGAAAGTGCTTCAAGACTCCTGACCGCACCGTCAACTTCCAGGACATTGAGCTCCAAGAAGATCTCTCTTATCGTGAGCACCCAATTGCTATTCTTGAAGAGACTGAATGCAAGACTCGCAATAAGTCAATCAAATTTCTCAAAGTCAAGTGGTCACACCATTCCGACCGTGAAGCTACCTGAGAACGCGAGGATCACCTCCGTTCTGAGTACCTGGCGTTCTTTCAGTCCTAGATCTCGGGACGAGATCCTTTCGTAGTGGTGGAGTGTTGTAACACCCCGGATGTAACTTTCCCAATTTGTATTCCAACTCTTGCCGTTTCCGGCTTTAAGTTATTTTATTTTCTCGGGTTCGGGTCTTTGTCTCCATGTGTTGTTATCGTTGTCATGCAGCTCATATCGTGTCGTCATGTGCATTGCATTTGCATATGTGTTCATCTCATGCATTCGAGCATTTTCCCCGTTATCCGTTTTGCATTCCGGTGCTTCGTTCTCCTCCGGTGGCCATTTCTAGCTTTATTTCATGTGTGGGGATTAAGCATTTCCGGATTAGACCGAGACTTGCCAAGTGGCCTTGGTTTACTACCGGTAGACCGCCTGTCAAGTTTCGTGTCATTTGGACTTCGTTTGATACTCCAACGGTTAACCGACGGACCGAAAAGGCCTCGTGTGTGTTGCAGACCAACACCCCTCCAAGTTGGCCCAAAACCCACCAAAACCCTCTCCATCATCTAGAGCGTTCGATCACGATCGCGTGGCCAAAAACCGCACCTCATTTGGACTCTCCTAGCTCCCTCTACCTATAAATATGTGCACTCCTCCAAAAATTCGGGCGAAACCCTAGTCTCCCCCTTCCTCCGCGCGACGGACACGTCCGCCCGACGCCGGACACTGTCCGCCGCTCGCCCGGACCAACCGGGAGCTGCCACGTGGCGCCCCCGTGACCACATCATCGCCCCGCGCCGCCAGGCCCGCTCGGGCCCGTCCCCGGCCCCCGCGGCCCGAAGTCGTTCCGCCGCCCGCGCCCGGCCGCCTGCCCTCCAGCGCCGCCCCCCCGCCTTCGCCGGTGCCGCCCCGCCGCCGCGCTGGTCGCCGTCGACCCGCAGGACGCCGCCGCCTCGCTCCGGTCGCCGCCGTCCTACCGCGCCACCGCCGCCTCAGATCCGGCTGCCTCCGCCTCCGCCACGCCTCCCGGAGCCAGATCCGGCCGCCCCCGCCGGAGTCCGGCCGCTCCCCGGCCTTCCCCGCCGCGTTCGGGCCTCGCCGTCGCCGAAGACGACGGATCCAGCCTCGACCCGCCGGAGTTGACTTTTTCTGCGGAGGGGTTGTTTTCTTCTCTAAGTCCTTTTTTTCTTCATAACATTTGCCCTTCTTCATCGCATCATAACTCCGCATCTGTAGCTCCGTTTTGGGCATACAGCATATCAAAATGTTCATCTCAGAGAGTACATCATTTCATTCCATTGCATCATTTTCATTTGAGTTCATCTTGATGCCCGAAATGCTGTTAGAAGAGTGCTACTTGAGATAATTGTCAGATCTGCTGCTCCATTTAGCTATTTTTCATTTTTGCCATGATTATTGCGTGCATGATATGCCCATGAGTTCTACATATGTTTTGTTAAGGGTTTTGTCATCTTTCCAGAGGTGCAACCCATGTATTTTTGTGATGTGTGTGGTGACTAGCACAAGCTTTCCAAGTGAGGCACTTGGTAATGCTGATTTCAGAGACTTAGCATTTCCACGAAGTCCTAGGGCTGTCTATCTCATATGGCCATATGTTCATGTTGTTTCCTAGCGATCCGTGCCTCTTTTGAGGATGATCAGTAAGGATGTTTTGTTAATCTTGTAGTGCTCTATCCATCCATGTCTTTGTTTTCAATTATGGAGCATCCTAGCTTGAGTCAATCGAGCTCTACTTTTGCTACTTTGTGAATCTGGGCAGATTGTCTACTTGATTAGCGATTTTGCCGATGATGTTGTAGTTGATCCATACATGCTATGTTATTGTTCTTGCCATATCTAGCTTATATTTTGTGTATTCTTGATGGATGTATGCTTAGCTTGTCATGACTTTCTCCGTACTGAGTGCATCGAGCCCGTAAACATGCCTACTTGATATCTGTTTTCAGCATGCTCCAGTTTTCACAGTCTGTGATCTGATTATGTTTTTGCCATGTTCACATGCTTGCAATTGTATTTTCTGATCCCTTTTGGCTCAAGGTCACTAAGGGAATTTTGTTTAGCTCTTTGAGTAGCTCCATGCCATGCTTTACTTTGCCATGTTCAGGTCCTGTAGCATGTAGTTTTGTTGCTCCGAAGAGTGCTACCTGTTCTGAAATTCCAGACAAGTGTTGATTTCACTAAGTCTGAAATCTGTTTGCCATATGCATTTTTGCCATGTTTGTTTGAACCTGTTAATGGATGAATTGGCCGTAGCTCAGTGCTAGACTTCTGTTAAGCATCTTGAATGCATCCCTGCCATGTATTTTTTTGTCATGTTTGGGTGCTATAGCATGTTCATCTCGTTGCATTTAGGTGGCTACTTGCTGTAAATCGCAGACCGGTGCCATATTCGAATCCCTTCCCATTTCCAAACCGTAACTCCGATTCCGGCGTTCTTTATATCGTTTTCAAGCGATTTCATCTCATCTTTCCAGTGGCACACATTGATTTCCAAGTTGAGGCCAGGTTCATGCTTTCCCTTGTCAAATCTTGCATGTGCATCCCGCATCGCATCCCGCATAGCATACCATCTATGTGTCATTTTGTTTGAGTTGCACGTGGTTGATTGTGTCCTTGTTGCTTGTTTGTCTTGTTTGGGTAGATCTGGGAGATGAGTTCACTAACGGGAGCCCGTCGAGTTTGCTTTCGAGGATCCAGTCAACTCTGACAACTTTGCAGGCAAGATGATCATACCCTCGTAATCACTACTATCTTTGCTATGCTAGATTGCTCGCTCTTTTTCTATGCCAATGCTACGATGCCTACCACTTGCTTTCAAGCCTCCCAAATTGCCATGTCAAACCTCTAACCCGCCTTGTCCTAGCAAACCGTTGATTGGCTATGTTACCGCTTTGCTCAGCCCCTCTTATAGCGTTGCTAGTTGCAGGTGAAGATCGGAGGCCGTTCCTTGTTGGAACATTTATTTTACTTGTTGGGATATCATTTTATTATCTTGTTATCTTAATGCATCTATATACTTGGTAAAGGGTGGAAGGCTCGGCCTCTCGCCTAGTGTTTTGTTCCACTCTTGCCGCCCTAGTTTCCGTCATATCGGTGTTATGTTCCCGGATTTTGCATACCTTACGCGGTTGGGTTATAATGGGAACCCCTTGATAGTTCGCTTTGATTAAAGCTTTTCCAGCAATGCCCAACCTTGGTTTTACCATTTGCCACATAGCCCTTCTTTTCCCTTGGGTTTCCGGAGCCCGAGGGTCATCTTATTTAAACCCCCCCGGGCCAGTGCTCCTCTGAGTATTGGTCCACCTCGTCAGCCGCCGGTGGCTACCAGGGGCAACTCTGGGCTGGCCTACCAGAAGTTTAGACAATCTGAGTGTGCCCTGAGAAAGAGATATGTGCAGCTCCTATCAGGATTTGTCGGCACGTTCGGGCGGTGTTGCTGGTCTTGTTTTCACCTGTCGAAGTGTCTTGAAGAACCAAGATACCGAGTCTGATCAGAACGTCTCGGGAGGAGGTCTATTCCTTCATTGACCGTGAGAGCTTTTCATGGGCTAAGTTGGGACTCCCCTGCAGGGATTTGAACTTTCGAAAGCCGTGCCCGCGGTTATGGGCAGATGGGAATTTGTTAATGTTCGGTTGTAGATAACTTGAACCTTAACTTAATTAAAATGAATCAACTGAGTGTGTTACCGTGATGGCCTCTTCTCGGCGGAGTCCGGGAAGTGGACACGGTGTTGGAGTAATGTTTGCGCAGGTTGCTCTCTAGTTTCCCGCTCGCCCTTTGCCTCCTTTTCTCGCTCTCTTTTGCGAACAGGATAGTCACCATATTTTGCTAGTCGCTTGCTGCAGCTCCACATATTTACCTTGCCTTACCTATAAGCTTAAATAGTCTTGATCGCGAGGGTGCGAGATTGCTGAGTCCCTGTGGCTCATATATTACTATTACACCAGATGCAGGGCCTGATGATTCTGCTCCAGGAGACGCGCTTGAGCTCAAGTGGGAGTTCGACGAGGACTCTCAACGTTACTATGTTTCTTTTCCTGATGATCAGTAGTGGTGCCCAGTTGGGGTTGATCGGGACCGTGTCGCATGTTGGGTTATCTTTTATTTTGGCGCCGTAGTCGGGCCATGAGTGTTTGGATGATGTAATGTTATTTATGTACTTGATTGACGTGGCGAGTGTAAGCCAACTATGTTATCTCCCCTTTTATTATCTATATTACATGGGATGTTGTGAAGATTGCCTAACTTGCGACATATGCCTTCAATGCGATTATGCCTCTAAGTCGTGCCTCGACACGTGGGAGATATAGTCGCATCGAGGGTGTTATACAAAGCTCGCGAAGGCCCCTCGATGGCATCTCGGCGGTGAAGAACTGCGGGAGGCGAATCCAGGTGCTTGGGGGCATCGCCGCCCACAGCACGAACTCGCGTGAGGAGTCCGTAGCGTGGACCCCTAGGGCGACGGCGTGCGCCTCCGCGGCATGGCGAGCACGGCCTTAGCGCGGGCAGCACCGCTCACCGCTCCTCCCTCCGGAATCGTCGGCGTGAGTATACATGGGCAGTGGGTACCCAGGAGGCGGCCTCTCATACCAAGGCTACGACACCACCGGCCTCACGACCAAATCACGGCGATGAGATCTCCTCTTCTTCGGCGAGAGCAGCTCGGGCTCGGTGAGGGGAGCCTTGCCCTTCTCGGCGCCGATAACCTCTGGATCGGCGCCATGTCTACACAAGCAAGGAGTGGAGCTAGGAAGGAGAAGAAGCGGGAGAGGCAGAGGAAGAAATGGGAGACGGGGGCTCTGCCCCCCTCCTCATTTATAGCAGGAGAAGGTCAACCAGTGCCCCCCATGATCACAGGTAATGATGGTTTTCCTTGCATGTCACAGGGACTTGTCAAGTCGGGCAGTTGCCGAGGCAGCGTGGGGAAGCGGAGACGCCCACGTCCAATCAACCGCCATGCGTCGACCAAGGCCGCAGGCTATTGGGGCACGCGGCACTCCGCACTTGACCTTTGGCTTCGCCTCGAAGCCAAGACCGAGCGCGCCTTGGGCCCGGGGGTTACTGTCGGCGTTCTAGGAACGGGGGTCCCCAGACTTGCCTGCCTGTGGCCCATGGCGTGGTTCTGCGAGCGGGCCGGTATGGCCCATCTTCACTAGCAAGGACTCAAGACCCTCGCGAGGGGCCAAGCCTCGCGAGGCAGGCGACACAAGACCTCCTTAGGAGCGGCCTCACCAGGCAGGCTCGCGAGGGGCGGAGAGATCAAGGCAAGGCAAACCTCGCGAGGTTCTCGTGATGTGAGCCATGACGATCAAGACCAGGCGGGCGCCGGTGTGTGAAACGTCCTTATTTCCTCTTTGGTGCTAAGGGGGCAAGCATAGGCACGGAGTACTGAGGCATCAAGCAAAGGTTTCCATATCGGTGCAACGAGACCAAGACCAGCAGGACGGCAAGACGGAGGTCACCATGGAGCCCAAGGCAGGGTCACCACCAGAGCCTTTTTGTAGACGAAGACCACTTTTGTCAGGATAAGCTGTACTAGTTGTCTCCTTCCAAATTGGCCGTTGTTGGCTCCCTTCCCGCTCAAAATTTGGGGAGAGGACCAGGGCCTCTATAAATAGGACTAGCCACCACAGTAGAGAAAAGAGGGCGAATTGAATCCTCACACACACAAGTTCACCAAGCACAAGAACACCTCAACCTCAGGAGGCTGTTCTTCCCTTTGTACTGTTCATCACCAGCCCAAGAGGCAATCCACCACCACCACACTAGAGTAGGGTATTACACCACAACGGTGGCCCAAACCAGTATAAATCTCGTGTCCTCTGTGTTGCAAGTCCGTCGGGTTAGTTTGTAAGATCTTAGCTGAGTTAGGAGGTGGATCGGTAGGGGGGAAATCTTCGCGCGCACCCCAGAGTTCGAACCTTAAGGGTTTTGCCAGAACCCGTGATCCGACACACTCGTCAAGCTTGGATTGGTCCTTGCCATTGGAACGGAACTTGCCCGCGATAAGGCCTTTGATTGGGCCATCATGACTGCCGAGGATCTAGGAGAATGCATCCAAGCTTTGGCAATAGCCATGGCAGAGATTGTGGACGACGAGGAGGTCAACAGGGGTGCGGAGCCATAGGGTGCGCCACCATCGGGAAAGGACGGTTTTCCTTGCCCGATATGATGACTATCAACATATCATCGGGGAGGTTGTTGATGAAGTCTAGGCCTGCTGGAGTCGCTTGTGGTTCTTTCTCGACCCGCCTCTGCTTGTTGGCAGCCTCGTTCTCCACCTCGTCGGCGGGGACAGAAACTGCTGTCTTCATATTCACGCCGTGCTCCGGTGCTTCAGCAGCCCCGGCGTCGCCACTCCCTCTGATAGGGTGCTTCGGCAGCATCCTCATACACTGACGGCTTTGAGGACTTAGAGCGGCGTCGAGGATGCGGGCGGAGGGAGAGGAATTGTGTTTGTGGCGAGGATGGGGGGTGTGGCCGCTCGGCGTCACCATTAATATAGACTAGTGGGAGCGAGGCGGGTAGCGGTCCAAGGCTGTCTCGCTTCCTGGTGAGAACGACTGCTTAATCTCTAGTATCAATGAAATATATGCTTCATTACTGAATTTTAGTTGCAAAAAATAGATAGTGCTATTGATTTTTAGCTGCATATTTTGACAAATCGCAGTGTCTCTTGGCTTAGAGCCGAAATCTGGCTTTAATTTGCATACCGTATTCTGAATCGTTTGCGTGGAAGAGATGCACAGATCCTGCGTTGAATAGCTTGTACGCTTCCTGGTGAGCCTGCGCATCGGACTGCGCTCGCATGCCTCCTGTTCAGTCAAGCAGCTGTCCACACGGCACCTCCTATAGCCATTAAAACCAAGACAGATGGCGTCACATGAATGGTTAACCGAACACACACGATTTGAGTTAGACAAACGTTTGAGATATTAAAGTGGCAGCTATTTTTTTCAAAATGCCTTTGTTGGCTATCATTATTCGAGTGCGCCTTCTCTCAAAATGGACATGAAAAATACCACAACATGTCGGGTGCCCTTCCATGATAGCATGCCAAGTTTCATGAATTTCATACGAGTTTTAGATTTACTAGAATTTAAAAACAAAGTATCTCAACGTTTTGCCGACAATCAACGGTGCCCTAGTGTTTGAAATTCATTCCCATTTCTTGCATGCACCCAAGGACACAGATTTGATTGTTCAACCAATTTATATGCACTGGAGCATGTGCATGTAGTTCAAATTTCAATTATGCACATAAATGCATTGAAAACTCAGTTAATGCATAAAAATGTCCAAACGAACCCCGAAAAATCACAAAAAGTCACACAACACTCCTATTGTTCTATGTTGAGACAAGAAAAAAATTTGAAAGCAATCAGAGGCAATGGATCATCTCATCCCCAAAGGTGGGACGTTCCCTACCGAAAACCATCATGCTTGTTGTGAGAAGCACCAGTTTGTGAGAAGCATATACCCAAACCTGCCACAAATGGGACAAAAATTTTACCACGGCATGTTGATGCCGCTCCATGATAGCGTGCCAAGTTTCATGAATTTCAGATGAGTTTTGGATTTACTAGAATTTAAAAACCAGGCATCTGAATGTTTTGCCGGCAATCAACGGTGCCCTAGTGTTTGAAATTCATTCCCATTTCTTTCATGGGACCTAAGCATGCACCCAAGGACACATATTTGATTTTTCAACCAATTTATATGCACTGGAGCATGTGCATGTAGTTCAAATTTGAATTATGCTCATAAATGCATTGAAAAATTAGATAATGCATAAAAATGTCCAAACGAACCCCAGAAATTCACACAACACTCCTATTGTTCTATGTTGACACGAGAAAAAAATATGAAAGAAATAAGAGGCAATGGATATAGTTTCGTCCCCAAAGGTGGGGCGTTCACTACCGAAAACTATCATGCTTGTTGTGAGAAGCTCCGGTTTGTGAGAAGCATATACCCAAACCTGCCCCGAATGGGACAAATTTTTTACCACGGCATGTTGATGCCGCTCCATGATAGTATGCCAAGTTTCATGAGTTTTAGATGAGTTTAATTTGGATTTACTAGTATTTAAAATCCAGGCATCTCAATGTTTTGCCGGCAATCAACACTGCCCTGGTGTTTGAAATTCATTCCCATTTCTAGCATGGGACCTAAGAATGCACCCAAGAACACAGATTTGATTTTTCAACCAATTTATATGCACTGGAGCATGTGCATGTACTTCAAATTTGAATTATGCACATAAATGCATTGAAAACTCAGTTAATGCCTAAAAATGTCCAAACGAACCCCGAAAAATCACAAAAATAACACAACACTCTTGTTGTTCTATGTCGACATGAGAAAATTTTTGAAAGCAATAAGAGGAAATGGATACCGTTTCATCCCCAAAGGTAGGGCATTCCCTACTGAAACCATCATGCTTGTTGTGAGAAGCTCTGGTTTGTGAGAAGCATATACCCAAACCTGCCCCAAATGGGACAAAAGAGTTACCACGACATGTTGATGCCGCTCATTGATAGCATGCCAAGTTTCATGAATTTCAGACGAGTTTTGGATTTACTAGAATTTTAAAACCAGGGATCTCAATGTTTGCGGCCGAGTGACGGTGGCAGGGTATTTGACATTAATTGCCATTTCTTGCATGGTACCTAAGTATGCACCCAAGGACAAAGATTTGATTTTTCAACCAATTTATATGCACTGGAGCATGTGCATGTAGTTCAAATTTGAATTATGCACATAAATGCATTGAAAACTCACTTAATGCATAAAAATGTCCAAACGAACCTTGAATAATTCCAATTCTTTTGTGACACACATATAGTTGCATGATCACTGCAGATAAAAGGTATATCAATTCAAACACCGTCCATAGCCGCTGTGACCACATTATGTAATTCAAATCAAGATGAAAAATCAAGTAGATCCCACACAGTTTATTATAACCAACCATGTGAGATGCATCACAAAATATCTTTGGACCATGTCTGAATAAGGGACCGTGTCTGATGACACTTTGCGCGCCAGTTCTTTGGCTGAAGCGATTCCAAACTTTCGGCTTCCGCGGAAATATGTACCTCCCCGCCCCTCCGCGTTACCAAAAGCCACATTTCCCCTCCTTCTGCCTTCCTTTCCAAGTTGAAACCTTCACTCCTTGCTTGCAGCGCCGCCACTTGCTCGCCGGCGACCCTCCTTCACACTGCTGGGCCTTGCCTATCCAGGAAGGTAATCCACACCCGACCCCCACCCTTCTCCTTCTTCCACATCCCACATACCCCGACCGCCGGCGCGAGCGCGACACCTTCCACCAAAATCACCGACCCCTTCACCAAATAAGTGCCGGCCTAAGCCATGGTGCACGTAGTATGGCGAGGACCTCAAGGAGCATTTGGCAGCGGAGAAGCAAATCGCGGCCGCACGCACGGATGAGGTCGCGATGGCGGCCATTCGTGCCAACCCCCAGATCTTGGAGGAGCACCTCGCCATCGAGGCCACCGTTGACGCCTCGCGCGCCGACGCTGCTACGCGGTTGGCTGCTTTAAACGACAATTCATGGCATTTTCTCGAGGCCACCATAGGTGCCTTCAACGAAGACTATGAGGTGTTTTCTCAGCGTGCACATGCTTACCTCATCTCGAGAGCCAGTAGGTTGGTGCCCGGAGCGGCTTAGGCAACTCACCACTACAACGAGGGCACCCATGATGTGGAGGCCTCGCCCTCTTCCATGTCCAAGGAGCCAATCATCATCGATATCTCCGATAATGAGGAGTAGCTTGTCTTATTAGCTCACTATAACGACCCATGTTCAGTTTGCTAGCTACTGCCTTTACTTAACAAATTCTAGTGAATTGTGCTATCTACTTTTAGCATGCAATCTTCTTCTATAGTGTATATGTTCTATATGTCATGCAATGTGGTGTTCAATTAACTGCTTGGTTCAATTCTACAAATGTGATGCTCGGTTCTTCAGGGTGCAATATTTCTAAGTTGTTAAGCATGCTTGGTTTGGTTAACTGTCTGATCTTCTATTAGGAATATGTTATATTGTTCAATTGGTGTTACGTTAACTGCTTGGTTCATTTTTTGTGGCTTGGTTCACTTGTTGTGGTGTTTAGTTAACTGCTCGGTTCAATTCTGGAATGTGATGTTCAATTGTTGTGGCTGCATTCTGTTATTGTATACCATGTGAGGAATAAGTCGAATTTGGCTATACTAAATACATGAGAAACAAATACAATTGCTATATTTCCAAGTTGTTAAGCATGCTTGGTTTGGTTAACTGTCTAATTTCTATTAGGAGTATGTTATATTGTGCAATGTGGTGCTCAGTTAACGTTTGGTTCATTTTTTGTGGTGTTAATTAATTGCTTGGTTCAATTCTGCAATGCGTTGTTCAATTGTTGTGGCTGCATTCTGTTATTGTATACCATGTGAGGAATAAATTGAATTTGGCTGCACTTAATACATGAGAAACATATACAAGTGCTATATTTCCTAGTTCTTAATCATGCTAGGTTTGCATAAATGGGTTTTCCATGTGGCTTGAATTAATCTAATGAATCTGAAATGTGCTAATTTTTATCAACATATTTTACTCATAGAATGCAAACCCTTACTTAACCTGATGACTAACTACTTTATATGTGTTGCAGGGAAACAATGGGAAGCACTGAGGTTTACAAGATGGTACTAACTATTATACCTTGCCTTTTTTATTCCTTTGCCCCGTTTCCAATATAGAGAAGATATTTATGCACATCCTTTCTTTCAGGGTTCACTGATGATTACCTCTCAAACCACCTCTATGGTCACGAGGCGAGGAAAGTTTTCGTACAACACCCACGGTTCAATATTGAAGTGTTCCTGAAGAGGTCGAAGGATGGACGGTCAATCATCCACAGGCACTGGCCTAAAGTTGCAAAGACCTTCAACATGAATGAAGGCTCAATATTCGCCTTCTGCTTCAGCAGTTTTCCAGATGAGATGCATCTCTCTATGTACCATCTATGATGCTAATTTCGAAAGGTTCTAGATGTTGCATGTGAAACTTGCTGCTGGTGCAGTTGTGTAATGGGGTAGCTGAGTGCTAAAGCTATATCATGTTGAACTCCGATGTATTTCAATTATGAAATCCTGCTTCCTTAATATGGAAATGGAATATATTATGTGCTTAATATGAATGTCAATTAGATTAGTAAATGGATAATTAATAATAGGGCAATTGGCCTGCTAATTAGCCAATTAGCTTGCTAATTGGGTTTTCCTATTACAAACGGTTAATGAGAAAACACCGTGGGCGATGACCTCAGGCAACGCAGAAAGTTTCTAGGAATAAACCGTTTTGGATCAATGAACAATCACACACGACATTCTCTTCAAAATTGTTTGCGTTACGCCACCTTGCGCACACGTTTTCCTTGTAGTGACTGTGTGGGATGTATATATGAACGGAAATGTTTAGTGGTGAGTGACTGTGTGGGATGTAATTATGACCGGAAATGATTTCGCCTGTATAATTGTATTTTTTAGCACTATTGTACATATTTCTGTATTTGAGTTCTCGTCGGTCGCACACGACCTCATTTTGCCGAGCGTGTGTGCCAGGAGGGCATATCCCCAACGGTTTCTAGGTCGTGTGGGAAGGACCCCCCTATCGCCCACACTCATTTGGCAACGGTTCCGAATGCCATCGCGGAAAGGGGTTAAAAACCGTTTGTTTAGGACCGACGTGTACAGGGACATCTCATATACTGAATAGATAGAATACGAGCTTTGGCTTACAATCGGCACAATGTCACACAATACCATCAAGTTATACAATCATTCAAGATGAACACAAAGTTCGGCTATAGACGAAATCAAACGAAGAAAAGACAACCACCCATGCTAAGTCCCGATCAACCCTACTGGGCACCACTACTGGTCATCCGGAAAGGAAACATAGTAACGGCCACGATCCTCGTCGAACTCCCACTTGAGTTCAGTGGCATCACCTGCATCAGACTCGTCGATACTTGCAGCTGTGTTTGTAGAATCTGGTGAGTCACGAGGACTCACCAATCTCAAAACATGTGATAGCAACACTATTTAAGCCCATAGGAAAAGTATGGGTGTATGGTGGAGTTGCAGCAAGCGTTAAGCATTGTATGGTGGCTATCTTACAAATACAAGAATAATATGAGAAACTACACCACGATCGCAAACTAGTAATGATGAAGAACTTATCCTGAACTACTTACATTCAAACATAACCCCATCGTGTTCTGTTCCCGAACCTTGTCGAAAAGAGACCATCATGGTTACACACACGGTTGGTGTATTTTAATTAAGTCAAGTGTCAAGTTCTCTACAACCGGATATTAAAAACTCACATCTGCCACATAACCGCGGGTACGGCTCTCGAAAGTTTAAATCCTATAGGAGTGTCCTAACTTAGCCCATGACAAGCTCACGATCCACCGAAACAATCCTCCATCACGGGACCCTCCGATCAGACTCGGAATCCCGGCGCACAAGACATTTCGGCAATGGTAAAACAAGTCCAGCAAGACCTCTCGACGTTCCGACACCCTAATAGTAGCCGCGTGTATCTCGTCTCAGGCCATGGTGGATGAGCTACACAAACAGGTGCCAAAATAACCCAGGTTGCCCTGGGGCGGCCCTGCACAGTGCTCTAGTTTGGACCAACACTCATGAGGAGCATTGTCCCGGGGGTTGATTGAGAATCCTCGGGTTAATTACTCCCTATGCAAATTTAGTTGTTATTCAAAGCGAATTTTATTCAAAGCGAATTGTCAAGAGGGGCCCATAAACCCTCACCGTGTTAGGGACGCAAAATTCAAGGAACATAACAGCGGTATGACGGAAACTAGGGCGGCAAGAGTGGAACAAAACACCAGGCATAAGGCCAAGCCTTCCACCCTTTACCAAATAAGAGATAATAATGATATCCCAACAATATCCATGTTCCAACAACGAACAAACTTAATCTTCACCTGCAACTAGCAACGCTATAAGAGGGGCTGAGCAAAAGCGGTAACATAGCCAAACAACGGTTTGCTAGGAAGGTGGCTTAGAGGCTTGACATGGCAGTATGGGAGGAATGATATAACAAGTGGTAGGTAGCGCGACATAATGATAGAGCGAACAACTAGCAAGCAAACATACAAGTGATTTCGAGGGTATGGTCATCTTGCGTGCAATGTTCTCAGAGTTGTTGAAATCTTGATCCTCGTTATCATACTCAACAGGTTCCTCGGTCACGTACTCGTCTCCCGGCTCTACCCAAGGCAAGAACACAAGCAATGGAACAACAATCAATCACAGTGCAATGCACAAGCAACATGATGCAATACATTGCATGATATGCAAGATATGATATGCAATGCATATGCGTGCTCCAGAAGAGAAAGAATGAACAAGGCATAAACTTGGCAAACCAAGTATGCCGCTGGAAAGAAGAGATGATTTCGGTCGAAATTGATATAAAGATCACCGGAAACGGATGCACGGTTTGCAAATGGCAAGCAAAACAAGAATGACGCAAAACTGCGATTAACAGCACGATGGCACTTAGAATGCAACAAGAAACTAAGCTACTGCACTCCAACATAGCAACAAAGCATATGGCAGTGATGTACAAGAGATTCTTGACAAAACATGAACATTGAGCTACGGCTAAATCACACTAGAACAGGTTCAAACAAGCATGGCAAAAGTGCAAAAGATATCAGCATCACACTTTGTGAAAATACTAACATGTGAAAAACAACATCAGGAAGAAGTGTTTAGAGCTAGCAAACAACATGCTACAGGAACATATCATAGAATATAAAGGAATGGCATGATTCTACTAGAAGCATAGAACACAAGTCTCTTACTGAACATGATCCGAAAAGGCACAGAAGATATGATGGCACCCATGTAAACATAGCAAGTTTTATTAACAGTTTCAGACTTAGCAGAAAACAAAGCATGGCATAAACAAAATTATGATAGAATCTTTGCGAGCTCATGCCACGCACCACAAAGCATAAAATGACAACATAAGCATACCAATAGCAAGATGATATGTTCATGAAGCTAACCGAGGCAAGAGCAAGTACATAGGATGCATGAATCACTAGAAAAAACCATGGAAATATTGATTAACATGTTAACATTCTGCCAGAAACACCACCATGAATTGTTGAGATACTCCGAGATGACGAATAGAAAGGTTGAGCCAACGATGAAAAGAATTTAACAGATCTTGGAGAAATACATATGACTGATGATAATTCATTCTTACGTCAAACTTGGAGAAGAATTTGAGAGTAACACCGGCAAAATAGAAGAGCCAGGTAAGATCCTGGGAAAAGACCTGTGGGTTAGGGCCCACTCAAGAGAAACATCGTTGAATGATTTAAAAGGAAGATTGTGCCGGTTGAATTAAATGGCTTGAATGAGATAACAACCTCGAAATAGCTTGAACGGATTGATAGTGGAGACACAAATCTTCTGAGATATCTTCGGCACTTCGGATACGAATAGAGAGAGGTGAGCGATTAAGAGGTGCAACGGCATGGGAAAGAATTTGAAACAAGGAAAAGATATGACCGACAAAGCTTGAATTGCATCCACCGGAGAAGAAAAGAACAAAGAATGATGAACTTGTAGAGCATCTTCATGAGAACCACCGGGTAAGAACATTGATTAACAAGAATGAAGAGACTTCACATCAATAAAAGTATACTTGCTTAATAAATTTGAATCCTTGAAGAAAAAAGTTGGGAGGGAGGGAAAACAAAGGCAACTTGGGACGGATGAAACAAACAACGTTGGGATAGAATTGAAAAGACAACCTTGGTGATCAAGAGGGATTAGCATCCTCATAGGAATATGAGAACACCACTTAGGGAAGGTAAGGAATCAATATTTGACATTGAAGCAACTCGAATACCGCAAATCAAAACAAAACAAAGGATTGGCTTGCAGAATAAGCCGGAACAAATACATATGATAGAGATTTACCCAATCCCATATCATGCATCTGTCGAAAAGATATTCTAGGAGCTACTTGAATTCCCACCTATAAACTCTCGAAACTTTCTGGTTATGCAATCAAGTGTTGGGGATACAGGGGAAGCATAATATCTCACCCAAACTAACAATCTCTACATCCAGCTGTATCCATCCTTCAACACATAACAAAGAAACCTTCGGAAATCGTGTACCTCAACCTTCGAAAAGCATCCGTTATACGAGTTATGGCAATACTCCCAAACTCCCGCCCCAGTATTGGGTGGCGTCGAGGTTATCTCACCAACAACTGCATAAAAGAGATTTTCGATGTCGGCGAACTCAGGTATTCCAGAACTACAACGATAAAATTGTGACGACAACACCTCGGAGCTCAACTCCCCGGGGCACTCCCACAACCCCTAAATGTCAGGAGGCACCAAGAACAATGTTCTCGTCACAAGAATATCGGAACGATTCAAAGATACCCACGTGATCCTAAAAAAATTCTGTGAAATTTGAGGAGAGAAAAGTCAAAACTTCTATGTCAGGAGGCCTCACCAGAGCGACGAAGGGACTGCGGAGTAAAAAGAATCCTACTCTCTGATATCAGCGATTTTGTTCTAGACTCAACAACATTAGCGATTCGATCAAGCAGGGGGCTCCTAAGTCGGGGATGGCTCTGATACCAACTTGCAACGCCCACAATGCGGCTATATCTCCCACGTGTCGAGGCACGACTTGGAGGCATAACCGCATGGTGGTTTAGTCGCAAGTGGGGTACTCTTCACACAATCCCATGTACTGAATAAGAAAGGGATAAAGAGTTGGCTTACAATCGCCACTTCACACAAATAACAAGTTAAACATACATCATCTAGAGTACAATCAAGGTCCGACTACGAAACCAAAATAAAGGAAGACAACCCCAAATCCTAGATCCCCGATCGTCCCAACTGGGCTCCACTACTGATCAACCGGAAATGACACAAAACAATGATCAAGATCTTCATCGAGCTCCCACTTGAGCTCGTTTGCGTCACCTGCACTGGTATCATCGGCACCTGCAAGTATTTGGAAGTACCTATGAGTCACGAGGACTCAGCAATCTCACACCCGCGAGATCAACACTATTTAAGCTTATTGGTGGGGTAAGGTAATGAGGTGGAGCTGCAGCAAGCACTAAGCATATATGGTGGCTAACATACGCAAATAAGAGCGAGAAGAGAAGCAACGCAACGGTCGAGAAGCTAGAAGTGATCAAGAAGTGATCCTGAAACTACTTACGCACAACCATAACACAAGAACCATGTTCACTTCCCGGACTCCGCAGAAAAGAGACCATCATGGCTACACACGCAGTTGATGCATTTTAATTAAGTCAAGTGTCAAGTTCTCTACAACCGGATATTAACAAATTCCCATCTGCCACATAACCACGAGGCACAGCTCTAAAGTTTATACCCTGCAGGGGTGTCCCAACTTAGCCCATCACAAGCTCTCATAGTCAACGAAGGATATTCCTTCTCCTGGGAAGACCCGATCAGTCTCGGAATCTTGGTTACAAGACATTTCGACTATGGTAAAACAAGACCAGCAAAGCCGCCCAAATGTGCCGACAAATCCCGATAGGAGCTGCACATATCTCATTCTTAGGGCACACCGGATTGTCCAAACTTCCGGTAGGCCAGCCCAGAGTTTCCCCTGGTGGCCACCGGCGGTTGACAGGTTGGACCAACACTTAGAGGAGCACTGGCCCCGGGGTTTAAAATAAAGATGACCCTTGAGTCTGCAGAACCCAAGGGAAAAATTCTTAGGTGGCAAATGTTAAAACCAAGGTTGGGCCTTGCTGGAGGAGTTTTATTCAAGGCGAACTATCAAGGGGTTCCCATAACACCCAACTGCGTAAGGAAAGCAAAATCAAGGAACATAACATTGGTATGACGGAAACTAGGGTGGCAAGAGTGGAACAAAACACCATGAATAAGGCCGAGCCTTCCACCCTTTACCAAGTATATAGATGCATTAATTAAATAAGAGATATTGTGATATCCCAACATATCCATGTTCCAACATGGAACAACCTGCACTCCACCTGCAACTATCAATGCTATAAGAGGGGCTGAGCAAAAGCAGTAACATAGCCAAACGACGGTTTGCTAGGAAGGTGGGTTAGAGGCTTGGCATGGCAATAAGGGAGGCTTGGTAAATAAGTGGTAGGCAGCGCGACATAGCGATAGAATGAACAACTAGGAAGCAAAGATAGAAGTGATATCGGGGGTAATGATCATCTTGCCTGCAATGTTTTCAGAGGTATCGAATCCTTGCTCCTCGTGACCGTACTCGACAGGGTCCTCGAACCTGAACTCGTCTCCCAGCTCTACCCAAATCAAGAACACAAGCAAGGGAACAACGATTAATCACGGTGCAATGCGCAAGCAACATGATGCAAGACATGGCATGGGATGCAATATATGATGTGCAATGCATATGGGTACTCCAGAAGGGGAAAGATGATCATGGCATTAATTTGGAAAACCAAGCATGCCACTGGATAGATTGGGAGATTTCGGTTGATCGATATGAAGATCACCGGAAACGGATGCACGGTTTGCAAATGACGAGCAAAACAAGAACAATGCAAAACTGCACTTAACAGCAACATAGCACTTAAGATGCATCATGAAAATATGCTACAACACTCCAACATGAAAAAAATACATGGAAGTGAAGTACAGGTGAAGCTCTACAAATCATGAACACTTAGCTACTGCTAGAACTCACTAGAACAAGTCTAAAACAGCATGGCAAAAATGCAAATGATAACAGTTTAACAGACTTAGCAGAAATTCACTGATCATGGCAGAAACAGATTCATGTAGGCATGTTTGCGAGCTTGTGCAACTCACCACAAAGCATTTCATGGCATATTAATGCAACCAACAGTAAGAAGAAGTAATTGTGCAGCTACTCATGGCAAGAGCATGGTCATAGGATGCATAGATCACTATCTATTCACATGGCAAAAATGGACTTACTGTTAACAGACTGACAACAATAATATTTAGTAAATTGAGAGCATGGTAATGACATGCTACAGTACCCCATAATTGCAAACAAGGACATGTATGGATAGAGAATGACAAGTTCTACAAAACATCCTTACTGAGAATCTACAAATATGCATGGATTCACTTGTAGCATCAAGTTATCCTGGCAACATAATATGGCAGGTACATACTTAGCAGAGATCACTAAGTCACTGAAATTAGAAACATCAAGTACCCTACTTTGGATGCTTCTTCTTGTCACCACAGGGCACATAAAAATACAAGGATGGCATGAAGATGCTCCTAAAACATGTAGACATGATGCTAAAGAGATAAACACACAAAATGCTATGAAAAAGACAAATCAGCAAGTTATGACAATCTTCAGCAGTTTATATCATTTAGCACTCTTGCAACAAAAGATTAGGGCATCAAGATGGACAGTAACATGCATGCAAATTATACCAGTATGTAGAGCATCACGAGATGAACATTTCGATATATCATGCACGCAAAACGAAGCTATGAGCAGGAAGTTATGCTAGGTCAAACAAGTGCACATGAGGTGAAAATTCTGGGACTTAGAAGATTTTTACCCTCGTAGATCTAGGGTTCGTCCAAGGCACGTGAACCGAGGCGAGCATGCAGGGACGACGGAGACGCGAAGAGGGCTGGGGAGGACGCCCGAGGAGCAGGGGAGGGCAGATTCGGGCGGCGCCGGACCGGATCCGGCCGGAGCTACCGACGGCGGCGGTGGAGCAGCACGCGGTGGCAGCTACGTGGGCTGGCAGCGGCGAGCGGCATCCGGTTCGGGGTGGAGGCGCGGCGCGGTGCGAGCAGCGCGGCTGGATGGCAGCAGCGCGGCGAGCAAGGCGGCGGAGCGCGGGGCGGCGGCGCGCGGCACTGGGCGGCGGTGCGACAGCCACGTGGTGGCAGGCAGTTGGTCCGGGCGGTGGCTCGATGAGTCCGGCGCCGGCAGACGTGTCCGGCGCCGAGGGGGGAGGTGGATCTAGGGTTTTCACCCGAATTTGGACAAGGGGGCTGTTTATATAGGCATAGGGAGCTAGGAGAGGGCTATTGAGGTGCGGTTTTCTCCCACACGATCGTGATCCAACGACGGAGAGCATGGAGGGGGTTTAGATGGGCTAGTGGGATGTTGTGGAGTGGTGTTGGTCTGCAAGGAGAGAGGGGTTTCGGCGGTTACACGGTTAGCCGTTGGGGTATCAAACGACCTCCAAATGGAACGAAATTTGACAGGCGGCCTACCGGCGATGTACCAAGGCCACTCGACAAATATCGGCCCATTCCAAGAACGTTTTTCTCCCGCTCACGAAACGAGATCTGAGAGGTGCAAGGGGTGCATGTGTGAGTGTCGAATTCCGAAACGGACAATGGGGAAGATGGCCGGATGCAAGAGACGAACACGAATGCAAATGAGATGCACATGATGACATGATATGAAATGCATGACATGAACAAGATGCAAAATGAGGACAAAACCTAACCACGGAGGGTATAACATATAAAATTGCCAGAAATGGCAAGAGTTGGAGTTACAATTATGGAATGTTACATCCGGGATGTTACAACTCTCCACCACTACAGTGGTGCGCGTCGGTCCTAAACAAACGGTTTTTTACCCCTTTCCGCGACGGCATTTGGAACCGTCGCCAAGTGACTGTGTGCGATAGGGTGTCCTTCCCACATGACCCAGAAATCATCGGGGATAGGCCCTCCTGGGACCCAGGCTGGGGCCGTGTGCGATCGACCGAGGCATGGAAACCCAATTATTTACGTAGGTATGTACATCCCACATGGTGAATCCCAGAAATCATTTCCGTAGGTATGTACATCCCAAACGGTGAATCCCAGAAATCATTTCCATAGGTATGTACATCCCACACGGTGAATCCCAGAAAAACATTTCTGTTCGTATGTATATCACACACAGTCAATCCAAGGAATACGTTTTCGTTCTTATGTACATCCCACATAGTCAATCCAGGGAAAACGTTTCCGTTCGGACATAAATCCCACACATTTTTATGTGTAGGCTAGTGTGTGAAAGGTGTAACTATCAGACACGGTCTTCCTTGGTTAACTGTTTGCTTTTATCAACTATATCACACACGATTTGATGAAGAAAACTCTGTGGCATTGGGCTATCCATCGCAACCGCTTTTACTGCTTGAACCGTTCGCAAAGGTCCATGACACATTTAGTAGGTTTATTCCAGTATTACGCAAATTAACGTTTCATATCGATCAGCTGTTTGCCAATTTCATATTAGGCACATAAATATATTATAACATCACAGTACGGTAGCTACATGAAAACAACATAGTACAACATATAGCAAGTACAACTTCATAAGAACAATATATTCATTTCCCTAATCGAGATCATCCAGGCTCGTCTTATCCACCTCTGCTTTCAGTTTAGTAAGAACCCGTTTTGCACGGGCCAACTGGGAAAGTGCCTCCTCCTTCGCCAACACCATCTTAGCAAAGTCTTTTTTTTAAATCTGAGCTCATTCTCCACCTTCAACTTTTTATCCCACATCTTGAAATATGCTTCAGCGTTGACAAGACTTTATCTAAGCCTAGCTCTGTTCACTTCCTCATACATGCTCCAGAGCTTCATTAGGCACATCTTCAAAGACTGTGGCCACTCTTGATCAACCCACTCCAAGTAAGAACACTTCCGTTCATCCTATAATATTTAAAACTAGATCAGTAACAATTGTAGGGGAAATGGGTTTATAGCAACATAGAAAATACCAATGCTTATTTTGAAAAACTGAAGAAACATGTTAATTATGACATATCTTCTCAAAAAGATCAATGTGCAACTGAAATAATTGGTACTGAGAAAACAACCAAATTCTAGAACATCAGAAGCTAAAATTAACTACAACGACGCTACAAGTTCTTACTCATGTACAATAAATAACAAATTGAACATTTTATGAGGAAGGTAAATATAACTGCAACAACACAGCGACAGTGTTTGGATGACAACAAATTGATACAAACAGGTGTGTACATGCACAAATTTAGTAACATAGAACTAATAGCACTAAGGCCGTCCTCTATGTATGCCAAAACTGGTGTAAAGACAACTGTTGCTACATCTCGCACCGGTGCCCTGAACTAGCAAGCCGATGCAGCGGAAGAAAACCAGGGACCCGGACTCCGGAGCACGTAGTTGCTCCGATGCCCAGTTCCTTCGTACCATAAAGATTTAGTATTTTACTACTTGGCTGCTCGGATGTGTGGACCAAAGTTGGCTGCACAAACTGCTGAAGCGGTGCCAAATGATTTTCTAATGGCACCGCTGATGAGATGGCAACAATTTAAGATACTAGGTACAAATTGTGACACTGTCTTAGGATGCGCTTGGTTGAAGGTGTGGTATGAATGGGTTGGGACCATGACAGTGGCTGAATCACATCTAACAAATGATTTGTAACAACGGAGGAGGGTCTAACCTTCTCTCCACATGCCAGAAACTTCCTCCCAGTGTCCACAGAATCAAACGTAAGTAGCTTCACGCATGGAGATTGATGGTGACAACGAGCAGATAGATCTTTAGCCACCCCGCTCCATTCATTGCCACTGATGATCTTAGGGAGCTACAAGAGGAAGAAACGACTCAAAATCGATCTCCGGGTAAAAAATCCTTCATTCCAAGTCATAGCCCGAGAGAGAAAAGAGAGGCATACCCGGGTGGTGAAGGAGTAGTTGCCGGAGGAGGAACCACTAGAGATGTCTTTGAGGAAGACCATGGCGACCGCGGCGGTATGATTCGACACGGTGAGAGTGAGGAAGCGGCTATAGCTTAGCAAGGAAGGAAGTAATGCGGAAACAGGGGAAATGTGACTTGTGGTCGGGGAGTAAAGGGGGTGGGGAATGGGAGAAGGGGGGCTGGGGTAGATATTTTGGCGGTAGGCCAAAATTTTGGAAATGTGGAGCGAAACTTTGCGCGTGGTACCGCAGGACCATTCACTTTGAACGATTGTGTGCATTGCAAATGATTATTCTACTTTACGTGCATGGAATGAGTTTAATAATTCAAATTTTTGTCTCAAGGCATGGGCACATTCACTTTGAACGTGCGTGGTGCCGCCGGACCATTCACTTTGAATGATTGTGTGCATCGCAAACGATTCTTCTGCTTTACGCGCATGGGATGAGTTTGATAATTCAAATTTTGGTGGAAATTTCCCCGGGTACGTCATTGCATAATTTAACATCACTTGCTAATTTGGGAACACAAAAGAGCGTACAGAAGACACACCACACTTACTGAATCGAGCAATTTCAGTAATTACACAGAGCCAATTGACCTAAACATTGCTCTAACAAAAGACCAGCATTAAAAACAAAGCCTAAGTACACATAATTAAAAATCCGCCACCGTGCCGGCCTATGAATCACCGGTGTGAGATGAGACGTCGATGACTTGTACTGGCGACATGCCGCCATTGGTGGACTCCGCGTCCCCCCTGCTGAAGTCGACTGCGTCCTCGTCCTCGTCCTCGGCGCCGCCCTCAAGCTTGTAGTACTCGTAGTAGTGGTTGCACCACTCGCGTTGGTACTCCACCGCCGATTCCTCGATGGACAGACTCTTCTCTACCTCGACCTCGGCCATGCGCAACTCCTCCTCCCGGCGCTCCTCGATCTCCGCCGCCTCCTGCATCTCCAGCTCCCTCTCGACGACCTCATGAGGAATCAGGTGCTCCATGGCCACCGCCACCTTTTCAGACGTGGGTTGCTTGCTGGAGTCCGAGGTGGCCTAGAATATCTTGGCGTGTGCATCCTCGATCTTGGCGTGGATGGCCTCGACCTGGGCCAGGCCGACATCAGCGGCACGGACGGCAGCTCGAGCGCTCTCGGCATTTGTAGCCGCCGTCGCAACAGTAGCTGCAGCCATCTCGGCTGCTATAGCTACCCAGTTGGCTGCCGCAGAGCCCTCTCAGTGGAAGCGGCCGCGCTCAATGCAGATGCGGTGGCATTCTCGGCACAGGCGGCGGCGCTCGGGAGGGATGCGACCATCGTACGGGCCTTCACGAAGCATTTCCACGATGTCATCTTTGCAAGAAGGGGGTACGGGAATGGGGATCGGGATTCGTGGATTCGGGGGTTGCCGGCACTAGAGCAGACGAGCCGGCGAAGCTTAAGGAGGGTGACTTAAATAGACCCGGATATTTTCATCGCAAACGGTTCCTAGAAAACAACTGTGTGTGATGTTGTAGATATTTTTTATTAGCTGTGAAAGACGAATTTCGAATAAAGTGCCAACAGATGGTGTTTTAAATGAACGAGAAATTTTGTAGTACTAATACAACTGTCATGTCAAATTTTGGAAAATTTCAGGGGTCATTTGACCTTCTAAGACATTTAAGTGATTTTCTAGTGATTTAATGACCATAATTGAAATTTCAACTACATGTACATGCAACAACTAACCAGAACGGTTTGAAAACTCATATTTCATGTACTTGTGTGCGATTTCATTCCATGTGCAGTAAATTGGAAGGAATTTTCAAACATATTGGTCTAACGGCTATGACACAATTAAGCATGGAGTGACATGGCATTTTAATTCCAAAAAATTAAAAAAAATCAGAAACACATGAAACCTTGGTTGATGTAATGTCATGCCACCAACATGATGTGGTAAAAAAATTGGCATGTTTGACCAAAGTTTGGACACACACCCCTCACAAACCGGAGCAACTCACTAGAAGGCTCGTGGTTCCTAGAGGGAACAATGCATGTTTGATGATGAACGGGAGATAGCTTCCTCTTACGGCCTTCAATTTTTTTCTACATCTGACGTGCACTACTACAACTGTAATGTGAAATTTTTGAAAATTCTAGGGGTTATTTGACCTTTTAAAGACATTTAAGTGATTTTCTAGCCATTTAATGACCGTAATTAAAATTTGAACTACATCTACATGCAACGCGTAACCGAAACGGTTTGAAAAATCATATTTGTGTACTTGTGTGCGAGTTAATTCCATGTGCAGTAAACTAGAAGGAATTTTCAAACATATTTGTATCACAACATGGACACATATGCATGAATACGTATGCATGGAGTGGCATGGCATTTTAATTCCAAAAAAATGAGAAACACATGAAACCTTGGTTGATGTAATGTCATGCCACCAAGATGATGTGGTAATGAAATTGGCATGTTTGACGAAAGCTTGGACACACACCCCTCACAAACCGGAGCAACTCACTAGAAGGTTCGTCGTTCCGAGAGGGAACAATGCATGTTTGATGACGAACGGGAGATAGCTTCCTCTTACGGCCTTCAAACTTTTTCTACGTCTAACGTGCACTACTACAACTGTAATGTGAAATTTTGGAAAATTCTAGGGGTCATTTGACCTTTTAAAGACATTTAAGTGATTTTCTAACCATTTAAAGACCGCAATTCCAATTTGAACTACATCTACATGCAACACCTAAGCAAAATGTTTTGAAAAATCATATATGTGTACTTGTGTGCAAGTTAATTCCATGTGGAGTAAATTGGAAGGAATTTTCAAACATATTGGTCTCATGAAATGGACACATGCATACGTATGCATGGAGTGACATGGCATTTTAATTCAAAAAATAGAAAAATGATGAGAAACACATGAAACCTTGGTTGATGTAATGGCATGCCACCAAGATGATGTGGTAAAGAAATTGGCATGTTTTACGAACGTTTGGACACGCACCCCTCACAAACCAGAGCAACTAGTTAGAAGGTTCGTGGTTCCGAGAGGGAACAATGCATGTTTGATGATGAACGGGAGATAGCTTCCTCTTACGGCCTTCAAATTTTTTCCTACGTTTAACGTGCACTAATACAACTACCTTGTGAAAATGTGGTAAATTTCAGGGATCATTTGACCTTTTAAAGACATTTAAGTGATTTTCTAAGCATTTAATGACCGTAATTCAAATTTGAACGACAACTACATGCAACGCCTAACCATAATGGTTTGAAAAATCATATTTATTTGTAATTGTGTGCGAGTTAATTCCATGTGCAGTAAATTTGAAGGAATTTTCAAACATATTGGTGTCAAGGCATGGGCACATGCATGGAGTGCATGCCATGGCATTTTAATTCCAAAAAATTAAAAAATGATCAGGAAAAACATCAAACCTTGCTTGATTTAATTTCATGCCACCAAGATGATGTGGTAAAGAAATTGGCATGTTTGACGAAAGTTTGGGGACACACCCCTCACAAACCGGAGCAACTCGCTAGACGGTTCATGGTTCCGAGAGGGAACAATGCATGTTTGATGAGAAACGGGAGATAGCTTCCTCTTATGGCCTTGAAAATTTTTCAACGTCTAATGTGCATTAATACAACTGTAATGTGAAATTTTGGAAAATTCTAGGGGTCACTTGACCTTTCAAAGACATTTAAGTGATTTTCTAACCATTTAATGACCGTAATTCAAATTTGAACTACGTCTACATGCAACGCCTAACCAAAATGGTTTGAAAAATCATATTTGTGTACTTGTGTGCGAGTTAATTCCATGTGCAGTAAAATTAGAAGGAATTTTCAAACATATTGGTCTCACGACATGGACACATGCATACGTATGCATGGAGTGACATGGCATTTTAATTCAAAAAATAGAAAAATGATCAGAAACACATGAAACCTTGGTTGATGTAATGTCATGCCACCAACACAATGTGGTAAAGAAATTGGCATGTTTGACGAAGGTTTGGACACACGCCCCTCACAAATTGGAGCACTCGCTAGAAGGTTCGTGGTTCCAAGAGGGAACAATGCATGTTTGATGACGAACGGGAGATAGCTTCCTCTTACGGCCTTCAAATTTTTTCCTATGTTTAACATGCACTAATACAATTTTGATGTGAAAATTTGGTAAATTTCAGGGGTCATTTGACCTTCTAAAGACATTTAAGTGATTTTCTAACCATTTAATGACTGTAATTCAAATTTGAACTACATCTACATGCACGCCTAACCAAAACGGTTTGGAAAATCATATTTTTGTGTACTTTTGTGCGAGTTAATTCCATGTGCAGTAAATTCGAATGAATTTTCAAACATATTGGTGTCAAGTCATGGGCACATGCATGGAGTGCATGCCATGGCATTTTAATTTCAAAAAATTATAAAATGATCAGAAAAACATGAAACCTTGCTTGATTTAATGTCATGCCACCAAGATGATGTGGTAAAAAAATTGGCATGTTTAACGAAAGTTTGGACACACACCCGTCACAAACCAGAGCAACTCACTAGAAGGTTCGTGGTTCCGAGAGGGAACAATGCATGTTTTCTGACGGGCGGGAGATAGCTTCCTCTTACGGCCTTCAATTTTTTTTCCTATGTTTAACATGCACTAATACAACTGTCATGTGAAAAAACGGAAATTTTCAGGGCTCATTTGACCTTTTAAAGACATTTAAGTGATTTTCTATCTATTTAATGACCGTAATTCGAATTTGAACTACATCTACATGCAACGCCTAACCTAAACGGTTTGAAAAATCATATTTTTGTGTACTTGTGTGCGAGTTAAAAAATCATCAGACGATGTAAATATCTAGTGTTCAAAAAAGAAAATGTAAAGATCTGGCAAGACAACCGGCCCCTAGACGATTGGCACTCTATATCGCGGCTCGTCATTTGGTAGGTGATTGGCAGGGATCATAATCAGACATGGTTCTGTATTGGAAACCATCAACTATTATGTTCACACACGGATTTGCTGCGGGAATTGTGTGTAATTCAAACTACAGTACTCGTAAATTCCTGTGACCGGCGTGTGTATTGTCCCCGTCGATCTAGATTCTGGCCGCCAATAAATACTACCTTGCTCACGTCGTCCCGCCTGCATTCTCATCTACATCCTCCCCCTTGCTCGTCCTCTCTCTCTCTCTCAAATCTCTGCATGGTGTTGCCACTCTGCCCACACACCGACGAGGAGTTGCCGCCCCCCGAGGACACTCACTCGATTAGCAGCGACGAGGACCCCTACGCGCCGCCTGACGAGGTTGCACCGGACCCCCCAACATTGGATTGGTTTTGGGGCCAGTACAATCTTTGTCTGTGGAAGTCGCTGCCGCCGGCTGAGAAAGCCAGGCAAGTGGCGTTCAAGAAGGAGATGGCGGAGGAGGAAGCCAAGTACCAGGCGGGCCTGTGAAGCCCGTGATGCCGCCTGGAAAAAGGAGGCTGCGGAGTTTTGGGGGCAGGCGCGTCGTCATGCCGAGGAGGTGTACGAAGACGGGTACTTCGCGAGGAAGGTCATAGGCGTTGGGCGCCTCGTCGCTGCGTGAAGGTGGGCCGATAAGCTCCAGCGTGGCACCGACGACGAGCTCCGGTGGGCGCCCAACGAAATGGCAAGATCAGCCACGCACGTCCGCCAGCAAGAGGCAAACTGGTACGTCAAGCGCTGCAAGGCGGAGGAGTCGGAGTACTGCCTCCGCACCAGGAAGACGCCGCGCACCAGGGAGCTGCTGGCGAGGCGCTGCCGGAATACTGGCCCCGGGAGGGATTATTTGTTTTAGTATTGTTCGTTTTCAATTTTATGCATTGTACCTAGTAGTTAAGTATCATCACGTATATGTGATGATATTATATATATATATATATATTATGAATTACATTTTCTATCTGTTTTTGTATACTAATTTGAATCTAGTTGTTATCATCCACATATACAGAATGGAAAGCGTATATACACACATTGAAACAGAACATATAAGAATGGAAAACAGAGTACACACATTGAA
Organism: Triticum urartu; assembly: GCF_056163025.1. Lineage (NCBI taxonomy): Eukaryota > Viridiplantae > Streptophyta > Magnoliopsida > Poales > Poaceae > Triticum > Triticum urartu. The sequence continues at coordinate 460,654,143 of NC_141874.1, read as the reverse complement.
ACTGAGCAATAAACTGAGCAATACTATGATCTGTGAATACAAAGCTATCCACGTCGAAACAACTTTTCAAAATAAAACGCGTCCATGAGACCATAACTAGCAGCCCTTGCCTAGGGTAGCTCTTGGCTCTGCCTGAACTCGCGTAGGCGTTCGTCCAAGCGATCGCACGCTCGCGGTACATCTGGAGCATGATCCCGAGCTCCAAGTTGTCTATTTCATTGGAGATCACTAGCTCAAGGATGCGACGGCCATGTTCCTGTACTGTGCCCAGGTGGACACATAGGCCAAGGAGGCGGTCAAGCCTACGGACCAGCGTGTTGGCATCCAGCGGGCCGCGGACAAGGCGAACGGCGCGACGGGCGTCCGGTGCAAGTACGGCGTGGCCAGGATCTGGTGCAAGTACGGCGCTGAGGGCCTCTGCCCACTCTTGGCGAGGAATGGTGGTAATGATGGGACGTGTACCTAGCGGCGACGTCGTGTCGATAGCAGGTAAGCATCGATGGATCCGCTCTTGCTGTGCGGCGCGCCACGCCTCTCGCTCTGCGGCGCTCCAACGGTCTCGCCGTGCGGCGAGCCGCAGCCTATCGGCGTGGACGCGTCTAGCTTGCTCTGTGGCGCGCCATCGATCATGTTGTGCGGCGAGTTGCAGCCTGTCGGCGCTGACATGCCAATCTTGATCCGCGGCACTCAGCCGCCATGCTCCAAATGTCTGCTCAACCCTAGCGATGACGTGCATCATAGCGTCGTCCATCGCGTTGCCGGGGAGCGCCTCGGTCTCGACGGGCTGTGGCACCTGCTCGTTTTCCTTGTCGACAAGGTTGATGGTAGAGGCGGTGCTTTGGTGGGTTGGCATGCTCAACCCTGCGCTTGTCGCCTCCGTGGGTCGCGTGCCCCCTATGCACAATATAGCAAGGTGGCGGGAAACAGGTGAGGAAATGGCGGGAAATGGTGGCGTGTTCATAGAATGCCATCAATTAATGGAAACTTAGCATCGAGCTAGCACAAGAAGTAGATGACGATCAGATGAACACAGACCAAACTAGGGATCCCTTCGGTGATGAATTCATCGATCCCAAACAGTTTAGTACAAGCAAGCGTTCGCCCACAACACACACGGCCTATTCGATCACAAATAGGTCGGATGGATCAACTGTATGCCGCATATCGCACATTGTCAAAAAGTAATGCGATAGACGTTTAACATGTGTTAAAAAAACAAGGACCTCGAGGTTAAATTAGCTGAGGGAATGGGGCATTTCGTTAATTTGACCGAAATGACCCATCCCATCACCTAATTTAACATCGACACAACTTCCCATCCAGTCACCCATCCGATGGCTGCTCCAGCCTGAGCACACTTAACTTGATAGTTTTCTTACATGAGCTACTAGTGGAACTGCTAGTCCTTGCTGATAGGAATGCCTCTTCACATCCTTATGGCGTATACGGATGACTGCCCGTCCCACAATGGCCAATAGATGTTGTGTAGGCAGAGCATATCACATATGTCTTATTAGAAGCAATCGTCTGCATTATTATCGGTCTTCGCACACATTTCTGATTACAGACCTGTTTGCCGCGTATCACACACATCTTGTTATATTGAACTGTTTCCGTTCTCTTGCCTAATCACAAATAGTTCATCCGAGTGAACCATATGATGTACATCGCACACACCTTGATCGGGCTGTCCATTTCTTTTGTGTTTCCTAATCACAAACTGTTCATCCGAGTGAACCGTATGTTGTACATCGCACACACCTTCATCTGGCTACCCGTTTCTTTTGTTCTTCCTCACCGCAAACAGTTAATTGAACTGAACCGTATGCCCTTCATCGCACACGCAACTAAAACCTGAACTGTGTTTGATGCATCCGTCATTGAAAACGTTTTACACATTTCTGATGGTTTTCCTACACCACCGTTTGCGGTCGTTGCATCGCACACAGTTTCTCGAAGGGTCTCTGATCGTAATTTCATGTTAGCGGCATCCTGTAGTAGTGCTACAAGAGGATCTCGGCCCAAGATCTAGGACTGAAAGAACTGCCGATATTCGTAACGGAGGTGATCCTTGCACTCCCAAGTAGCTTCTCAGTCGGAATGGTGAGACCACTTAACTTTGAGGAATTTGATCAACTTGTTGCGAGTTTTGCGCTCGGTTTCTTCAAGAATGGCAACTGGATACTCATGATAAGACAAGTCTTCTTTGAGGTGAATTTCTTCAAAGTTGATAGTGCGCTCGGGTGTCTGGAAGCACTTGCGAAGCTGTGACACGTGAAACACATCGTGCACATTTGAGAAGTTGGAAGGGAGCTCCAATTGATAGGCAAGGTCGCCTATTTTTCCAATGATCTTGAAAGGACCCACATATCTAGGGGGAAGCTTCCCTTTGATATTGAAGCATTGAGTACCTTTCATGGGAGAGACGCGGAGATAGACATGGTCTCCAATCTCAAAAGCCAAGTCACTGTGCTTGCTATCATAGTAAATCTTCTGGCGCGATTGCGCGGCTTTGAGATTTTCATGGGTGACTTTACATATTTATTCAGCTTCTATGATCAAGTCATTTCCAAGAAGTTGGCGTTCACCAGTCTCAGACTAGTTGAGAGGAGTACGACACTTTCTTCCATAAAGAATTTCGAAGGGGGCCTTGCCTGAACTTGCTTGGTAGCTATTATTATAGGAGAACTCGGCATATGGGAGGCAATATTCCCACTTCATACCGAAGGAAATGAAACAAAATCTGAGCATGTCTTGAAGGATTTGATTGACTCTCTCGACTTGGCCACTTGTTTGAGGATGGAAAGTCTTGCTGAAACGAATGTTGGTGCCCATAGCCTTCTGAAAGGAGTTCCAGAACTTGGAAGTGAAGATGCTTTCGGGGTCTGAAGAGATCAATTGAGGAATCCCGTGCAACGAGACAATTTTTGAGGTATATATCTCTGCCAACTAAGCTGTCGTGATAGATTCTTTGACTGGAAGGAAATGAGCCACCTTTGTAAGCTTGTCAATGACAATGAAGATAGCATCATTCCCACACTTGGACTTGGGAAAGCCAGTGACAAAGTCCGCTTCGATATGATAAAACTTCCATTCTGGAATAGCAAGAGGTTTGAGGAGACTAGCTGGTCATTGATGTTCTACTTTCACCCTTCGACAGACATCACATTCATTCACGACTTGAGCAATCTCTCGCTTCATGTGAGTCCACCAATATGACTGCTTGAGGTCATGGTGCATCTTCGAACTTCTTGGGTGGATGGAAAGAAGAGAATTATGCACTTCGTTCATTATGACCTTCCTTAGATCACCCTTAGGAACCACTAGATGGTCCTCAAAGAATAAGGTGTCCTTGTTATCAATGCGATAACACTTGTATTTGGGAAGGCCCTTTGCAACATCATGTTTCACCTTCTTCACCATGGTATCAAGGAGTCGTGCCTCACGAATTTGATCTTCCAAAGTTGGAGTGACTTGAAGGTTGGCAAGAAAACCTTGAGGAACTACTTGGAGGTTGAGCTTGCAGAATGCTTCACAAAGATTAGGTTGGAATGGCTTAAGAATTAAGCTATTGCAACATGCCTTTCTACTCAACGCATCTGCAATCACATTTGTCTTGCCTGGAGTGTACTCAATGCTTGGATTGTACTCCTGGATCATTTCGACCCAACGAGTTTGCCAGAGGTTGAGGTGGGGTTGAGTGAAGATATATTTGAGGCTCTTATGATTGGTGAAGATGTCCACTTGCCTTCCCAACAAGAGATGTCTCCATGTTATTAATGCATGGACAACTGCCGCCAACTCAAGATCGTGAGTGGGGTAGTTCCTTTCATTTGGCTTCAACTGATGAGAAGCATAGGCCACAACTTTCTTCTCTTGCATTAAGACTGCACCGAGACCTTGCAATGAGGCATCACAAAAAACTTGGTAGGGCTTGGACTCATCAGGAGGAGTAAGGACAGGAGCTATGACGAGTTTCTCTTTGAGAGTGTTGAAAGCAACGTCACACTCAGGAGTCCAGGAATACTTGACATGCTTATGGAGGAGGTTGGAAAGAGGCTTAGCAGTTTTTGAGAAGTTCTCAACAAATCTTCGACAGTAGCTTGCAAGCCCAAGGAAACTATGGAGCTGCTTGACGTTCTGAGGAGGCTCCCAGTTCACAATTGCAGAAACCTTCTCTGGATTAACAGAAATGCCCTTGGCGGGGATGATGTGACCAAGGTAAATAACTTCATCAAGCCAAAACTCACATTTGGAGAACTTTCCATAGAAGTGATACTCTCTGAGCTTGTCGAGCACCAACCGCAAATGCTTGGCATGATCCTTCTTATTCTTGGAGAAAACTAGGATATCGTCGAGATACACCAGGACGAATTCATCTGTATAGGGGTTGAAGATGAAGTTCATCATGCGAGAGAATGTTGGAGGGGCATTGGCAAGCCCGAAAGACATGATCGTATATTCATAAGAACCAAAGCTCGTTCTGAAAGCTGGCTTTGGGATATCTTCTTCACAAATGTGAATCCGGTGATACCCCATACAGAGGTCAAGCTTGGAAAACACCTTTGCAACTTTGAGTTGCTCGAATAGCTCATTGATATTGGGAAGTGGGTATTTATTCTTGATTGTCTTCTTGTTCAATGGGCGGTAATCGACGCAAAGTCGGTCCGGGCCATCTTTCTTCTGGACAAAGAGAACACCACAACCCGAAGGAGAAGAACTTGGTCTAATAAGACCCATACGCTCTTGTTTATCGAGTTTTTTCTTCAATTCCTTCAGCTCTTTCGGCCCAAGCTTGTATGGGTGCCTACAAACGGGTTCTGTACCGGGCTCAAGATCAATAATGAACTCGACTGGCCGGTGCGGAGGCATACCCGGAAGCTCTTCAGGAAAGACATCTTGATACTCACAAACAACTCGAATCTGACAAATAGCAAACAACTCGAATCTGACAAGCTCATTGAGAGAGAACACCCGAATGGTTTCATCACGAGCGGCAAAGATGATCACATCTTCAGAAGGATGCGTCAATTTGATCTCCTTGTCAGCACAATCAGGAAAGACCTTGTGCTGAGAAAGCCAATCCATGCCAAGAATGAGATCAATATCAGAATCGCCAAGAATAATTGGGGAAGCCAGAAATTTATAATTGCCCAGCTTGATGGTGACATCCGGAACGAATACATTAGAGCTCATCAAAACACCTGAAGAAACGACACGCAAAGGCTTCGATAGTACTTGTGAAAACAAGTCATGCTTCCAAATGAAAGGTCTTGAAATGAAAGAATGTGATACACCAAAATCAAATAAAACTTTTGCAGGAATATCATTAACTGGGAGATTACCCATGATTACTTCTGAAGAATCCTCTGCTTGAGCTGCATTCATCATGTTCACCCTTGCAGACTTCGGATTGTGCTTGACGACTGCATTGCTTGCTGACCTGACCGGAGGAGGAGGCAGATGGCGCTTCTGGGTGCACTTGTTTGAGTAATGCCCTTTCAAACCAAACGTGTGACAGTGACCTCTGAAAGCGGACGGAAAGGTGGAGGAGGAGGACCACCTGTCCTCGGAGCCTGAGACTGGGACTTGTTTTGATAGCCTGGGTTGGGTGGGTGGGAACATCCACGACCACCTGAGTGCTTCTGCTGGTAGGGTTGATGAAACGGAAGAGGTGGAGGAAGCCGGAACTTATGTTGCTTTGCTACCACTTGGGAGGAAGAAGACGAGTGGACTGCATCCCTGGGTCTCTTCTCGGAAGCATCACACCTGAGCTGAGCAGCTTCTTGCTTGAGGGCCATGTTGTAGAACTGATCGAACTGAGTAGGCTCAACAAGAACGAGAGCTAACAGCAGATCCTCTCTGAGGCCACCCCTGAAGTGATAGATCATGCTCTTTTCATCAGGAACGTCTTGCCTTGCAAAGCGAGCAAGATTCTGAAACTGGATCTTGTATTGATACACTAACATGCTTCCTTGCTTGAGATTGTGGAATTCCCCATGCTTGCTCTTGACAACACTTGTTGGAATGTGATGAGATTGAAAGTCCCGGCAGAAGTCAGTCCAGGTAATCACTCGACCCCCTCTAGAGTCTTCGTATTGCTGATACCAATCTGCTGCTTGGTCCTTGAGCTGAAAAGAAGAGAACCTGACGTAGTCCTCAGGCCTGACATTGCTGCATTCAAAATGCTTGTTGATGTCCATGAGCCAATCATTTGCGTCCATGTCCTGAACACAAGCACTGAAAGACTTTGGCTGATTTGCAAGAAATTGGTTTAGGGTAGCAACTGAGGCTGATTGTTGAATTGCCCTTGGCCTTGATTCCACTCTTGCATGAGCTGAATCAGCATCTGAGTGTTGGCGTTGGTGGCCGCCATCAAAGCTTGCCATGCCTCCGGAGGCGGAGGGTTGGACTGCTCTCCATCAGTACGTTGCGGATTCAGATGCGTTGGGGGAGCCATCTCGAAGAAGGTGACATCCGTTAGAACTATGATAGACAAGCTGAAGCAACGGATAGCTATGTGCAACATATAGTCTTCACAATAAGCATTAGAATAGAGATTGAACAAATGCAATCCAAAGTTAACATTACACGACCATTAGGATGAGAGGCCACTAAGATAAAGGTTGATGAATGAGACAACAAGGTACGACTGGAACAAATAAATGGTAAGGATCTCCCAATCCCATACCAATTATCTATTGGAAGAATAACTAAGAGCGACTTGAATTCCCAGCTATTAACTCCCGAAACTTTTTGTTATGCAATCTGGTGTTGGGAATACAGGGAGGCACAATATATATCACACAACTAACAAGCCCTACGCTCCACTTTATCCATCCGTAAACACATAACCAATAAAACTCCAGAAATCATGTACCTCGACCTTCGAAAAGCATCTGTTATACTAGTTGTGGCAATACTCTCGAACTCCCTCCCCAGTACTAGGTGGCGTCGAGGTTATCTCACCACTAACTACATAAAAGAGATTTTCGATGTCGGTGAGCTCAGGTATACCAGAACTGCAACGATAAAATTGTGACGACAGCACCTCGGAGCTCAACCCCCCGGGACACTGCCACAACCTCTAAATGTCAGGAGGCACCAAGAACAATGTTATCATCACAACAATATCGGAATGATCCCAAGATACCCGCATGATCCTAATTATTTGTAGTGAAAATTGAGGAGAGGGAAATCAAAACATCTACATTAGGAGTCCTCACAAGAGCGACGAAGGGGTTGAGTGATAACCCACAAGTATAGGCGATCGCAACAGTTTCCGAGGGTAGAGTATTCGACCCAAATTTATTGGTTCAACACAAGGGGAGCCAAAGAATATTCTCAAGTATTAGTAGCTGAGTTGTCAATTCAACCACACCTGGAAACTTAATATCTGCAGCAAAGTATTTTCTAGCAAAGTAATATGATAGTAGTGGTAACGATGGCAAAAGTGACGGTAGCAGTTTTGGTTTTATAGTGATTGTAATAGTAGCAACAGAAAAGTAAATAAGCGAAGATCAATATATGAAAAGCTCATAGGCAATGGATCAGTGATGGGTAGTCATGTCGCATGCGATTCCTCATGCCATAGTTATAACATAGGGTGACACAGAACTAGCTCCAGTTCATCAATGTAATGTAGGCATGTATTCTGATTATAGTAATACGTGCTTATGGAAAAGAACTTGCATGACATGTTTTGTCCTACCCTCCCGTGGTAGCGGGGTCCTATTGGAAACTAAGGGATATTAAGGCCTCCTTTTAATATAGTACCAGACCAAAGCATTAACACTTAGTGAATACATGAACTCCTCAAACTACGGTCATCACAGGTAAGTATCCCGATTATTGTCACTTCGGGGTTAACGGATCATAGCACATAATAGGTGACTATAGACTTGCAAGATAGGATCAAGAACTCACATATATTCATGAAAACATAATAGGTGCAAATCTGAAATCATGGCACTCGGGCCCTAGTGGCAAGCATTAAGCATAGCAAAGTCATAGCAACATCAATCTCAAAACATAATGGATACTAGGGATCAAACCCTAACAAAACTAACTCGATTACATGATAAATCTCATCCAACCCATCACCGTCCAGCAAGCCTACGATGGAATTACTCACGCACGGCGATGAGCATCATAAAATTGGTGACGGAGGGTTGATGATGACGATGGCGACGGATTCCCCTCTCCGGAGCCCCGAACGGACTCCAGATCAGCCCTCCCGAGAGAGATTATGGCTTGGCGGTGGCTCCATATCGTAAAACGCGATGAATCCTTCTCTCTGATTTTTTTTGTCCCCGAACGTGAATATATGGAGTTGGAGTTGAGGTTGGTGGAGCACCAGGGGGCCCACGAGGCAGGGGGCGCACCCGGGAGGTAGGCGCGCCCCCACCCTCGTGGACAGGGTGTGGGCCCCCTGGCCTTGATTGTTTCGCCAGTATTTTTATATATTCCAAAAATATTCTCCATTGATTTTTAGGTCATTCCAAGAACTTTTTTTTCTGCACAAAAAATAACACCATGGCAATTCTGCTGAAAACAGCGCCAGTCCGGGTTAGTTCCATTCAAATCATGCAAGTTAGAGTCCAAAACAAGGGCAAAAGTGTTTGGAAAAGTAGATATGTTGGAGAAGTATCAACTCCCCCAAGCTTAAACCTTTGCTTGTCCTCAAGCAATTCAGTTGACAAACTAAAAGTGATAAAGAAAAACTTTTACAAACTCGGTTTGCTCTTGTTGTTGTAAATATGTAAAGCCAACATTCAAGTTTTCAGCATAGATTATGAACTAACCATATTCACAATAACATTTAGGTCTCATGTTTACTCATATCAATGGATAACCAACTAGCGAGCAATAATAATAAATCTCGGAGGACAACACTTTCTCAAAACAATCATAATATGATATAACAAAATGGTATCTCGCTATCCCTTTCTAAGACCGCAAAACATAAATGCAGAGCACCTCTGAAGATCAAGGGCTGACTGGGAATTGTAATTCATGGCAAAAGAGATCCAGTCAAGTCATACTCAATGTAAACTAATAATAATACATGCAAATGACAGCGGTGCTCTCCAACTGGTGCTTTTTAATAAGAGGATGATGACTCAACATAAAAGTAAATAGATAGGCCCTTCGCAGAGGGAAGCAGGGATTTGTAGAGGTGCCAGAACTCAATTTTCACATAGAGATGAATAATATTTTGAGTGGTATACTTTCATTGTCAACATAACAACCGAGAGATCTCGATATCTTCCATGCTACACACATTATAGGCGGTTCCCAAGCAGAATGGTAAAGTTTATACTCCCCCAACACCACCAAGCATCAATCCATGGCTTGCCCGAAACAACGGGTGCCTCCAACTAACAACAATCCTGGGGGAGTTTAGTTTGCAATTATTTTGATTTGATTTGAGCATGAGACTGGGCATCCCTGTGACCAGCCATTTTCTCGTGAGTGAGGAGCGGAAGCGGAGTCCACTCCTCTTGAGAATAACCCGCCTAGCATGGAATATACAGACAGCCCTAGTTGATACATGAGCTATTCGAGCATACAAAACGGAATTTTTATTTTGAAGTTTTAGAGTTTCGCACATACAAATTTACTTGGAACGATCGGTAGATACCGTATATAGGAAGGTACTAGCAAAAGGGCCCGTGCGTTGCACCGGGTTGGATTGTCGATTTTTGGATCATGAATTTTGTACTTGAAAATTCCCGCCCTCATGTCCTCCACCGACAGCTACTTCAGCTCCGCGTCGCCATCGAAGTGCAAGTTGATGTAGTGAAATTCCACATAGATTGGTCATATACTTACCGCAAAACTGTCATCAGAACTTTACTTATTTAATCTTTGCAAATAACAATGAAGAAATTGTGTATACCGATCAAAGGAACACCATTATGATAATGAACACTGCCCAGTCAATCTCAAAGAACAAATTTACATGTACACCAAGTTAAGAACAACATCGACAGGGCGCCCTTAGTAGCATGAAATAGTCGAATATGTGCAAAAAGATTTACAATATCTTCCTAATTTATCTAAGAACTTTGCAAACTAACCATATTAGTCTATCAAAAGTAGCACAACAAATGCAAGTGACGATCGTTGTAGTTGCATACCTAGAGTAAAAACCATAAAGCCTACATTTGGACAATCTCCTGGGTCCAAGCACAGATGACATATAATACAATTACTCATTTCTTAAAGCTAATACAATTAAATCTTGAGCATGAATGTGCATCTTTGAAATGCATCAGTTTATAATCTGACCAAGTAAAGCGAATCAAAAAATAATGTATGTATCTTTCGAATCGGAACTGAAGTTTAGCAGACACCAAAACTTATAAATTATTGCGTTCCTCTTCATGTTATGAGACATAGAATATTTTTCTATTAATCCTAACCTCGCAAGAAACATATGGACTGAGTTATCCTATGAAAGCAAATACTTAAAGCATGAAGCATGTGAACACCTAAATGCAGCAAAGTGTGTCCCAAAGCACATGACAAAGCATTAGTTTTGGTCACTGTATGTAATGCAAATAATCAATTCAATTGAAGTGGTCATGTTAAAAAAATCTAGATTCAGAGAGGCGAACAATCATCCAAAGAAAATGTGGTGTCAAACTCTGCAGCGATGGCTCTTTAAATGTGCTCCCTCTATTTGTGTATGCCTTCACTTACCTACAATATAGTTGTTTCTCCATTAATCAGTCAATTAATTACCAACAGACCAATATAAAGTGATCATATGAGAGATCTGCCTGAATTTGGATGTCAACTATTAAGTTTCTACTAAAATGCATCTCCTACTTTGAAGATATGAAATGCAACTGTATTTGCCATGTTTTGAGCAATTTCAGATCTTTCTTCCCTTCTACTCCAATGGATTGATGGCATCATCTGAACCCTTTAAAAAATGAAATGACCTTACTGAAAATCTGTAGCCTTATTGCTGTATAAAAGAACATTGTAATTCAGTTCTTGTAAGCTCAAGTACAACATGCATCCTTTAATTATTGGTCAGGAGCAGTTCCAAATTCTGATTACCATAAATAATCATACAGTGTATTGACATAAATCCAAGAAATCTTGGAAGATGATATTATGCTGAAGTGTTAAATGTATAAAATATTCAGAACCTACACACTTAATTCTGAGAGGTAGAGGGGGTAGATATACAATGAAGCTAATCTGAGAATTAGCGTGTGTAATAAAGAAATAGCACACAACATCCAAATCCTCTCCATGAGTAACATCAACTAATGTCATTGGCTAACACTCGGTCAATAAATATTAGCTCAGGTAAAAAAATCGCTAAGGCCTTACGTAAACTTCAGTGTGAGTTGTCCTCAAAGTGACCTTATTGTCCGGTGTTTGACTTTCTGATGGAAGAAATGCATCCCAAATGAAATGATTTTGTGGTTCGCCACTTTAGGAGATGTAGATCAGACCTCCTTCCCTAGTTCCCTTTATTTGGCTCATAATCCTATGAAGACTGTTTTTATTCTAGAGCAGGAAATTTAGGATAAGGATTACCTGCCTCCGTAGTGGATGCAAGAGTGTAGTTCATCCACTCCGCAGCCTCTCCGACCAAGACCGCCGCCTAATCTGCTTCAAATTTCCGCCCGTACATAATCTTCAACCATCTTTAGACTCCCAATTGATTCACCATTTAAAAAATACATTGCGTAGTTCAAACTGAGGGGATTCAAGAAAAGCACCGATCCATTCTTGTTATTTTTGGGTGGAACACCCTTTTCATTAACTTAGGACTTTTAAGAGCTGCAATATTTGCAGAGTGAGTGAATCCCATAAAACTGGACACTGGACTATTTCATTCCATAGCACAAAAATTTCTAGCATGGCATAAAAAATCCACCCCCCTGACTGGAAAAGTGCCTGTCATCGATGATGTGTTGTTCCTAAATCATCGAGTTATTTCCATTTTGTTTCTTTTATTTCAGCCTCTTGCAGAGTCATGCTGCCTCGTTCACATCTGATTCATGTGGTGCTTGTTTTTTAGACCTGCAGATCATAACTAAATGACTGCAAGAACATTACTGAATCTCAAGTGTGAATGAGTTACTCCCTTACGCTTCATATATCTCCAACCAAGTGCACATAACTTTTTTTGAACGGTCAAGTACACATAACTGAACCCTGCCGACTCTATGACCATAATATTGATGCTCCATACACAAATTTCACTCGCAACCCGGTGATCAATCATGAAGAGACCATAGAATAATTCCATCTTCTGCTTAAGTACAGTCACAAGTCTGGACCATGGAGTGTCTGTTTCTCCACGGATAGCCCAACGACTGAATTAAACAGACGAAACAGAAGCATTCTTATCAATCCGTCAATCAATAGCATTGTTGTCAATTTTTTACCAGATGTGTTGGCCATACACTTAGGTGTCGATGACAGATTGACACTGTTCGCCTCCTTTATCGGCCACGATGGGAGATAACTAAGGTTGCCCTCCACCGATTGCAGTCTGGAGGGCCAGGTTGGGGACGCTCTGCTCCGTTTCTTTTGCAGCTTGTCCCGGAAGCTGAGATCCCTGAGCCACCACCGTTTACTTAAACCCTGGGAAGGTTCTCTCTTCTGCACTCTAACAAATACCATATTTCTTCATTGATTACTGTCAGCACAAAGTTTCATCTTGATTGATTTTGATTTAGAAAAACCATTTGTTATTGTTGCTGCATACACTCCGAAGCAGGACATCAGCCTGATGAATCCCGGATGCCGTAAGCATTGGTTCAGAAAGTTTTTTTTCGTGAATACGCAAAAGACTTGCATATCATTGCATTGATAGAAGGAATAGATTGTAGAAATTACAGACGTGAGCTCGCAAGCATTATTGCACTAACACGACAACCGGGTGAGCGAGACACACAAACGCAGCCAAGCAAAGGGGCGCGCAGCCCTACGGATCTATCCTAAATCTGGCCAATGAGGTACATGAAGCATTGGTTCAGAAAGTTACCTCATGCAAAGAAAAGTAATACATAGTGTTGTATGCACAGGTTCAGGAAGTTACCTCATAACTCTAAGTAATACTTGATGTCGTATGCATAGCTTCAGAAAGTTAACTCATATCTTCAGAAGAGAGAGACCATGCGAATAGCTAGCGGTTCTAGGCTCGTTGACAAGCAAGATGGCTTGAGGAGATTGTACGGGGTTTGGCAAAAGAGGTCCATGGAGTGGAGCTCAGGGCCGTATCGATCTAGACCGAAGCAGACCAGGTCAAGGCAGAGCACCGGTCGTCAGGCGAAGTTGCAGCAGAGCCGATTGAAATGGGGGACGGAGCATCGGTATGGAGGACGGAGGCCATTGAGGGAGGCTCGACGTACAGCCCAGCGCCGCTGCCTTGCTCTGTCGTCGTCTTCCTCGCGGTGGGAGGGGCGGCGACCCGGCCGTGGCGTCTAGCCGAGGGTTGAGGGGGCCTGTGGAAGGTGAGCTGACGGCGCCCGGGTGGTGGGAGGTGGGGGAGGGGGAGTAACAGAGGGCTTGAGAGGCCACGGATAGCCACCTGGCGTGGATTCCTCGCCAACGGCTCGTCCGCCTATGATCCAATCTCTCTCTCTCTCTTGATTTGAGCAACGACTTCGATTCCGATCTAGCGGCGAGGTGAGAAGCAGCGGCGGCGGCTTCGTGCGTGCGGAGGAAGAAGGAATCGGATGGATGTGTGACGATGATTTTGTTTGCTCCTAATATGTAACTTGGTGGAGGCGAGATCCATCGTGGTTCTCAGGAGGAGTCATGCCCCATCTCTCCTTGTTTGTTTTTTTCATACCAAAACGCCGCGACGGTGAACCCGGATGCTCAATCCATGCTTTATTATTAGGGAGAGATTATGGACTCATATGGAATAACCTTGGGGTTTATGGAATTGGATGCACAAGCAGTATTCCCACTTAGTACCAGTGAAGGCTAGAAAGAGACTAGGAAGCAACCAACTAGAGACCGACAACATTCATGAACATGCACTCAAATTAATCAACACTAAATGCAAGCATGAGTAGGATATAAATCACCATGAACATAAATATTGTGGAGGATAAGTTGATTCTGTTTCAACTACATGAGTGAACATGTGCCAAGTCAAGCCACTCAAATCGTTCAAAGGAGGATACCACCCTATCATACCACATCACAACCATTTTAATAGCATGTTGGCAAGCAAAGTAAACCATTATAATCTCCTAGCAAATTAAGCATGGCATAAGCAACTATAATATCTAATTGTCATTGCCAACATGTTTCACTCATAATAGGCTGAATCAGGAATGATGAACTAATCGTATTTACAAAAACAAGAGAGGTCGAGTTCATCCAGCTTCTCTCTCTCTCAATCAGTCCATCATATATCGTCATTATTTCCTTTCACTTTCACGACCGAACGGTGTGGATAATAACAATAGTGCACATTTCTACCTCTTAAGCACTGCGTTGGTTTTCCTTTGAAGAGGAAACGGTAACGCAGCAAAGTAGCGTAAGTATTTCCCTCGGTTTTTGAGAACTAAGGTGTAAGTGCATCTAGTGCCACCCCTACTTGGTTTTGGAGTATTAACGACAAACCTAGTTGAGGGACTAATGTGTTTGTGAGAATTGCAGGATAACACAGGTAGAAGTCCCTCATTGAATCGGTTTTCCTACCAGAGATGACCCCTAAAAATGTAAGAAGACATTGAAGTCAAAGGTGGTATGTGAAGACATTCACATTGAAGACTATGACAAGAGAAGACATCGCATGAAGACTATGGAGCGCGAAGACTTAGTTCTTTCATCGTTCTTTTTCTTCTTTGTTGAGTCATAGGAACCACCGTACTGTTAAGTGGGGTCCAAGAGAACCAGGCAGAATGACTGAAGTGATGCTTAACCAAAATCCTATGTTTTCTAGTGAAGACTATGAGAGCAAATCTTATCCAAAGTTGGATAAGTCAGCTTTGCTTGTAGCCCAAGTAAAGTTGCCGTGTGTGTTTGAAATCTGACCATTGGAACACGTGTCAGTTCCTTAGTGACCAAGGGTCATTTCGGACAAATCAGGTCGGGTTGCCAAGGGGCTATAAATAGCCCACCCCCTACAACCATAAATGGTTGGCTGCTCAGAGTTAGAGTATGGCTTTTGTCATTTGAGAGCAACCCACCTCGAAGCCTTTGAGAGAGAATTCCTTGCGAGGATAAAGCCCTAAACACCCAGAGCCAAAGAGTGTTAGGCATCACTTAAGTTTTCCTGTCTGTGTGATCTGAAGACTTATTACACTTGAGGACTATGAATCCTCCAGCCGGTTAGGCGTCGCGTTCTGAGCATCCAAGAGTCATTGTGGATCGCCGGTGAACGAAGTCTATGAAGGTTTGGAAGTCTACCTTGAAGACTTACCAGAGTGATTGGGCGAGGTCTGTGTGACCTTAGCTCAAGGGGAATACGGTGAGGACTGGGTGTCCTGAGATGCGTGTTCAGGACTGGGTGTCCGGGACTGTGTGTCCTCAGGTTTAAATACCTAGCCGCCCTAACCAGACGTACAACTGTTAGAGCAGTTGGAACTGGTCCAACAAATCATTGTCTTCAACGAGTCACTGGTTTCATCCTTCCCTTCCCTTTACTTATTGTTGGTCCTTGTGAAGTCATTGTATGATTGCATTATCTTTTATCTTCACTGAGTGACTGCTTGTTCTGATTGGCTTCACAATATCTTCCTACCTGATCCTTACTGCCTAGCTGCTATTAGTCATTGTGCTTTCACTTCATTGAATACTTGACTATGGTTTGCCTAGTGTAGTCTACCATCCGCTGCATGGTAATAGGTTTATTTCTATCGTTTGTTTTCGAAACTTCCATGTTTTGAAGACTTCCATAAAAATCGCCTATTCACTAGCACTTTCAATTGGTATCAGAGCAAGGTACTCCCTTGTTCTGTGTGATTCGGTTTAACCACCTGGAGTCTTAGCTATGTCGACTGCTGGGATAATTAAAGTCTCAGCTGCATGCCCCGTCTTTGATGGAACTGAATATCCCTACTGGAAGAATAAGATGCGCATGCATCTTGAAGCCATTGATGTCGACCTATGGTATGTCATCAAGAATGGCGTTCCCAAGGCTGGTGAAGGTGTCACCGCTGCTCATGTCAAGAAGTTCGTTCAACTGGACTCCACTGCCAAGAACATCATCTGTGGTCATCTGACCAAAGGACAGTATGGCCGCGTGAGTGCCTTGGAAACATCTAAGCTAGTCTGGGACTGGCTCTCCAAGGTCAACGAAGGCATCTCAACCCAGAGAGATCGGAGAATCAGTGTCCTTCGCAACCTCTTCAACCGCTTCAAGAGAAATGACAATGAGAATGTCCAGCTCACGTTTGATCGACTCACTGACATCACAAAATGAGCTTCAAGCTCTCGGCGCCACTGAGATCACCAAGCATGAAGTCGTCAAGACACTCCTGAGATCACTTGACAGCTCGTTTGACACCCTAGCCCTGATGATTCAAGAATGTCCTGACTTCAAGACACTCGATCCGTTTGACATACTTGAGAGGCTCAACACACACGAATTTCAGCTTTCTGAGAAAAGAGACATCTACGGTCCCAACTATGGGCGAACTCGTGCCTTGAAGGCAAACGTTGTCTCCTCATCTGAAGAAGAATCTGATAGCAGTTCTGATGATCTTGAAGACATTAGAAAGGAGCTTGCTATGCTTGTGAAGAAGTTCCAAAAATTCACCAAGAAGAAAGGCTTCAGAAAGTCTTCACGATCAAGCTCAAGGAATGATGAAGCTTATGCCCATGACTACAAGAAGAAAACATGCCACAAGTGCAAGAAACCTGGCCACTACATCTCTGAGTGTCCGCAGTGGGACAATGAGAACAAGAGCAAGGAGTATGACTCTGATGACAAGAAGAAGAAGAAATACTCAAAGTCTTCTTTCAAGTCTTCCTCAAAGTCTTCATCACACAAGAAGAGCTCATCTGGCAAGGCACGTGCGTTTGTCGGCAAGGAAATGGATTCAGAGGAGGAGTCCGCTTCTGAGGAGGCGGAGGTGGAGTCTGAGGAGGAGTCCGATTCTGGCATTGCGAGTCTGGCTACAACATACGTTGCCAAGTCCATCTTCAACACTGAAAACAATGACTTCATCACCGACACCGATGCAAATGACAAGGACTACTCCGCTCCTACCTACTGCTTCATGGCACGCGGTGCCAAGGTAAACACATGCACTACTCACTATCAAACATCTAGTGAAGATGACTCTGATTGTGGTTCCAAACCCAGCTACAAAACAGTTGCTAAAATTGCAACTGAACAACAGAGAGCTATGGAACATATTCAAAAACTGTTAGACAAAAGCGATGATCTGTTAGACGCTGAAATGACTCGATCTTAGTCCTTAATTGAAGACATAAAAAATCTTCAAGTTATGTATGAGGAACTTGAAAGTCGTCATGAAACGCTCTCAACAACTCATGAAAAGCTTGCCTGTGATTATCTTCAAAGGAAGCAAGATCTTGAGAAATTGAGAGCGGCTCATGAAGATCTTCAAAAGGAAAACGAGTCACTTCGCGCCGAACAGATCAGTTCAGCTCAGGAAGGATTTGAACCACCATGTCTTAAATGCATCGAGTGTGACAACGCTACTTTTGTTGCTGGGTGTTCTACTGCTGCTACTATTGCAATATCTTCAACTGTTGATGTGGTAACTAACCCCTCTGCAGAGGATACCACTGCTATTGCTGATGAGAATGCTAGGTTGAAGACATTGCTTGAAATAGGGATGTACAAAAGTCTCAAAGGGCATCAGACACTATGTGATGTCCTCAAAAGGCAGATCCTGAACCGAAACCCTAGGAAAGAGGGTGTTGGGTTCGAAAGGAAAATGAATGCTGGTGGCTCTTATTGGAAACCTGAGCAGTACCCCGAAACCACATGGGTTGCTACAAAGGAACCTTCAGCGGATCCATCCAGCCTATCTGGCTTCACTTGTGCTAATCCCATTGTTATTGATGAATCCTTTGATGCAAACTATAAACTGTTTAAGAATCAGAATGGTGAAGTGTTTGCCAGGTATATTGGTACTAACTGCAGGAATGGGCTGCCTATGAAGAAAGTCTGGGTGCCGAAAAGACGTTTGGAGAATCTTCCTGTGAATGTCGTCATGACACCACACATGAAGAAGACAAACCCCAGACCACAGGCTTCATACGGTCCAAAGGCTTCATACAGACAGAGGACTCACCTGAGTCGCACTAATGCAAATGTTTTGCAGGGAAGCCATACTCAGGCCTATGAATATGAGTGCGGTTCATCAAACCACCATGTTCATAAGACCAAGAACTATTCTGCTTATTCCTATGAGTACTATTGTCCACCTGCAAGACTTTTTGCTAGGGCTCCAAAGCCAAAGTTCTCAGATGCTGCACTTAGACTCATTGCTTCGAAGCCACCCTTGAAGATGTGGGTGGCTAAGAAAGCTTAACTCTCTTTTGCAGGAAAAGGTCTCCAGCCGAAAACCAAAATCGTCTAAAGCTATTGCTGGGGACCTTAAACATCTTGTAGGGCGCAAGATAAAATGCCCAAATGGTCTTATTATGTACTTTGTTCCTGAGTCGCTTGCTACTTGCCCTATCAGTCCTAATCTCGATCTAAGCTTTCATAATCCACTGGCTCGTCAAATGTTTTTTCTTCACAATTCTCTTCGTGAAGCCTATCCCCCTAACTGCACTGTAGGGTACGACACCAGCTGCTTCAGAATGGATTATTGATAGTGGGTGTACCAATCACATGACTGGCAAGCGAAGCCTTCTTATGGACTCAACCTTACGTCCATCTGACAAAAGTCACATCATATTTGCTGACACTGGTAAAAGCAAGGTATTGGGTCTAGGTAGAGTTGCAATCTCAAAGGATCAACACATGGATAAAGTAATGCTTGTTGAATCCCTTGGTTTCAACTTAATGTATGTCTCAATGCTTTGCGATTTAAACATGATTGTGATGTTTGGAAAATATCGTTGCCTTGTTCTAATGGAATCTGACAAGTCTCTAGTGTTTGAAGGGTATCGGAAAGATGACTTGTACGTGGTAGATTTCTCAGCAGGACCACAACTTGCCGTATGTCTTCTAGCAAAAGCTTCAGAATGCTGGCTCTGGCATCGGAGGCTAGGGCATGCTGGCATGAGGAACATCCACACCCTTGCAAGGAAGAAGCATGTCATAGGCATCGAGGGCGTCAAGTTCAAGAAGGATCACTTATGCGGTGCCTGTGAAGCAGGAAAGATGACGAGGGCCAAGCATCCCTCGAAGACAATCATGACAACGACTCAACCCATCGAACTGCTCCACATGGATCTTTTCGGTCCCACTCATTACTCAACTCTTACTACTACTGCTTGTCTCTATGGCTTTGTCATTGTTGATGATTATTCAAGATATACTTGGGTGCATATAATCCTCTACAAGACTGAAGTGCAGGATGTCTTCAGACGCTTCGCCAATCGAGCCATGAACAACTATGGCGTCAAGATCAAGCACATCAGAAGTGACAATGGCACTGAATTCAAGAACACTGGCCTAGATACATATCTTGATACTTTGGGCATCACACATGAATTCTCAGCTCCGTACATGCCACAGCAGAATGGCGTCGTCGAACGCAAGAACAGAACACTTATTGAGATGGCTCGGACGATGCTTGATGAATACAAGACTCCAAGAAAATTCTGGCCTGAAGCCATTGATACTGCATGCCATATCATCAATCGTGTTTATCTTCACAAGCTTCTGAACAAGACATCCTATGAGCTCCTTACTGGCAAGAAGCCAAATGTCAGTTACTTCAGAGTATTTGGTGCCAGGTGCTGGATCAAGGATCCACATCACACTTCAAAATTTGCACCAAAAGCACATGAAGGTTTTATGCTTGGATATGGAAAGGATTCGCACTCCTACAGAGTCTTCAACCTCTTTCACTATAAAGTGGTTGAAACAGTGGATGTGCGGTTCGATGAGACTAACGGCTCACAAAGAGAGCACCTGCCAAACGTGCTAGATGAAGTTCCATCCAGCGAATCAATCAAACTTATGGGAACTAGAGAAATCATACCATCTGAATCTCAGCCTGAAGAGGAACTTATCATCTCCGCACCTGATCAAACTGAAGACAATGCTCAGCCTGAAGACAATCCTTCTAACGATGACAATGATCAGCAAGAGCAAAACCTTCGTCATGTACATCCTCGTGTTGCAAATGAAGTACAGATTGAGAAATATAATTGATAGCATCAATGCACCAGGTCCACTCACTCGTTCAAGGGCAACACAACTAGCAAATTTCTGTGGGCACTTCGCATTCGTCTCAATATCTGAACCCAAGAAAGTTGAAGAAGCCTTCATGGAACCTGAATGGATTCAAGCTATGCAAGAAGAGCTTCAACAGTTTGAGCTGAATAATGTATGGGAACTGGTTAAGCGTCCTGATCCACGGAAGCACAACATAATAGGCACCAAATGGATATACCGCAACAAGCAAGATGAGCATGGTCAAGTTGTCAGAAACAAAGCTCGTCTCGTTGCTCAAGGATATACTCAAGTGGAGGGCATTGACTTCGATGAAACATTTGCTCCTGTGGCTAGGCTTGAATGGATTCAAGCTATGCAAGAAGAGCTTCAACAGTTTGAGCTGAATAGGAACTGGTTAAGCGTCCTGATCCTCGCAAGCACAATATAATAGGCACCAAATGGATATATCGCAACAAGCAAGATGAGCATGGTCAAGTTGTCAAAAACAAAGCTCGTCTTGTTGCTCAAGGGTACACTCAAGTTGAAGGGATTGACTCCGATGAAACATTTGCTCCCATGGCTAGACTTGAAGCCATACGCATACTGCTGGCCTATGCAAATCATCATAACATTCTTCTGTATCAAATGGATGTGAAGAGCGCTTTTCTCAATGGCAAGATTGAAGAAGAAGTGTATGTTGCACAACCGCCTGGCTTTGAAGATCCAAAACATCCTGACATGGTGTACAAGCTCAACAAGGCACTGTATGGCCTCAAACAAGCCCCTCGGGCTTGGTATGACACACTCAAATACTTCCTGAAGAGCAAAGGCTTCAAACCTAGTTCCCTCGACCCCACTCTCTTCACGAAGACATATGATGGTGAACTGTTTGTGTGCCAAATATATGTGGATGACATTATCTTCGGCTGCACCAATCAAAAATACACTGACGAGTTTGGATATATGATGCAAGAGCAATATCAGATGTCCATGATGGGTGAGCTGAAGTTCTTACTTGGTCTTCAAATACGTCAGCAACGCAACGGCATCTTCATATCTCAAGAGAAGTACCTCAAAGATTTCCTGAAGAAATTTGGGATGCAAGACTGCAAAGGCTTCACAATGCCAATGCTAGCCAAACATCACCTAGGTCCCGACGACAATGGTAAAGAGTTCGATCAAAAGGTATACCGCTCCATGATTGGTTCTTTACTCTATCTATGTGCATCTAGGCCAGATATTATGCTTAGTGTTTGCATGTGTGCCCGGTTCCAAGCGGCACTAAAGGAATCGCATCACTTAGCTGTGAAGCGAATTCTCAGATATTTGGCTCACACCCCAACACTAGAATTATGGTATCCAAAGGGCTCAGAGTTTGATCTAGTTGGATTCTTGGATGCTGATTATGCTGGTGACAAGGTGCATTGCAAGCCTACATCAGGCACATGTCATTTTCTGGGACGATCACTTGTATGTTGGTCTTCAAAGAAGCAAAACTGTGTATCTCTCCCCACTACTGAATCTGAATACATTGCTGCTGGATCTTGCTGCGCTCAGCTTCTATGGATGAAGCAAACACTCAAAGACTATGGCATTCATCTGAAGCAAGTGCCACTCTACTGCAACAACGAAAGCGCCATCAAGATTGCCAACAACCCAGTTCAGCACTCGAAGACAAAGCACATTGAAATTCGTCATCACTTTCTCAGAGATCATGTTGTGAAGGAAGATATTGATATCATACACGTCAACACTGAAGAGCAATTGGCAGATATCTTCACCAAGCCCTTGGATGAGAAGAGGTTTTGCAAGTTACGGTGTGAGCTAAATATCTTGGAATCCTCAAATGTCTTGTGATCAGGCACACATCCTAACACTTATGCATATTGATGACTTAGATGTGCAACACACGAAGTAAAGTATATCTTCAATCAATGAAGACTTACATTCTAAGTATGAATACATTAATGTGGAATTTGACTTTGGAGCGCCACGATAATTGTGTGCCGTGTCTGGGTCTAATACTTCCTATACGGTGGGTAACGCCACCACCAAACTTTTCTGTTTGAAGTGTTTCACTCATGGCGTTACATTTTCTATGTCTTCACATTTTGATTTGGCTTCAATCTCAACTTGTCTTCATAATTATCTTCACTATGTGTATTTGATTGTCTTTCTCATATATATATAAATATATACTAGTGTTCTGTCCTCTACAGCATTCACTTATAGCTATGTCTTCTTGTTGAATCTTTTGAACTAAGTGAATGTGATCGGACCCTAACCTCTCTATGCTTTCTATCTCAAACTCTATCTCTCCAAATCATATGCATTCTATTGAAACTGTCGAATATCTTCTCTACGTCCTTGTCAGCAGAAGATACAGAGACAAACATTAAGTCTGTTTTCAATGCTAAATCCTTTCAGCTGAAACTCGGAGAAGTGGGAACGACCACCCGACAATCCAGGCATGCGTGGGAACATGGAACAACCTCCAATATGTTGCATGATAGCCACGTGTCCTTTAGATGTGAATCCCCAGGGGCACCTGTATAATAACACTGTGCTGTCCCTGTCCCTATAAATGCACGCCTCACCACAGTCATTATCCTTTCTTCCACTCTCGCACAAACCCTAGCGCCACCACTAGCCCTCGACGATGTCGGTGACGAAGCGCTTAGCTGCCGCGGCCTCACCGACGCCGTCTCAACGCCGGCCACGGACATCGTCTTCTCCGCCATCGCCGTAGGTGTCCTCCGTCGCCAAGTTAGGGCATGGACGATTGAACTGCTCGGCCTCCTCTCCCACTCCGTCTAGCAGTTCTTCGTGTGGTAAATAAAACCTCCTTTTTACGGCCCCTTTGATCCTATAGATTCATCACTTTCTACCACAAGCAGTTTCTGTTCACACAAGTTGGATCTATTTCATATTGCATCTCATAATGTGCCTAGGATGTTCACTTATGCTTCACAAAGTAGTTAGATTCCTCACTTGTACTTATTCGTGGATTCGTACAAATCTGGAACCAACTCTCTATCTATGAGTGAATGTCTTCGCACTATGAGGTCAATGTCTTCTAAACTGATTTATCTTCAAAATCTTCTGAGAATGCATATGACCTCTTCCCCTTCCCTCGCACCTTAATGCTATCACAGGTACATGTCCGTGGGAGAATCCCTTGGTTCTCATAGTCTGCATTCATTTACAGAATTCTTACAGCATCATATAAATTCTCCCGAAGCTAGTTCCTGTTTGACCAACAAGCGGAAGCCTTTGAAACCTTTGAACGTGTTGAAGCCATTCAGTTTGAAGTTCATGGCTACAGAGAAATCAACAAGGAAGGGTGGCAGACAGCGTCAAGGGGGAACATCAAGAGATCTGCCTGATGACCTCTCAGAGCTGTACAAGACAGATCTAGAAGAGGATTACAATCAGCGCAAGACACGAATCCAATGGATTCGAAGATACTGGGCCGAGCAATGGTTCAAGTACAAATTTGTGACCCAGGAATATGCTGAGAAGAATGCCATCAAGCGACCATGGGGAGACATCCTATACAAAAATCTTCAACCCAGGTCCAGAGATTAAGCCATTGAACAAGGCTTCTATCCCTGCATGGTCCGTGGAACACATCCTGCGGATGCAGACCCATCGTCATTGCTATGGTGTCGTGACGACAATCTATTCAAGTGCAACTTCCAGTTTGCCAAGAATTCGGCTAAGCAAAACAAGAAGTCATTGGGACTAGACTTCAACCCTGGTCCTTCTGCTCCCCGTGCCGATGGCACCTGTGAAGCTGAACCCAATCTTGTTGGGCCCTTCTACAACCTGGAAGGTCTCATCACTCATATCATGGTTCAAGGGACAGCCATGGATGAGCCTGCAGATGACGCTGAATCTGATGAAGCGCCCGCACCGCCGAAGCCACAGAAACTGAAGAAGCCTAAAGCTTCAAAGCCTGCCTCAGCACCAAAAATCTTACGGGCGAAGCCACTGGCTACTGCACCTCCTGAAGGCAGTGTGCAGTCTGAAGATCTATCACGTATCTCCAAGAAGACTGAGATGAGAAAAAATACTGATCAGGCACTGACTGCTGCTGCTATTCTGCGCAATGACGCCATTGATCTGTCCACCGATGAAGATCTTGCAGATGATGCTCTTGAGCAACTTGTCAAGAGCAAGGAAGAAGCAGAGATCTTCAATGATTTGCCTCTCTTTGATGTGGCAATCATCCATAACTTCATTGATGAGTGGTTTGACACGCCCAACCTCAGCTTTGAAGATCTGCAACTTCCAATTGGCCTCAGTGTCGCTTTCACTGGCGCCATTGCTTCTGAGCTAGCTCTAGCTCAGCGCATCGTTGAACTAAAGCAAAAGATCGACTATGAGAAAGCTCAATTCAAGAAGCACATGGCCAAGCTCAGCGTGCAAGATGTGAAAAACTTCAAGATTATGTTGCACGAGCTCAAGGAAGCCTTTCTCAAGAAGCGTGAAGAAGCTAAAGGCTCTCGTGAGCGCATGAAGAGCCTGGCTGACAAGTGTGTGCAAGCCTACAATGAGGCTGAGAAGCGCAAGGCTCTTGGTCATCCTGGCATCGACCCAAGAATGGTTGCAAAGAAGAAGAAGCCATCAACAGACCAATCTGCACCTTCAAGGCAGGAAGAAACTCGCATAGTCTTCCCAAGCAGCTTGACTGGCTCGAAGCCAAAGGTCAGGTCAACCGCTTCAGAACTAAAGAAGACGAGGACTGCCGAGGCTGAAGCCAAAAAAAAGGAAAAATCCTGAAGCTTTTGATGTCGCTCCCTCTAAGAAGAAGCACAAAACCAAGAAGGATCGGGCTGCTCCCATAGAGCCCTTAGTTGTTGAACCCATCTCAATGGTTCGCCCTGCATCTGAACACCGCGAGCGCCAACTGATTGTTCATGAGCCTTCTTCCATAGAGGCTCATGAAGCTGAAGACATTCCAGCAGTTGATCCCACCGCTGCTGAAGACATTGGTCACCATGACAATGTTGAAGATGATGAAGTCCTTCCTCAGATCGAGCACCAACTGGTATCATCGCCTGTGCTCACGCACAGCGAACTCATCAGCATTGGTCGTCCTCTGACGCCAACTGCTCAGGATGCATCGTGGGCTGATCACCCACAACAACAAGACACCCCGAGTACTCCCCAACAACAAGTCACACCACCCGTGCAAGAAGAAGAAGATGACCTTGAGGCCCAGCCAACTCCATCTCCACAGGCGTCGCCGGCGCTACGCAGGCTTTGCAAAGGACCAAGGCCTCAAGTCCCTCTTTCGAGCGTTCCAGAAGGAGAAGTGCACCACCAATCTGTTGCATGTCAAGTGTTTCCAGATGCCACTCCTACTGTGACTGTCTCTGAATCCGAAGCCAAAATGGCTGAAGATGTTCCGGCTGCATTAGCCGATGAAGAAGAAGCCCCAAGAATTGCTACACCCCCGTCTCACCAAGATGTTGTTCTCGAGGAGAACGTGACCGACCCTCCAGCTCATCAAGTGGAGGTTGAGAATCTTGAGGCTGCCACCACCAACACAAATGAAGCCAATGACGTATTCATGGCTGAAGCAAATGTGGAGCCTGCACCAACCAATGTGCCAGAAGCCAATGAAGCCAATGATGCAACTGCTCCTGAAGCCTCTGTTGAGCAGCCTGACGCCTCTGTTGATGCCACTGCTCCTGTTCCGCCACCAAGGCCACACACTATCGAGCAAGCATTCAACTATGGCCAACTTGTCACTGTCAAATGGCCCTTTCTGACTCCTCCACTTGCTGCTGGTCCTCAGTTTGACTGTCACGTTGAGCACAGGCCTCAGGTTCAGAAGCCAATGCCAAGGTTGCCCAGGTTTCCAGGTACTGCATCTGCACCCGGATCTTTTAATGTCAATGGCTTCAAGGCACACAACACCTTCATCAATAACGCCAAGAACCCCTACTCAAAGGCAAGAATATCTTCTGATCGGTTCTGGAGCTATCAGCAGCGCAGTTATTACTCATGCATTCTGTACAATCAAGGTTGCATTTTCCCACATATGCATCTTGACACTGAAGCCATAACTGGTCTGCCTTGTCTGGAAGAAGCTCTGGATTGCTTCAGAGAGTCTGGATTGTTGCCGTTCGTCACTGACAAGGAGCACTGGAACGAAGAATTGCTGCTCCAATTCTACGCCACTCTTCATATCCGTGGCTACAACAGGGATCCGAAGACTTGGGTCCTTGAGTGGATGACAGGAAATGTTCATCATGAAGCCAAAGCCTTTGATATCATTGAGCTTACTGTTGGAAATATGCCCTAGAGGCAATAATAAATTAGTTATTATTATATTTCCTTGTTCATGATAATTGTCTTTATTCATGCTATAACTGTATTATCCGGAAATCGTAATACACGTGTGAATACATAGACCATAATATGTCCCTAGTAAGCCTCTAGTTGACTAGCTCGTTGATCAATAGATGGTTACGGTTTCCTAACCATGGACATTGGATGTCGTTGATAACGGGATCACATCATTAGGAGAATGATGTGAGTGACAAGACCTAATCCTAAGCCTAGCACAAAGATCGTACAGTTCGTATGCTAAAGCTTTTCTAATGTCAAGTATCATTTCCTTAGACCATGAGATTGTGCAACTCCCGGATACCGTAGGAGTGCTTTGGGTGTATCAAACGTCACAACGTAACTGGGTGACTATAAAGGTGCATTACAGGTATCTCCGAAAGTGTCTGTTGGGTTGGCACGAATCGAGACTGGGATTTGTCACTCCGTGTAAACGGAGAGGTATCTCTGGGCCCACTCGGTAGGACATCATCATATGCGCAATGTGACCAAGGAGTTGATCACGGGATGATGCGTTACGGAATGAGTAAAGAGACTTGCCGGTAACGAGATTGAACAAGGTATAAGGATACCGACGATCGAATCTCGGGCAAGTACAATACCGCTAGACAAAGGGAATTGTATACGGGATTGATTAAGTCCTTGACATCGTGGTTCATCCGATGAGATCATCGTGGAACATGTGGGAGCCATCATGGGTATCCAGATCCCGCTGTTGGTTATTGACCGGAGAACGTCTCGGTCATGTCTGCATGTCTCCCGAACCCGTAGGGTCTACACACTTAAGGTTCGGTGACGCTAGGGTTGTAGAGATATTAGTATGCGGTAACCCGAAAGTTGTTCGGAGTCCCGGATGAGATCCCGGACGTCACGAGGAGTTCCGGAATGGTCCGGAGGTAAAGAATTATATATAGGAAGTGCTATTTCGGCCATCGAGACAAGTTTCGGGGTCATCGGTATTGTATCGGGACCACTGGAAGGGTCCCGGGGGCCCACCGGGTGGGGCCACCTGCCCCGGGGGGCCATATGGGCTGTAGGGGGTGTGCCTTGGCCTATATGGGCCAAGGGCACCAGCCCCAAGAGGCCCATGCGCCAAGAGAGAAAAAAAGGGGAGAGTCCTACAAGGGGAAGGCACCTCCGAGGTGCCTTGGGGAGGATGGACTCCTCCCCACCCTTGGCCGCACCCTTCCTTGGAGGAAGGGGCAAGGGCTGTGCCTCCCCCTCTCCCTTGGCCCTATATATAGTGGGGAAAAAGGAGGAGCAAACCAATCTAAGGCCTGGCGCCTCCCTCTCCTTCCCGTGACACATCTTCTTCCTCCCGCAGCGCTTAGCGAAGCCCTGTTGGAATCCCGCTACTTCCACCACGCCGTCGTGCTGTTGGATCTCCATCAACCTCTCCCTCTCTCCTTGCTGGATCAAGGCGTGGGAGACGTCATCGGGCTGTACGTGTGTTGAATGCGGAGGTGCCGTGCGTTCGGCACTTGATCATCGGTGATTTGAATCACGACGAGTACGACTCCATCAACCCCGTTCACTTGAACGCTTCCGCTTAGCGATCTACAAAGGTATGTAGATGCACTCTCCTTCCCCTCGTTGCTAGTCTCTCCATAGATAGATCTTGGTGACACGTAGGAAAATTTTGAATTTATGCTACGTTCCCCAACAGTGGTATCAGACCCAGGTTTATGCGTAGTTTCTATGCACGAGTAGAACACAAAGTAGTTGTGGGCGTTGATTTTGTTCAATATGCTTGCCGTTACTAGTCTTATCTTGATTCAGCGGCATCGTGGGATGAAGCGGCCCGGACAAACCTTACACGTACTCTTACGTGAGACCGGTTCCACCGACAAACATGCACTAGTTGCATAAGGTGGCTGGCGGGTGTCTGTCTCTCCCACTTTAGTCGGATCGGATTCGATGAAAAGGGTCCTTATGAAGGGTAAATAGCAATTGGCATATCACGTTGTGGTCTTTGCGTAGGTAAGAAACGTTCTTGCTAGAAACCCATAGCAGCCACGTAAAACATGCAAACAACAATTAGAGGACGTCTAACTTGTTTTTGCAGGGTATGCTATGTGATGTGATATGGCAAAAAGGATGTGATGAATGTTATATGTAATGTATGAGATTGATCATGTTCTTGTCAAGGGAATCACGACTTGCATGTCGATGACAAGACAACTTCAAGAAGACACGATGATGGAGATCATGATGGAGATCATGGTGTCATACCGGTGACAAGATGATCATGGAGCCCCAAGATGGAGATCAAAGGAGCTATCTGATATTGGCCATATCATGTCACTATTATTTGATTGCATATGATGTTTATCATATTTATACATCTTATTTTCTTAGTACGACGGTAGTAAATAAGATGATCCCTCATTAAAATTTCAAGAAGTGTTCTCCCCTAACTGTGCACCGTTGCTACAGTTCGTCGCTTCGAAGCATCACGTGTTAATCGGGTGTGATAGATCCTTTCGTTCACATACAACGGATGTAAGCAAGATTTACACATGCAAAAACACTTAGGGTTAACTTGACGAGCCTAGCATGTGAAGACATGGCCTCGGAACACAGAGACCGAAAGGTCGAGCATGAGTCGTATAGAAGATACGATCAACATGAAGATGTTCACCGACGTTGACTAGTCCGTCTCACGTGTTAATCGGACACAGCCTAGTTCACTCGGATCATGTAATCGCTTAGATGACTAGAGGGATGTCTATCTAAGTGGGAGTTCATACGATGAACTTAATTATCCTGAACATAGTCAAAAAGGATTTCGCAAATTATGTCGTAGCTCGCGCTTCAGTTCTACTGTTTAGATATGTTCCTAGAGAAAAAAAATTAGTTGAAAGTTGATAGTAGCAATTATGCGGACTAGGTCCGTAAACTGAGGATTGTCCTCATTGCTTCATAGAAGGCTTATGTCCTTAATGCACCGCTCAGTGTGCTGAACCTCGAACGTTGTCTGTGGATGTTGCGAACATCTGACATACACATTTTGATAACTACATGATAGTTCAGTTAAACGGTTTAGAGTTGAGGCACCAAAGACGTTTTGAAACGTCACGAAACATATGAGATGTTTTGAGGGCTGAAATTGGAATTTCAGGCTCGTGCCCACGTCAAGAGGTATAAGACCTCCGACGATTTTCTTAACCTGCAAACTAAGGAGAAAAGCTCAATTGTTGAGCTTGTGCTCGGATTGTCTGAGTACAACAATCATTTGAATCAAGTGGGAGTTGATCTTCCAGATAAGATAGTGATGTTTCTCCGAAGTCATTACCACCAAGCTGCTAGAGCTTCATGATGAACTATAATATATCAGGGACATATATGATGATCCTTGAGTTGTTCGTGATGTATGACACCGCGAAAGTAGAAATCAAGAAGGAGCATCAATTGTTGATGGTTAGTGAAACCACTAGTTTCAAGAAGGTCAAGGGCAAGAAGGGATACTTCATGAATCGGCAATTCAGCTGCTGCTCTAGTGAAGAAACCCAAGGTTGAACCCAAACCCGAGACTAAGTGCTTCTGTAATAAGGGGAACAGCCACTGGAGCATAATTACCCTAGATACTTGGTAGATTAGAAGGCTGGCAAGGTCGATAGAAGTATATTGGATATACATTGTGTTGATGTGTACTTTACTAGTACTCCTAGTAGCAGCAGGGTATTAGATACCGGTTCGGTTGCTAAGTGTTAGTAACTCGAAATAAAAGCTATGGAATAAACGGAGACTAGCTAAAGGTGAGCTGACGATATGTGTTGGAAGTGTTTCCAGGGTTGATATGATCAAACATCGCACGCTCCCTCTACCATCGAGATTGGTATTAAAACCTAAATAATTGTTATTTGGTGTTTGCGTTGAGCATGGACATGATTGGATTATGTCTATCGCAATACGGTTATTCATTTAAAGAGAATAATGGTTACTCTGTTTATTTGAATAATACCTTCAATGGTCTTACACCTAAAATGAATGGTTTATTGAATCTCGATCGTAGTGATATACATGTTCATGCCAAAATATAGTAATGATAGTACCACCTACTTGTGGCACAGCCACGTAAGTCATATCGATATAAAACGCATGAAGAAGCTCCATGTTGATGGATCTTTGGGCTCACTCGTTTTTGAAAAGTTTGGGACATGCGAACCATGTCTATTGGTATATATGCATGAAGAAACTCCATGCAAATGGACCGTTTTGTACTTGCTTGATTTTGAATCACTTGAGACATGCAAATCATACCACATGGGCAAGATGACTGAAAGCCTCGTTTTCAGTAAAATGGAACAAGAAAGCAAATTGTTGGAAGTAATACATTTTGATGTGTGCAGTCCAATGAGTGCTGAGGCATGTAGTGGATATCGTTATGTTCTTACTTCACAGATGATTTGAGTAGATGTTGAGTATATTTACTTGATGAATCACGAGTCTGAATTATTGAAAGGTTCAAGTAATTTCAGTGTGAAGTTGAAAGATCGTCGTGATAAGAGGATAAAAATATCTATGATATGATCATAGAGATGAATATCTGAGTTACGAGTTTGGCACAGAATTAAGACATTGTGGAAATTGTTTCACAACTGATACAGCCTGGAACACCATAGTGTGATGGTGTGTCCAAACATCATAACTGCACCCTATTGGATATGATGCATACCATGATGTCTCTTATCAAATTACCACAATGGTTTATGGGTTAGGCATTAGAGACAACCACATTCACTTTAAAAGGGGCACCACGTAATTCCGATGAGATGACACCGTATGAACTATGGTTTAGAGAAACCTAAGCTGTCATTTCTTAAAAGTTTGGGGCTGCGACGCTTATGTGAAAAAGTTTCAGGCTGATAAGCTCGAACCCAAAGCGGATAAATGCATCTTCATAGGACACCCAAAACAGTTGGGTATACCTCCTGTCTCAGATCCGAAAGCAATAAGGGATTGTTTCTAGAATCGGGTCCTTTCTCGAGGAAAAGTTTCTCTCGAAAGAATTGAGTGGGAGGATGGTGGAGACTTGATGAGGTTATTAAACCATTGCTTCAACTAGTGTATAGCAGGGCACAAAGAGTTGTTCCTGTGGCACCTACACCAATTGAAGTGGAAGCTTATAATATTGATCATGAGATTTCAGATCAAGTCACTACCAAACATCATAGGATGACAAGGATGCGTACTACTTCAGAGTGGTACGTAACCCTGTCTTGGAAGTCATGTTGCTAGACAACAATGAACCTACGAGCTATGGAGAAGCGATGGTGGGCCTGGATTCCGATAAATGGCTCGAGGCCATATAATCCGAGAGAGGATCCATATATGAAAACAAAGTGTAGACTTTGGAAGAACTACTTGATGGTCGTAAGGCTGTTGAGTATAGATGGATTTTAAAAGGAAGACGGACAATGATGGTAAATGTCACCATTAAGAAAGCTCGACTTGTCGTTAAGATGTTTTCCGACAAGTTCAAGGAGTTGACTACGGTGAGACTTTCTCACTCGTAGCGATGCTAAGAGTCTGTTGGAATTATATTAGCGATTACTGCATTATTTATGAAATCTTGCAGATAGGTTGTCAAAAACACTGTTTCCTCGACGATTTTCTTGAGGAAAGGTTGTATGTGATACAACCGAAAGGTTTTGTCAATCCTGAAAGTTGCTAATAAGTATACAAAGCCCCAGCAATCCTTCTGAGGACTGGAGTAAGCATCTCGGAGTTGGAATGTATGCTTTGATGAGATGATCAAAGATTTTGGGTGTATACAAAGTTTATGAGAAACTTGTATTTCCAAAGAAGTGAGTGGGAGCACTGTATAATTTCTGATTAGTATATGTTGTTGACATATTGTTGATCAGAAATGACATAGAATTTCTGGAAAGCATATAGGGTTATTTGGAAAGTGTTTTTCAATGGAAAGCCTGGATTAAGCTACTTAAACATTGAGCATCAAGATCTATAAGGATAGATCAAAACACTTAATAGTACTTTCAAATGAGCACATGCCTTGACATGATCTTGAAGGTGTTCAAGATGGATCAGTCAAAGAAGGAGTTCTTGCCTGAGTTGTAAGGTATGAAGTTAAGACTTAAAGCTCGACCGCGGCAGAATAGAGAGAAAGGACGAAGGTCGTCCCCTATGCTTAAGACATAGGCTCTACAGTATGCTATGCTGTGTACCGCACCTGAAGTGTGCCTTGCCATGAGTCAGTCAAGGGGTACAAGAGTGATCCAAGAATGGATCACGGGACAGCGGTCAAAGTTATCCTTAGTAACTAGTGGACTAAGGAATTTTCTCGATTATGGAGGTGGTAAAAGAGTTCGTCGTAAAGAGTTACGTCGATGCAAGCTTAACACCTATCCGGATAGCTCTGAGTAGAGATACCGGATGCATATAATGGAGCAACAATTTAGAATAGCTCCAAGTAGAACAGTTATTTGGAATAGCTCCAAATAGAGCATGGTAGCTGCATCTAGGAGATGACATAGAGATTTGTAAAGCACACACGGATCTGAAAGGTTCGGACCCGTTGACTAAAACCTCTCTCACAAGCAACATGATCAAACCTAAAACTCATTGAGTGTTAATCACATAGTGATGTGAACTAGACTACTAACTCTAGTAAACTCTTGGGTGTTAGTCACATGGCGATGTGACCTGTGAGTGTTAATCACATGGCGATGTGAACTAGATTATTGACTCTAGTGCAAGTGGGAGACTGTTGGAAATATGCCCTAGAGGCAATAATAAATTAGTTATTATTATATTTCCTTGTTCATGATAATTGTCTTTATTCATGCTATAACTGTATTATCCGGAAATCGTAATACACGTGTGAATACATAGACCATAATATGTCCCTAGTAAGCCTCTAGTTGACTAGCTCGTTGATCAATAGATGGTTACGGTTTCCTAACCATGGACATTGGATGTCGTTGATAACGGGATCACATCATTAGGAGAATGATGTGATGGACAAGACCTAATCCTAAGCCTAGCACAAAGATCGTACAGTTCGTATGCTAAAGCTTTTCTAATGTCAAGTATCATTTCCTTAGACCATGAGATTGTGCAACTCCCGGATACCGTAGGAGTGCTTTGGGTGTATCAAATGTCACAACGTAACTGGGTGACTATAAAGGTGCATTACAGGTATCTCCGAAAGTGTCTGTTGGGTTGGCACGAATCGAGACTGGGATTTGTCACTCCGTGTAAACGGAGAGGTATCTCTGGGCCCACTCGGTAGGACATCATCATATGCGCAATTTGACCAAGGAGTTGATCACGGGATGATGTGTTACGGAACGAGTAAAGAGACTTGCCGGTAACGAGATTGAACAAGGTATAAGGATACCGACGATCGAATCTCGGGCAAGTACAATACCGCTAGACAAAGGGAATTGTATACGGGATTGATTAAGTCCTTGACATCGTGGTTCATCCGATGAGATCATCGTGGAACATGTGGGAGCCATCATGGGTATCCAGATCCCGCTGTTGGTTATTGACCGGAGAACGTCTCGGTCATGCCTGCATGTCTCCCGAACCCGTAGGGTCTACACACTTAAGGTTCGGTGACGCTAGGGTTGTAGAGATATTAGTATGCGGTAACCCGAAAGTTGTTTGGAGTCCCAGATGAGATCCCAGACGTCACGAGGAGTTCCGGAATGGTCCGGAGGTAAAGAATTATATATCGGAAGTGCTATTTTGGCCATCGGGACAAGTTTCGGGGTCATCGGTATTGTACCGGGACCACCGGAAGGGTCCCGGGGGCCCACCGGGTGGGGCCACCTGCCCCGGGGGGCCACATGGCTGTAGGGGGTGTGCCTTGGCCTATATGGGCCAAGGGCACCAGCCCCAAGAGGCCCATGCGCCAAGAGAGAAAAAAAGGGGAGAGTCCTACAAGGGGAAGGCACCTCCGAGCTGCCTTGGGGAGGATGGACTCCTCCCCACCCTTGGCCGCACCCTTCCTTGGAGGAAGGGGCAAGGGCTGCGCCTCACCCTCTCCCTTTGGCCCTATATATAGTGGGGAAAAAGGAGGAGCAAACCAATCTAAGGCCTGGCGCCTCCCTCTCCCTCCCGTGACACATCTTCTTCCTCCCGCAGCGCTTAGCGAAGCCCTGTTGGAATCCCGCTACTTCCACCACGCCGTCGTGCTGTTGGATCTCCATCAACCTCTCCCTCTCTGCTTGCTGGATCAAGGCATGGGAGACGTCATCGGGCTGTACGTGTGTTGAACGCGGAGGTGCCGTGCGTTTGGCACTTGATCATCGGTGATTTGAATCACGACGAGTACGACTCCATCAACCCCGTTCACTTGAACGCTTCCGCTTAGCGATCTACAAAGGTATGTAGATGCACTCTCCTTCCCCTCGTTGCTAGTCTCTCCATAGATAGATCTTGGTGACACGTAGGAAAATTTTGAATTTATGCTACGTTCCCCAACACTTATTGGCCTGCCCACTCCAGGAGATCTGTATGAACCTGGTTGTCAGCTTCACAGTGCTGCTATGGAAAGCATCTTCCACAAGCCTGAGCCCAATATGAGTCAGATGCTTAGCATGATGAAGCCTTTGCCTCCAGATGCTAAATATCCTAAGGAGTTCTTTGTTGAAGACCTTGAGTATCTGCCACGTACTATCTATCACATCATAAGGCGAACTCTCTGGCCCATCAAAGGACATACTCCACATGCCAAGCTAGAAGGTGCAATGAAGACTTTGGTCTTCCACATTCTTCGTGGCAAAAGCTTCAATGCACAAGACTTCTTCATCCGCCAACTTGCTGCATCAGGATCTGATCTCTTTGGCTTGAAGTTTTACGCTCCATGGATTATGCGGCTGATCAAACTACACTCAGCTGTCACCTATCAGCCCTCTACTCGCAATCATCGGATCTTTCTGCCTGACGTCGATATGTCAGTTGAAGCCATCTATCCAGAGCCTGCCAAGGAGCCCCTTAGTCTTCAGAATGCTGATAAGCAAAGTTTCTCTCAACACATTAAAGGCCACCCAGCAGTCACTCCTGTGTATCCTCTGGCTGGTACTACCCGTGCACCTCATCGTGCCCTCACTGAAGCCACTGAAAGCACCATAGCACAACGGCCCAAGAAGCGATCCCGTGTTCTCAATGACCGAGAGCTTCTGGTTGCCCTTCATCAGAAACAGGATAAGCATCATGACTGGCTAAAGCACCAAATGCAAAGCCTCTTGGTGGACGTAAACAGGATTCGCAACCTTGCCACCAAGGAGCATAAAACCTGTCGGCGTACATGGAAAGGGCTGACGCTTATGTGCTCTGAAGATGAACTTCAAGAGGATGGCTTCTCTGAACGCCTCAAGTTTGACTCCACACCT
The DNA here is from genome assembly GCF_056163025.1 of Triticum urartu. Classification (NCBI taxonomy): domain Eukaryota; kingdom Viridiplantae; phylum Streptophyta; class Magnoliopsida; order Poales; family Poaceae; genus Triticum; species Triticum urartu. The sequence continues at coordinate 460,618,107 of NC_141874.1, read as the reverse complement.
CCAAGAAGGACTGTGCCGCGACGAACTCCGTCTCTTGAAGACTCTGAGTTATCTTCCTCCGCGGCAACTGTGAATGCCAGAGTGATCGATGATGAAGACGATGCTACTTCACCGCCCCCTACTTTTGCACGCATCGACACTGCCCCGAGTTCGTCTGCACCGCCTAACAACACCAACGACCCTGCTGCTTCACCTACTCATGGGAAGGAGTAGATGCTCTATGTCTTCAAACCTTTTTGGTCCTTAATGACAAAAGGGGGAGAAGCATATGAGTTTGATAGTCTTCAAGCGGGTCCATATGGGCGGTTGCTTTATATTTTGCCTAGTGTTTACAACTCTCGTTTTGATACATTTGGTTCTTTGAGTTGTAACACTCAAACTCGATGGTCGTCTGCTACTTATTTGCTTTTCTGTGATGCGATGATAAATTCTGCATGTGTGACGATAAATTCTGCACTTAGATCATTTTGGAGACGTCCATTTTTCATTATGCATGTCATTATCTTCAAATACTTTTCATGCATGATGAATTGTCATCATAAGTTGAAGAGGATCTCCACAAGTACAACCTGCCATGTGCATTTGCATACCAAAAGCAAATTACTTATATGCACATCTTCAGGGGGAGCCTTTGCCACTTATGAAGACAATCCCCTATCCTTTACAATTTCACATATTATATTCCCCGTTGAAAACTTCAACTAGTTTGTCATCAATCACCAAAAAGGGGGAGATTGTAAGTGCATCTAGTGCCACCCCTATTTGGTTTTGGAGTATTGACGACAAACCAAGTTGAGGGACTAATGTGTTTGTGAGAATTGCAGGATAACACAGGTAGAAGTCCCTCGTTGATTCGGTTTTCCTACCAGAGATGACCCCTAAAAATGTAACAAGACATTGAAGTCAAAGGTGGTATGTGAAGACATTCACATTGAAGACTATGACAAGAGAAGACATCGCATGAAGACTATGGAGGGCGAAGACTTAGTTCTTTCGTCGTTCTTTTTCTTCTTTGTTGAGTCATAGGAACCACCGTACTGTTAAGTGGGGTCCAAGAGAACCAGGCAGAATGACTGAAGTGATGCTTAACCAAAATCCTATGTTTTCTAGTGAAGACTATGAGAGCAAATCTTGTCCAAAGTTGGATAAGTCAGCTTTGCTTGTAGCCCAAGTAAAGTTGCCGTGTGTGTTTGAAATCTGACCATTGGAACACGTGTCAGTTCCTTAGTGACCAAGGGTCATTTCGGACAAATCAGGTCGGGTTGCCAAGGGGCTATAAATAGCCCACCCCCTACAACCATAAATGGTTGGCTACTCAGAGTTAGAGTATGGCTTTTGTCATTTGAGAGCAACCCACCTCGAAGCCTTTGAGAGAGAATTCCTTGCGAGGATAAAGCCCTAAACACCCAGAGCCAAAGAGTGTTAGGCATCACTTAAGTTTTCCTGTCTGTGTGATCTGAAGACTTATTACACTTGAGGACTGTGAATCCTCCAGCCGGTTAGGCGTCGCGTTCTGAGCATCCAAGAGTCATTGTGGATCGCCGGTGAACGAAGTCTGTGAAGGTTTGGAAGTCTACCTTGAAGACTTACCAGAGTGATTGGGCGAGGTCTGTGTGACCTTAGCTCAAGGGGAATACGGTGAGGACTGGGTGTCCTGAGATGCGTGTTCAGGACTGGGTGTCCGGGACTGTGTGTCCTCAGGTTTAAATACCTAGCCGCCCTAACCAGACGTACAACTGTTAGAGCAGTTGGAACTGGTCCAACAAATCATTGTCTTCAACGAGTCACTGGTTTCATCCTTCCCTTCCCTTTACTTATTGTTGGTCCTTGTGAAGTCATTGTATGATTGCATTATCTTTTATCTTCACTGAGTGACTGCTTGTTCTGATTGGCTTCACAATAACTTCCTACCTGATCCTTACTGCCTAGCTGCTATTAGTCATTGTGCTTTCACTTCATTGAATACTTGACTATGGTTTGCCTAGTGTAGTCTACCATCCGCTGCATGGTAATAGGTTTATTTCTATCGTTTGTTTTCGAAACTTCCATGTTTTGAAGACTTTCATAAAAATTGCCTATTCACTAGCACTTTCAATTGGTATCAGAGCAAGGTACTCCCTTGTTCTGTGTGATTCGGTTTAACCACCTGGAGTTTTAGCTATGTCGACTGCTGGGATAATTAAAGTCTCCGCTGCATGCCCCGTCTTTGATGGAACTGAATATCCCTACTGGAAGAATAAGATGCGCATGCATCTTGAAGCCATTGATGTCGACCTATGGTATGTCGTCAAGAATGGCGTTCCCAAGGCTGGTGAAGGTGTCACCGCTGCTGATGTCAAGAAGTTCGTTCAACTGGACTCCACTGCCAAGAACATCATCTGTGGTCATCTGACCAAAGGACAGTATGGCCGCGTGAGTGCCTTGGAAACATCTAAGCTAGTCTGGGACTGGCTCTCCAAGGTCAACGAAGGCATCTCAACCCAGAGAGATCGGAGAATCAGTGTCCTTCGCAACCTCTTCAACCGCTTCAAGAGAAATGACAATGAGAATGTCCAGCTCACGTTTGATCGACTCACTGACATCACAAAATGAGCTTCAAGCTCTCGGCGCCACTGAGATCACCAAGCATGAAGTCGTCAAGACACTCCTGAGATCACTTGACAGCTCGTTTGACACCCTAGCCCTGATGATTCAAGAATGTCCTGACTTCAAGACACTCGATCCGTTTGACATACTTGAGAGGCTCAACACACACGAATTTCAGCTTTCTGAGAAAAGAGACATCTACGGTCCCAACTATGGGCGAACTCGTGCCTTGAAGGCAAACGTTGTCTCCTCATCTGAAGAAGAATCTGATAGCAGTTCTGATGATCTTGAAGACATTAGAAAGGAGCTTGCTATGCTTGTGAAGAAGTTCCAAAAATTCACCAAGAAGAAAGGCTTCAGAAAGTCTTCACGATCAAGCTCAAGGAATGATGAAGCTTATGCCCATGACTACAAGAAGAAAACATGCCACAAGTGCAAGAAACCTGGCCACTACATCTCTGAGTGTCCGCAGTGGGACAATGAGAACAAGAGCAAGGAGTATGACTCTGATGACAAGAAGAAGAAGAAATACTCAAAGTCTTCTTTCAAGTCTTCCTCAAAGTCTTCATCACACAAGAAGAGCTCATCTGGAAAGGCACGTGCGTTTGTCGGCAAGGAAATGGATTCAGAGGAGGAGTCCGCTTCTGAGGAGGCGGAGGTGGAGTCTGAGGAGGAGTCCGATTCTGGCATTGCGAGTCTGGCTACAGCATACGTTGCCAAGTCCATCTTCAACACTGAAAACAATGACTTCATCACCGACACCGATGCAAATGACAAGGACTACTCCGCTCCTACCTACTGCTTCATGGCACGCGGTGCCAAGGTAAACACACACACTACTCACTATCAAACATCTAGTGAAGATGACTCTGATTGTGGTTCCAAACCCAGCTACAAAACAGTTGCTAAAATTGCAACTGAACAACAGAGAGCTATGGAACATATTCAAAAACTGTTAGACAAAAGCGATGATCTGTTAGACGCTGAAATGACTCGATCTTAGTCCTTAATTGAAGACATAAAAAATCTTCAAGTTATGTATGAGGAACTTGAAAGTCGTCATGAAACGCTCTCAACAACTCATGAAAAGCTTTCCTGTGATTATCTTCAAAGGAAGCAAGATCTTGAGAAATTGAGAGCGGCTCATGAAGATCTTCAAAAGGAAAACGAGTCACTTCGCGCCGAACAGATCAGTTCAGCTCAGGAAGGATTTGAACCACCATGTCTTAAATGCATTGAGTGTGACAACGCTACTTTTGTTGCTGGGTGTTCTACTGCTGCTACTATTGCAATATCTTCAACTGTTGATGTGGTAACTAACCCCTCTGCAGAGGATACCACTGCTATTGCTGATGAGAATGCTAGGTTGAAGACATTGCTTGAAATAGGGATGTACAAAAGTCTCAAAGGGCATCAGACACTATGTGATGTCCTCAAAAGGCAGATCCTGAACCGAAACCCTAGGAAAGAGGGTGTTGGGTTTGAAAGGAAAATGAATGCTGGTGGCTCTAATTGGAAACCTGAGCAGTACCCCGAAACCACATGGGTTGCTACAAAGGAACCTTCAGCGGATCCATCCAGCCTATCTGGCTTCACTTGTGCTAATCCCATTGTTATTGATGAATCCTTTGATGCAAACTATAAACTGTTTAAGAATCAGAATGGTGAAGTGTTTGCCAGGTATATTGGTACTAACTGCAGGAATGGGCTGCCTATGAAGAAAGTCTGGGTGCCGAAAAGACGTTTGGAGAATCTTCCTCTGAATGTCGTCATGACACCACACATGAAGAAGACAAACCCCAGACCACAGGCTTCATACGGTCCAAAGGCTTCATACAGACAGAGGACTCACCTGAGTCGCACTAATGCAAATGTTTTGCAGGGAAGCCATACTCAGGCCTATGAATATGAGTGCGGTTCATCAAACCACCATGTTCATAAGACCAAGAACTATTCTGCTTATTCTTATGAGTACTATTGTCCACCTGCAAGACTTTTTGCTAGGGCTCCAAAGCCAAAGTTCTCAGATGCTGCACTTAGACTCATTGCTTCGAAGCCACCCTTGAAGATGTGGGTGGCTAAGAAAGCTTAACTCTCTTTTGCAGGGAAAGGTCTCCAGCCGAAAACCAAAATCGTCTGAAGCTATTGCTGGGGACCTTAAACATCTTGTAGGGCGCAAGATAAAATGCCCAAATGGTCTTATTATGTACTTTGTTCCTGAGTCGCTTGCTACTTGCCCTATCAGTCCTAATCTCGATCTAAGCTTTCATAATCCACTGGCTCGTCAAATGTTTTTTCTTCACAATTCTCTTCGTGAAGCCTATCCCCCTAACTGCACTGTAGGGTACGACACCAGCTGCTTCAGAATGGATTATTGATAGTGGGTGTACCAATCACATGACTGGCAATCGAAGCCTTCTTATGGACTCAACCTTACGTCCATCTGACAAAAGTCACATCATATTTGCTGACACTGGTAAAAGCAAGGTATTGGGTCTAGGTAGAGTTGCAATCTCAAAGGATCAACACATGGATAAAGTAATGCTTGTTGAATCCCTTGGTTTCAACTTAATGTATGTCTCAATGCTTTGCGATTTAAACATGATTGTGATGTTTGGAAAATATCGTTTCCTTGTTCTAATGGAATCTGACAAGTCTCTAGTTTTTGAAGGGTATCGGAAAGATGACTTGTACGTGGTAGATTTCTCAGCAGGACCACAACTTGCCGTATGTCTTCTAGCAAAAGCTTCAGAATGCTGGCTCTGGCATCGGAGGCTAGGGCATGCTGGCATGAGGAACATCCACACCCTTGCAAGGAAGAAGCATGTCATAGGCATCGAGGGCGTCAAGTTCAAGAAGGATCACTTATGCGGTGCCTGTGAAGCAGGAAAGATGACGAGGGCCAAGCATCCCTCGAAGACAATCATGACAACGACTCAACCCTTCGAACTGCTCCACATGGATCTTTTCGGTCCCACTCATTACTCAACTCTTACTACTACTGCTTGTCTCTATGGCTTTGTCATTGTTGATGATTATTCAAGATATACTTGGGTGCATATAATCCTCTACAAGACTGAAGTGGAGGATGTCTTCAGACGCTTCGCCAATCGAGCCATGAACAACTATGGCGTCAAGATCAAGCACATCAGAAGTGACAATGGCACTGAATTCAAGAACACTGGCCTAGATACATATCTTGATACTTTGGGCATCACACATGAATTCTCAGCTCCGTACACGCCACAGCAGAATGGCGTCGTCGAACGCAAGAACAGAACACTTATTGAGATGGCTCGGACGATGCTTGATGAATACAAGACTCCAAGAAAATTCTGGCCTGAAGCCATTGATACTACATGCCATATCATCAATCGTGTTTATCTTTACAAGCTTCTGAACAAGACATCCTATGAGCTCCTTACTGGCAAGAAGCCAAATGTTAGTTACTTCAAAGTATTTGGTGCCAGGTGCTGGATCAAGGATCCACATCACACTTCAAAATTTGCACCAAAAGCACATGAAGGTTTTATGCTTGGATATGGAAAGGATTCGCACTCCTACAGAGTCTTCAACCTCTTTCACTATAAAGTGGTTGAAACAGTGGATGTGCGGTTCGATGAGACTAACGGCTCACAAAGAGAGCACCTGCCAAACGTGCTAGATGAAGTTCCATCCAGTGAATCAATCAAACTTATGGGAACTAGAGAAATCATACCATCTGAATCTCAGCCTGAAGAGGAACTTATCATCTCCGCACCTGATCAAACTGAAGACAATGCTCAGCCTGAAGACAATCCTTCTAACGATGACAATGATCAGCAAGATTAAAACCTTCGTCATGTACATCCTCGTGTTGCAAATGAAGTACAGATTGAGAAAATAATTGATAGCATCAATGCACCAGGTCCACTCACTCGTTCAAGGGCAACACAACTAGCAAATTTCTGTGGGCACTTCGCATTCGTCTCAATATCTGAACCCAAGAAAGTTGAAGAAGCCTTCATGGAACCTGAATGGATTCAAGCTATGCAAGAAGAGCTTCAACAGTTTGAGCTGAATAATGTATGGGAACTGGTTAAGCGTCCTGATCCACGGAAGCACAACATAATAGGCACCAAATGGATATACCGCAACAAGCAAGATGAGCATGGTCAAGTTGTCAGAAACAAAGCTCGTCTCGTTGCTCAAGGATATACTCAAGTGGAGGGCATTGACTTCGATGAAACATTTGCTCCTGTGGCTAGGCTTGAATGGATTCAAGCTATGCAAGAAGAGCTTCAACAGTTTGAGCTGAATAGGAACTGGTTAAGCGTCCTGATCCTCGCAAGCACAATATAATAGGCACCAAATGGATATATCGCAACAAGCAAGATGAGCATGGTCAAGTTGTCAAAAACAAAGCTCGTCTCGTTGCTCAAGGGTACACTCAAGTTGAAGGGATTGACTCCGATGAAACATTTGCTCCCATGGCTAGACTTGAAGCCATACGCATACTACTGGCCTATGCAAATCATCATAACATTCTTCTGTATCAAATGGATGTGAAGAGCGCTTTTCTCAATGGCAAGATTGAAGAAGAAGTGTATGTTGCACAACCGCCTGGCTTTGAAGATCCAAAACATCCTGACATGGTGTACAAGCTCAACAAGGCACTGTATGGCCTCAAACAAGCCCCTCGGGCTTGGTATGACACACTCAAATACTTCCTGAAGAGCAAAGGCTTCAAACCTGGTTCCCTCGACCCCACTCTCTTCACGAAGACATATGATGGTGAACTGTTTGTGTGCCAAATATATGTGGATGACATTATCTTCGGCTGCACCAATCAAAAATACACTGACGAGTTTGGATATATGATGCAAGAGCAATATCAGATTTCCATGATGGGTGAGCTGAAGTTCTTCCTTGGTCTTCAAATACGTCAGCAACGCAACGGCATCTTCATATCTCAAGAGAAGTACCTCAAAGATTTCCTGAAGAAATTTGGGATGCAAGACTGCAAAGGCTTCACAATGCCAATGCTAGCCAAACATCACCTAGGTCCCGACGACAATGGTAAAGAGTTCGATCAAAAGGTATACCGCTCCATGATTGGTTCTTTACTCTATCTATGTGCATCTAGGCCAGATATTATGCTTAGTGTTTGCATGTGTGCCCGGTTCCAAGCGGCACTAAAGGAATCGCATCACTTAGCTGTGAAGCAAATTCTCAGATATTTGGCTCACACCCCAACACTAGAATTATGGTATCCAAAGGGCTCAGAGTTTGATCTAGTTGGATTCTTGGATGCTGATTATGCTGGTGACAAGGTGCATTGCAAGCCTACATCAGGCACATGTCATTTTCTGGGACGATCACTTGTATGTTGGTCTTCAAAGAAGCAAAACTGTGTATCTCTCTCCACTACTGAATCTGAATACATTGCTGCTGGATCTTGCTGCGCTCAGCTTCTATGGATGAAGCAAACACTCAAAGACTATGGCATTCATCTGAAGCAAGTGCCACTCTACTGCAACAACGAAAGCGCCATCAAGATTGCCAACAACCCAGTTCAGCACTCGAAGACAAAGCACATTGAAATTCGTCATCACTTTCTCAGAGATCATGTTGTGAAGGAAGATATTGATATCATACACGTCAACACTGAAGAGCAATTGGCAGATATCTTCACCAAGCCCTTGGATGAGAAGAGGTTTTGCAAGTTACGGTGTGAGCTAAATATCTTGGAATCCTCAAATGTCTTGTGATCAGGCACACATCCTAACACTTATGCATATTGATGACTTAGATGTGCAACACACGAAGTAAAGTATATCTTCAATCAATGAAGACTTACATTCTAAGTGTGAATACATTAATGTGGAATTTGACTTTGGAGCGCCACGATAATTGTGTGCCGTGTCTGGGTCTAATACTTCCTATACGGTGGGTAACGCCACCACCAAACTTTTCTGTTTGAAGTGTTTCACTCATGGCGTTACATTTGCTATGTCTTCACATTTTGATTTGGCTTCAATCTCAACTTGTCTTCATAATTATCTTCACTATGTGTATTTGATTGTCTTTCTCATATATATATAAATATATACTAGTGTTCTGTCCTCTACAGCATTCACTTATAGCTATGTCTTCTTGTTGAATCTTTTGAACTAAGTGAATGTGATCGGACCCTAACCTCTCTATGCTTTCTATCTCAAACTCTATCTCTCCAAATCATATGCATTCTATTGAAACTGTCGAATATCTTCTCTACGTCCTTGTCAGCAGGAGATACAGAGACAAACATTAAGTCTGTTTTCAATGCTAAATCCTTTCAGCTGAAACTCGGAGAAGTGGGAACGACCACCCGACAATCCAGGCATGCGTGGGAACATGGAACAACCTCCAATATGTTGCATGATAGCCACGTGTCCTTTAGATGTGAATCCCCAGGGGCACCTGTATAATAACACTGTGCTGTCCCTGTCCCTATAAATGCACGCCTCACCACAGTCATTATCCTTTCTTCCACTCTCGCACAAACCCTAGCACCACCACTAGCCCTCGACGATGTCGCTGACGAAGCGCTTAGCTGCCGCGACCTCACCGACGCCGTCTCAACGCCGGCCACGGACATCGTCTTCTCCGCCGTCGCCGTAGGTGTCCTCCGTCGCCAAGTTAGGGCACGGACGATCGAACTGCTCGGCCTCCTCTCCCACTCCGTCTAGCAGTTCTTCGTGTGGTAAATAAAACCTCCTTTTTACGGCCCCTTTGATCCTATAGATTCATCACTTTCTACCACAAGCAGTTTCTGTTCACACAAGTTGGATCTATTTCATATTGCATCTCATAATGTGCCTAGTATGTTCACTTATGCTTCACAAAGTAGTTAGATTCCTCACTTGTACTTATTCGTGGATTCGTACAAATCTGGAACCAACTCTCTATCTATGAGTGAATGTCTTCGCACTATGAGGTCAATGTCTTCTAAACTGATTTATCTTCAAAATCTTCTGAGAATGCATATGACCTCTTCCCCTTCCCTCGCACCTTAATGCTATCATAGGTACATGTCCGTGGGAGAATCCCTTGGTTCTCATAGTCTGCATTCATTTACAGAATTCTTACAGCATCATATAAATTCTCCCGAAGCTAGTTCCTGTTTGACCAGCAAGCGGAAGCCTTTGAAACCTTTGAACGTGTTGAAGCCATTCAGTTTGAAGTTCATGGCTACAGAGAAATCAGCAAGGAAGGGTGGCAGACAGCGTCAAGGGGGAACATCAAGAGATCTGCCTGATGACCTCTCAGAGCTGTACAAGACAGATCTAGAAGAGGATTACAATCAGCGCAAGACACGAATCCAATGGATTCGAAGATACTAGCCCGAGCAATGGTTCAAGTACAAATTTGTGACCCAGGAATATGCTGAGAAGAATGCCATCAAGCGACCATGGGGACACATCCTATACAAAAATCTTCAACCCAGGTCCAGAGATGAAGCCATTGAACAAGGCTTCTATCCCTGCATGGTCCGTGGACCACATCCTGCGGATGCAGACCCATCGTCATTGCTATGGTGTCGTGACGACAATCTGTTCAAGTGCAACTTCCAGTTTGCCAAGAATTCGGCTAAGCAAAACAAGAAGTCATTGGGACTAGACTTCAACCCTGATCCTTCTGCTCCCCGTGCCGATGGCACCTGCGAAGCTGAACCCAATCTTGTTGGGCCCTTCTACAACCTGGAAGGTCTCATCACTCATATCATGGTTCAAGGGACAGCCATGGATGAGCCTGCAGATGACGCTAAATCTGATGAAGCGCCCGCACCGCCGAAGCCACAGAAACTGAAGAAGCCTAAAGCTTCAAAGCCTGCCTCAGCACCAAAAATCTTACGGGCGAAGCCACTGGCTACTGCACCTCCTGAAGGCAGTGTGCAGTCTGAAGATCTATCACGTATCTCCAAGAAGACTGAGATGAGAAAAAATACTGATCAGGCACTGACTGCTGCTGCTATTCTGCGCAATGACGCCATTGATCTGTCCACCGATGAAGATCTTGCAGATGATGCTCTTGAGCAACTTGTCAAGAGCAAGGAAGAAGCAGAGATCTTCAATGATTTGCCTCTCTTTGATGTGGCAATCATCCATAACTTCATTGGTGAGTGGTTTGACACACCCAACCTCAGCTTTGAAGATCTGCAACTTCCAATTGGCCTCAGTGTTGCTTTCACTGGCGCCATTGCTTCTGAGCTAGCTCTAGCTCAGTGCATCGTTGAACTAAAGCAAAAGATCGACTATGAGAAAGCTCAATTCAAGAAGCACATGGCCAAGCTCAGCGTGCAAGATGTGAAAAACTTCAAGATTATGTTGCACGAGCTCAAGGAAGCCTTTCTCAAGAAGCGTGAAGAAGCTAAAGGCTCTCGTGAGCGCATGAAGAGCCTGGCTGACAAGTGTGTGCAAGCCTACAATGAGGCTGAGAAGCGCAAGGCTCTTGGTCGTCCTGGCATCGACCCAAGAATGGTTGCAAAGAAGAAGAAGCCATCAACAGACCAATCTGCACCTTCAAGGCAGGAAGAAACTCGCATAGTCTTCCCAAGCAGCTTGACTGGCTCAAAGCCAAAGGTCAGGTCAACCGCTTCAGAACTGAAGAAGACGAGGACTGCCGAGGCTGAAGCCAAAAAAAAGGAAAAATCCTGAAGCTTTTGATGTCGCTCCCTCTAAGAAGAAGCACAAAACCAAGAAGGATCGGGCTGCTCCCATAGAGCCCTTAGTTGTTGAACCCATCTCAATGGTTCGCCCTGCATCTGAACACCGCGAGCGCCAACTGATTGTTCATGAGCCTTCTTCCATAGAGGCTCATGAAGCTGAAGACATTCCAGCAGTTGATCCCACCGCTGCTGAAGACATTGGTCACCATGACAATGTTGAAGATGATGAAGTCCTTCCTCAGATCAAGCACCAACTGGTATCATCGCCTGTGCTCACGCACAGCGAACTCACCAGCATTGGTCGTCCTCTGACGCCAACTGCTCAGGATGCATCGTGGGCTGATCACCCACAACAACAAGACACCCCGAGTACTCCCCAACAACAAGTCACACCACCCGTGCAAGAAGAAGAAGATGACCTTGAGGCCCAGCCAACTCCATCTCCACAGGCGTCGCCGGCGCTACGCAGGCTTTGCAAAGGACCAAGGCCTCAAGTCCCTCTTTCGAGCGTTCCAGAAGGAGAAGTGCACCACCAATCTGTTGCACGTCAAGTGTTTCCAGATGCCACTCCTACTGTGACTGTCTCTGAATCCGAAGCCAAAATGGCTGAAGATGTTCCGGCTGCATTAGCCGATGAAGAAGAAGCCCCAAGAATTGCTACACCCCCGTCTCACCAAGATGTTGTTCTCGAGGAGAACGTGACCGACCCTCCAGCTCATCAAGTGGAGGTTGAGAATCTTGAGGCTGCCACCACCAACACAAATGAAGCCAATGACGTATTCATGGCTGAAGCAAATGTGGAGCCTGCACCAACCAATGTGCCAGAAGCCAATGAAGCCAATGATGCAACTGCTCCTGAAGCCTCTGTTGAGCAGCCTGACGCCTCTGTTGATGCCACTGCTCCTGTTCCGCCACCAAGGCCACACACTATCGAGCAAGCATTCAACTATGGCCAACTTGTCACTGTCAAATGGCCCTTTCTGACTCCTCCGCTTGCTGCTGGTCCTCAGTTTGACTATCACGTTGAGCACAGGCCTCAGGTTCAGAAGCCAATGCCAAGGTTGCCCAGGTTTCCAGGTACTGCATCTGCACCCGGATCTTTTAATGTCAATGGCTTCAAGGCACACAACACCTTCATCAATAACGCCAAGAACCCCTACTCAAAGGCAAGAATATCTTATGATCGGTTCTGGAGCTATCAGCAGCGCACTTATTACTCATGCATTCTGTACAATCAAGGTTGCATTTTCCCACATATGCGTCTTGACACTGAAGCCATAACTGGTCTGCCTTGTCTGGAAGAAGCTCTGGATTGCTTCAGAGAGTCTGGATTGTTGCCGTTCGTCACTGACAAGGAGCACTGGAACGAAGAATTGCTGCTCCAATTCTATGCCACTCTTCATATCCGTGGCTACAACAGGGATCCGAAGACTTGGGTCCTTGAGTGGATGACAGGAAATGTTCATCATGAAGCCAAAGCCTTTGATATCATTGAGCTTACTGGCCTGCCCACTCCAGGAGATCTGTATGAACCTGGTTGTCAGCTTCACAGTGCTGCTATGGAAAGCATCTTCCACAAGCCTGAGCCCAATATGAGTCAGATGCTTAGCATGATGAAGCGCCTCCAGATGCTAAATATCCTAAGGAGTTCTTTGTTGAAGACCTTGAGTATCTGCCACGTACTATCTATCACATCATAAGGCGAACTCTCTGGCCCATCAAAGGACATACTCCACATGCCAAGCTAGAAGGTGCAATGAAGACTTTGGTCTTCCACATTCTTCGTGGCAAAAGCTTCAATGCACAAGACTTCTTCATCCGCCAACTTGCTGCATCAGGATCTGATCTCTTTGGCTTGAAGTTTTACGCTCCATGGATTATGCGGCTGATCAAACTACACTCAGCTGTCACCTATCAGCCCTCTGCTCGCAATCATCGGATCTTTCTGCCTGACGTCGATATGTCAGTTGAAGCCATCTATCCAGAGCCTGCCAAGGAGCCCCTTAGTCTTCAGAATGCTGATAAGCAAAGTTTCTCTCAACACATTGAAGGCCACCCAGCAGTCACTCCTGTGTATCCTCTGGCTGGTACTACCCGTGCACCTCATCGTGCCCTCACTGAAGCCACTGAAAGCACCATAGCACAACGGCCCAAGAAGCGATCCCGTGTTCTCAATGACCGAGAGCTTCTGGTTGCCCTTCATCAGAAACAGGATAAGCATCATGACTGGCTAAAGCACCAAATGCAAAGCCTCTTGGTGGACGTAAACAGGATTCGCAACCTTGCCACCAAGGAGCGTAAAACCTGTCGGCGTACATGGAAAGGGCTGACGCTTATGTGCTCTGAAGATGAACTTCAAGAGGATGGCTTCTCTGAACGCCTCAAGTTTGACTCCACACCTCCAAGAAGGACTGTGCCGCGACGAACTCCGTCTCTTGAAGACTCTGAGTTATCTTCCTCCGCGGCAACTGTGAATGCCAGAGTGATCGATGATGAAGACGATGCTACTTCACCGCCCCCTACTTTTGCACGCATCGACACTGCCCCGAGTTCGTCTGCACCGCCTAACAACACCAACGACCCTGCTGCTTCACCTACTCATGGGAAGGAGTAGATGCTCTATGTCTTCAAACCTTTTTGGTCCTTAATGACAAAAGGGGGAGAAGCATATGAGTTTGATAGTCTTCAAGCGGGTCCATATGGGCGGTTGCTTTATATTTTGCCTAGTGTTTACAACTCTCGTTTTGATACATTTGGTTCTTTGAGTTGTAACACTCAAACTCGATGGTCGTCTGCTACTTATTTGCTTTTCTGTGATGCGATGATAAATTCTGCATGTGTGACGATAAATTCTGCACTTAGATCATTTTGGAGACGTCCATTTTTCATTATGCATGTCATTATCTTCAAATACTTTTCATGCATGATGAATTGTCATCATAAGTTGAAGAGGATCTCCACAAGTACAACCTGCCATGTGCATTTGCATACCAAAAGCAAATTACTTATATGCACATCTTCAGGGGGAGCCTTTGCCACTTATGAAGACAATCCCCTATCCTTTACAATTTCACATATTATATTCCCCGTTGAAAACTTCAACTAGTTTGTCATCAATCACCAAAAAGGGGGAGATTGTAAGTGCATCTAGTGCCACCCCTATTTGGTTTTGGAGTATTGACGACAAACCAAGTTGAGGGACTAATGTGTTTGTGAGAATTGCAGGATAACACAGGTAGAAGTCCCTCGTTGATTCGGTTTTCCTACCAGAGATGACCCCTAAAAATGTAACAAGACATTGAAGTCAAAGGTGGTATGTGAAGACATTCACATTGAAGACTATGACAAGAGAAGACATCGCATGAAGACTATGGAGGGCGAAGACTTAGTTCTTTCGTCGTTCTTTTTCTTCTTTGTTGAGTCATAGGAACCACCGTACTGTTAAGTGGGGTCCAAGAGAACCAGGCAGAATGACTGAAGTGATGCTTAACCAAAATCCTATGTTTTCTAGTGAAGACTATGAGAGCAAATCTTGTCCAAAGTTGGATAAGTCAGCTTTGCTTGTAGCCCAAGTAAAGTTGCCGTGTGTGTTTGAAATCTGACCATTGGAACACGTGTCAGTTCCTTAGTGACCAAGGGTCATTTCGGACAAATCAGGTCGGGTTGCCAAGGGGCTATAAATAGCCCACCCCCTACAACCATAAATGGTTGGCTACTCAGAGTTAGAGTATGGCTTTTGTCATTTGAGAGCAACCCACCTCGAAGCCTTTGAGAGAGAATTCCTTGCGAGGATAAAGCCCTAAACACCCAGAGCCAAAGAGTGTTAGGCATCACTTAAGTTTTCCTGTCTGTGTGATCTGAAGACTTATTACACTTGAGGACTATGAATCCTCCAGCCGGTTAGGCGTCGCGTTCTGAGCATCCAAGAGTCATTGTGGATCGCCGGTGAACGAAGTCTATGAAGGTTTGGAAGTCTACCTTGAAGACTTACCAGAGTGATTGGGCGAGGTCTGTGTGACCTTAGCTCAAGGGGAATACGGTGAGGACTGGGTGTCCTGAGATGCGTGTTCAGGACTGGGTGTCCGGGACTGTGTGTCCTCAGGTTTAAATACCTAGCCGCCCTAACCAGACGTACAACTGTTAGAGCAGTTGGAACTTGTCCAACAAATCATTGTCTTCAAAAAGTCACTGGTTTCATCCTTCCCTTCCCTTTACTTATTGTTGGTCCTTGTGAAGTCATTGTATGATTGCATTATCTTTTATCTTCACTGAGTGACTGCTTGTTCTGATTGGCTTCACAATATCTTCCTACCTGATCCTTACTGCCTAGCTGCTATTAGTCATTGTGCTTTCACTTCATTGAATACTTGACTATGGTTTGCCTAGTGTAGTCTACCTTCCGCTGCATGGTAATAGGTTTATTTCTATCGTTTGTCTTCGAAACTTCCATGTTTTGAAGACTTCCATAAAAATTGCCTATTCACCCCCCTCTAGTCGATCACTAGCACTTTCATAAGGTATCAATCCAGTAGGAGGCCACATGCAAGTCCCTCGTACCTACACAAACAAATAAGAACCTCGCAACCAACATGATAAAGGGGTTGTCAATCCCTTCACAGACACTTACGAGAGTGAGATCTGATAGAGATGATAAGATAATATTTTTGGTATTTTTATGATAAAGATTAAAAGTAAAGATTGCAAAATAAAAGGTAATAGAAATAGCTTGTTGACGGAAGAATAATATAATGGAGAATAGACCCGGGGGCCATAGGTTTCACTAGTGGCTTCTCTCAAGATAGCATAAGTATTACGGTGGGTGAAGAAATTACTGTCGAGCAATTGATAGAAAAGAGAATAATTATGAGAATATCTAGGCATGATCATGTATATAGGCATCACGTCCGTGACAAGTAGACCAACTCATGCCTACATCTACTACTATTACTCCACACAATGACCGCTATCCAACACGCATCTAGAGTATTAAGATCATAAGAACAGAGTAACACATTAGGTAAGATGACATTATGTAGAGTGTAGGATCTAGAAGTAGATGTGTCTAGAGGGGGGGATTAGACACTTAATGCTAAAGTTGCAATTTTTAAGCTTTTTTGGTTTAAGTGGAGTTTAGGCACAATTTCAACACACACAATACATATCAAGCAAGCATGCAAAGAGTATATGAGCAGCGGAATGTAAAGCATGCAACTTGCAAGAATGTAAAGGGAAGGGTTTGGAGAGATCAAACGCAATTTGAGACACGGATGTTTTTCCCGTGGTTCGGATAGGTGGTGCTATCCTACATCCACGTTGATGGAGACTTCAACCCACAAAGGGTAACGGTTGCGCGAGTCCACACAGGGCTCCACCCACAAAGGGTAACGGTTGCGAGAGTCCACATAGGGCTCCACCCACGAAGGGTCCACGAAGAAGCAACCACCCACAAAGGGTCCACGAAGAAGCAACCTTGTCTATCCCACCATGGCCATCACCCACACAGGACGTGCCTCACTAGCGGTAGATCTTCACGAAGTAGGCGATCTCCTTGCCCTTACAAACTCCTTTGTTCAACTCCACAATCTTTTCGGAGGCTCCCAAGTGACACCTAGCCAATCTAGGAGACACCACTCTCCAAGAAGTAACAAATGGTGTGTAGGTAATGAACTCCTTGCTCTTGTGCTTCAAATGATAGTCTCCCAACACTCAACTCTCTCTCATAGGATTTGGATTTGGTGGAAAGAAGATTTGAGTGGAAAGCAACTTGGGAAGGCTAGAGATCAAGATTCATAGGGTAGGAATGGAATATCTTGGTCTCAACACATGAGTAGGTGGTTCTCTCTCAGAACATATGAGTTGGAATGGTGTATTCGTTCTGATAGCTCTCTCATTGAATGAAGAGGAGGTGGAGGGGTATATGTAGCCTCCACACAAAATCCAACCGTTACACACAGTTTTCCAATCTCGGTGGGACCGAATCAACAAACTCGGTCGGACCGAAAAGGTAAACCTAGTGACCGTTAGAGATTTCGGTGGGACCGACTGGATCAACTCGGTGGGACCGATGTGCTAGGGTTAGGGTAAATCCAAAACTCGGTTTGACCGATTACTCAAACTCGGTGGGACCGATTTGGGTAATAAGTGAGACTGAGATTTGGCCAAGCAAAACTCGGTGGAACCAATTGCATATCTCGGTGGGACCGAGAATATTGCAATGGGTAACAGAGAGTTTGCAAGCCCATCTCGGTGAGACCGAGATCCCATCGGCGAGACCGAACTGATTAGGGTTTGGCAGTGTCTTATGACAAGTGAAACTCGGTGGCGCCGGATAGGAAGAATCGGTAGGACCGAGTTTGGCTTAGGGTTTAGGTCATATGTGGAAGTGGGAAAGTAGCTGAGGGTTTTGGAGCATATCACTAAGCACATGAAGCAAGAGGCTCATTAAGCAACACCTCATCCCTCCTTGATAGTATTGGCTTTTCCTAAAGACTCAATGTGATCTTGGATCACTAAAAATGATGAGTCTTGAGCTTGAAGCTTTAGTCAATCCTTTGTCCTTAGCATCTTGAAGGAGTTCCCACAACCTTTAGTCCATGCCACTCCATTGTTGAACTTATCTGAAACATGCTAGATCGAAATGTTAGTCCAACAAGAGATATGTTGTCATCAATTATCAAAACCACCTAGGGAGCACTTGTGCTTTCAATCTCCCCCTTTTTGGTAATTGATGGCAACATACATCAAAGCTTTAGATAAAGATATAAACAACAGCAAGTAAAGCTTTGGAAGGACATGTAACAAGCATAGGCTCCCCCTACATGTATGCACTCATGTAAATATGAAATATAGAGACATGTGAGAGCATAACCATGACAGAGTAGGCAATGTGTTACATGCATCTTGGCCATATGCATCAGAGCAAAAGATTATCAAGGAAAATACCTTCATGCTCATGAGTCCTTCTTGCAAACAGTATGTACATAAGCAAGAACAACTCATACTCATGATTTTGATGCATATACTTACCTTGTGGTCTTGAGTTGGCTTAGGATGGAATGAACCTGCACAAACAAGGTTAGATAACACAGGTACGTCCACTAGCCAGAGCAAACGAAAGAAACCACAAGAATACCAAGACTGGGATGACATGTGGAGAGTGAGTACAAGGTACCACATTGAATTCAACATGTCCCCAAGAATAAAGATATGCAATGAATTTGTCTGATTTCTTTCCCTTAGGTGTCTTGCTCCCCTTGAATCTTACATGGGATATTGGGAGAAGATAGGAAACAGAAAATCAGAGATGAAAGATATGAATAGAACTTAATTCAAATGAGTTCATATGAACATGTCTTTCCCCCAAAAAGACATGTGGCATCTCTCCTCTTGAACATCAAGCATCTGGGATCCTTGAGTATTCTCTCCCCCTTGGAGATTTCTTTCTCCCCCTTAATATATGGGATCCTTGAGTATTCTCTCCCCCTTAGTACTTTCTCTCCTTTGTAGGTGATAAGCTTTTGATGTGATCTCTCTCTCCCTGATGATAAGCTTTGATGTGATCTCTCTCTCCCCCTTTGACATCAATTTCCAGGAAGGTTTTTCCTGGAATCCGTCGAATAGGTTTGGTCCTTGAGATTCAGTACAAAGCAGGGAATAAAACTGTGATGCTTGTAGAGGACAAGATTCATTGAGTGGAGCTGGATCAGAAGAAATATAGAATATGTGGCAAACTGTTTTTCCTGTTGCGAAATCGGTGGCACCGAGTGGCATGTTTCGGTAGTACCGAAGGGATTCGGTTGGACCGAAAATGGCAATTCGGTGAAACCGAGTTCATCACAGAGAAAAACACTTGTCACCTCAGCTCACTAGTCAAGTAAAATCTCACAAAGATTTGCAATGAATTAGCTGAAAGATTTGCAAGGAATTTGATGCAGAAATATGCAGAACAAAAATCAAAAAGAAAAGAGTGAAAGTTTCTAGATGAATTTTTTTTTGTTTGAAAAAGAAGGAAACAAATATGCAAGGGACAAATGCAATAACTCAGAAAAGAACACAAGAGAACTTCATCTAGAATTGGGCGGTGACATAGTCACCTATGTTAGAGTATATTGACTTAGGAGTCAAGTGAGGACACTTGATCGTAGGTCATACTCATCGTTTTAAGCTCAAAATGGGGTTACCATTTTTCGTTTAAGCATCTTGATGTATTCTCACCTTGTTAAGTTGCTTTGACTCATGTCTTGGAGTAAAGCTTCTCTAAGATGGAATAACATACCTTGGGTGGTGGTGTGGTTCTTGCTCATGTAGTTGAACTTGTGTGGGTGCTCAAGGTTGATGTAGCTCATCAAGAGTTGGGAGCACCACTTGGAGTTTGAGTTCATCTACCTACATGGGTTAGTTCTTGCAAGGAAGAGCACTTGTGTATCCAAAAATGACAATCATGAAGCTTAACATAGAATTTGTCGAAGGATATGTTTGAATGGTTTTGTGCTTCCTTGTCTTCAACCACTATTGTGTAGAGTCTTGGTCTTGTAGAGATTGCTCAAGATGTGAGTGAGTCGCAATCTCATGGAATTAGATTCAACCAAGCACCTCCATGGGTTAGGCAACATGCAAGGTGCAAATATATCCAATACATAAGATAGTTATCATAAGAGATATATCATGGATTAGTCATAAGCTCATGTCTTGCATGTATCCAATGGAGTTTCTACTCCAAGTTCGAAGCATCAATGATGTTCAATTCTCCTCTCAACCTGCAAAACACTTTCTCATCAAGTGGTTTAGTGAATATATCCGCTAATTGCATGTCAGTGCGAACATGCTTAAGATTGATGTCACCCTTAGCAACATGATCTCGAATGAAATGATGACGAACTTCAATATGCTTAGTTCGAGAATGTTGTACAGTATTATGACCAATTTTGATAGCACTTCCATTGTCACAAAGCAGTGGAACATGTTTCACATAAATCCCATAATCTTTAAGAGTTTGGGTCATCCAAAGTAATTGAGCACAACATGAACCAGCGGCAATGTATTCCGCTTCGGCGGTGGATAAGGATACCGAGTGTTGTTTCTTGGAAGACCAAGACACAAGAGATCTACCAAGAAATTGACAAGTACCCGAAGTGGACTTTCTATCAACCTTGTCTCCGGCATAATCCGAGTCAGAATAGCCAACAAGATCAAAAGAAGACCTCTTAGGATACCAAATGCCAAAATTTGGTGTATGGATTAAATATCTCACTATCCTTTTCACAGCCTTAAGATGACAATCTTTAGGAGCAGCTTGATATCGTGCACACATGCGCACACTTAGCATAATATCGGGACGTGAAGCACATAGGTATAACAATGAACCAATCATAGAGCGATAAACCTTTTGATCAACCGGCTCACCATCTTTGGTTAAATCATTATGTCCACTAGTAGGCATGGGTGTAGACATACCTTTGCATTCTTGCATATTGAACTTCTTGAATAAGTCCTTGGTGTACTTTGTTTGAGAGACAAATGTACCTTCCTTAGTTTGCTTGATTTGCAACCCGAGAAAGAATTTGAGTTCACTCATCATAGACATCTCAAACTTCTCTGGCATTAGCTTTCCAAACTTTTCACTAAAGAGAGGGTTAGTTGAACCAAATATGATATCATCAACATAAATTTGGCATACAAATAGTTCTCCATTAACCCTTTTAGTAAAAAGAGTAGAATCAATTTTACCAATTTCAAAACCACTTGTAGTAAGGAACTTGGTCAAGCATTTATACCATGCTCTAGGAGCTTGTTTAAGACCATAAAGAGCTTTGTGAAGTTTGTAAACATGATTTGGTTTCTTAGGATTGATAAAGACGGGAGGTTGTTTGACATAAACTTCCTCCTCTATTTCACCATTTAGAAAAGCACTTTTAATGTCCATTTGGTACAAGGTGATATTATGGTGATTAGCATAGGCAAGTAAGATGCGAATGGACTCAAGTCTAGCAATGGGAGCATACGTCTCACCATAGTCCATACCTTCGACTTGTTTGTACCCTTGGGCGACGAGACGTGCTTTGTTGCGAACCACTTGTCCATATTCATCTTGCTTGTTGCGGAACACCCATTTGGTACCAATGATGTTGTGGTTGTTGTTGGGCTTCTCGACCAATGTCCAAACTTGGTTTCTCTCAAAATTATGTAGCTCTTCATGCATAGCGTTTATCCAATCCGGATCTTCCAATGCTTTTTCAACCTTCATAGGTTCAGTGCTAGAGATGAATGAATAGTTTTCACAAAAGTTAGCTAAACGAGTTTTTGAGCGAGTGATTCTCCCGGTTTGTATATCATTGAGGATTTGCTCGACGGGATGATCTTTGGCAATTCTTGCTCGAACTCGTGAGAGCTTTTGCTTGGGTCTTCGTTGAACATCTTCTTCATCTTGTTCTTCTTCTTGGCCTTCTTCATTGTTGACATCGTCGTTCTCTTGTCGTGGTGGAGAAGGAGGTTGTTGATGTTCATCTTGACGTATTTCCTCGTTTTCTTCATCTTGGTGTGTCCCACTTGTGGATGCTTCCGTGTAGATTCTTGTTTCACCTTGTCGTGAAGTAGAAGCTTCCACTTGTACGGATGAAGTACTCTCCTTCACCTCCGTTGGACGAATTTTGCCAATGGACAAGTCTTGAATTGCTTCTGAAGGGTCTTTGTCTCCTACATCAATTGGCAATTGCTCTACTTGCGAGCCATTAGATTCATCAAACTTCACATCTACCGTCTCTTCAACCTTTCGGGTGAAATTGTTGTAGACACGGTAAGTGTGAGAGTTTGAGCCATAACCAAGTAGAAAACCTTCATGAGATTTAGGAGCAAACTTTGAACGACTATTCTTATCAAGAATGTAGCACTTTGAGCCGAATACTCGAAAGTATCCAACTTGGGGTTTGTTACCGGTGAGAAGCTCGTATGCCGTCTTGCCGAGTAGCTTGTGAAGATATAAGCGATTTGTTGCGTGACAAGCTGTCTCAACCGCTTCTGCCCAAAAGTGCTTTGGCGTCTTGTATTCATCAAGCATCGTTCTTGCCATTTCGATGAGCGTCCGGTTCTTCCTCTCAACAACTCCATTTTGTTGAGGTGTGTACGTAGCCGAGAACTCGTGTGTAATCCCTTCTTCGTCAAGAAAGGTGTCCACATTTGCGTTCTTGAACTCCGTTCCGTTGTCACTCCGAACCTTCTTGATCTTCACATCAAACTGATTTTGGGCCTTCCTAGCAAAGTTTCTGAAGATCTTCTGGACCTGCGACTTGTCATTAAGAAAGAACACCCACGTAAATCTTGAAAAATCATCAACTATAACTAGACCAAAGGAATTTCCACCGAGACTCTTGTAGGCGTTGGGACCAAAAAGATCCATGTGAAGTAGCTCGAGTGGCCTCCTTGTGGTCATGATGTTCTTCACGGGATGTCTTCCTCCAACCTGTTTACCTGCTTGACAAGCACTGCAAAGTCTGTCCTTATCAAATATGACATCGTTGACTCCAAGGATATGATTTCCTTTAATAAGCTTGTCAAGGTTTCTCATGCCAACGTGACCTAGTCGTCTATGCCACAACCAACCTTTTGAGGATTTAGCAACAAAGCAAGTTTTAGGTTGTGCCTTTTTAGAGAAATCGACAATGTAAAGATCACCTCTACGCATACCCGTAAAGACCATTTTATGATTGTCTCGACGAAATACTTGGCAATCTACCTCAGTAAATAGGACATTCAAACCGAAATCAGCAAGTCTAGATACTGAAAGTAAGTTGTAGCTAAGAGATTCAACGAGGATGACATTTTGAATGGAACTATCATGTGAGATGGCCACCTTACCAAGGCCAACCACTTTACCCTTTGAATTATCACCAAAGGTGACATATTTTCGAGGGCCGTCATTTTCAGCAAGCTCACCAAACATCTCTTCATCTCCGGTCATATGATTAGTACATCCACTATCAAGAACCCATTCCTTTCCTCCTGATTCATATCCCCGAAGATTTGCCATAAGACCAAAATGTCTCATTGCATCATCAAGATCGAAGTCACTATCATCATCATCATAATATTCATGTTCATCATGATCTTGTGACTCATCATTTCCTAGAGAGGGTAATTCATTAGACAAATGATCATCAAAGTGGTCACTTTTATGAATTCTTATAGCTTTGAATATGATATCATTAATGATTCCAACATCTCCTTTAGCATGCTTAAGATTGGTAAGTTCAAATAGACATTTACCAAAACTAGGATCACTAGAATTCATCTTACTCAAGGCAATAGATTTATGGAAAATTTCATCCAAAGTTTTCAAGGAATGATCGGGAAATCGTTCCTCAAGAAATTTCCATATAGTATAGGCACAATTTTGAGTAGGCAAACTAGCAATCTAGTTTTTGGGCAATCCTCTAATGATGAGCTGAATAGTTCTAAGATTGCGAATCATGTCAATATCTTCATCTAGGGTAGGATGCAAAGGATCAATATGAAGTGCACAAGGGCTAGCAATATACTTGTTCAAACGATATTGATTGAAGATTACAAGCATCTCATTTTTCCACTCATGAAAATACTTTCCATCAAGAATAGGCACTCTATGTCTAAGACTCCCTAGAGTAGACACATCCATCTTCCTCCAATGGTGATTAAACCAAGGCAATGGAGACCAATGCTCTGATACCACTTGTAGGATCTATAAGTAGATGTGTCTAGAGGGGGGGGATTAGACACTTAATGCTAAAGTTGCAATTTTTAAGCTTTTTCGGTTTAAGTGGAGTTTAGGCACAATTTCAACACACACAATACATATCAAGAAAGCATGCAAAGAGTATATGAGCAGCGGAATGTAAAGCATGCAACTTGCAAGAATGTAAAGGGAAGGGTTTGGAGAGATCAAACGCAATTTGAGACACGGATGTTTTTCCCGTGGTTCGGATAGGTGGTGCTATCCTACATCCACGTTGATGGAGACTTCAACCCACAAAGGGTAACGGTTGCGCGAGTCCACACAGGGCTCCACCCACAAAGGGTAACGGTTGCGAGAGTCCACACAGGGCTCCACCCACGAAGGGTCCACGAAGAAGCAACCACCCACAAAGGGTCCACGAAGAAGCAACCTTGTCTATCCCACCATGGCCATCGCCCACACAGGACGTGCCTCACTAGCGGTAGATCTTCACGAAGTAGGCGATCTCCTTGCCCTTACAAACTCCTTGGTTCAACTCCACAATCTTGTCGGAGGCTCCCAAGTGACACCTAGCCAATCTCGGAGACACCACTCTCCAAGAAGTAACAAATGGTGTGTAGGTAATGAACTCCTTGCTCTTGTGCTTCAAATGATAGTCTCCCCAACACTCAACTCTCTCTCATAGGATTTGGATTTGGTGGAAAGAAGATTTGAGTGGAAAGCAACTTGGGAAGGCTAGAGATCAAGATTCATAGTGTAGGAATGGAATATCTTGGTCTCAACACATGAGTAGGTGGTTCTCTCTCAGAACATATGAGTTGGAATGGTGTATTCGTTCTGATAGCTCTCTCATTGAATGAAGAGGAGGTGGAGGGGTATATGTAGCCTCCACACAAAATCCAACCGTTACACACAGTTTTCCAATCTCGGTGGGACCGAATCAACAAACTCGGTCGGACCGAAAAGGTAAACCTAGTGACCGTTAGAGATTTCGGTGGGACCGACTGGATCAACTCGGTGGGACCGATGTGCTAGGGTTAGGGTAAATCCAAAACTCGGTTTGACCGATTACTCAAACTCGGTGGGACCGATTTGGGTAATAAGTGAGACTGAGATTTGGCCAAGCAAAACTCGGTGGAACCAATTGCATATCTCGGTGGGACCGAGAATATTGCAATGGGTAACAGAGAGTTTGCAAGCCCATCTCGGTGAGACCGAGATCCCATCGGCGAGACCGAACTGATTAGGGTTTGGCAGTGTCTTATGACAAGTGAAACTCGGTGGCGCCGGATAGGAAGAATCGGTAGGACCGAGTTTGGCTTAGGGTTTAGGTCATATGTGGAAGTGGGAAAGTAGCTGAGGGTTTTGGAGCATATCACTAAGCACATGAAGCAAGAGGCTCATTAAGCAACACCTCATCCCTCCTTGATAGTATTGGCTTTTCCTAAAGACTCAATGTGATCTTGGATCACTAAAAATGATGAGTCTTGAGCTTGAAGCTTTAGTCAATCCTTTGTCCTTAGCATCTTGAAGGAGTTCCCACAACCTTTAGTCCATGCCACTCCATTGTTGAACTTATCTGAAACATGCTAGATCGAAATGTTAGTCCAACAAGAGATATGTTGTCATCAATTATCAAAACCACCTAGGGAGCACTTGTGCTTTCAATCTCCCCCTTTTTGGTAATTGATGGCAACATACATCAAAGCTTTAGATAAAGATATAAACAACAGCAAGTAAAGCTTTGGAAGGACATGTAACAAGCATAGGCTCCCCCTACATGTATGCACTCATGTAAATATGAAATATAGAGACATGTGAGAGCATAACCATGACAGAGTAGGCAATGTGTTACATGCATCTTGGCCATATGCATCAGAGCAAAAGATTATCAAGGAAAATACCTTCATGCTCATGAGTCCTTCTTGCAAACAGTATGTACATAAGCAAGAACAACTCATACTCATGATTTTGATGCATATACTTACCTTGTGGTCTTGAGTTGGCTTAGGATGGAATGAACCTGCACAAACAAGGTTAGATAACACAGGTACGTCCACTAGCCAGAGCAAACGAAAGAAACCACAAGAATACCAAGACTGGGATGACATGTGGAGAGTGAGTACAAGGTACCACATTGAATTCAACATGTCCCCAAGAATAAAGATATGCAATGAATTTGTCTGATTTCTTTCCCTTAGGTGTCTTGCTCCCCCTGAATCTTACATGGGATATTGGGAGAAGATAGGAAACAGAAAATCAGAGATGAAAGATATGAATAGAACTTAATTCAAATGAGTTCATATGAACATGTCTTTCCCCCAAAAAGACATGTGGCATCTCTCCTCTTGAACATCAAGCATCTGGGATCCTTGAGTATTCTCTCCCCCTTGGAGATTTCTTTCTCCCCCTTAATATATGGGATCCTTGAGTATTCTCTCCCCCTTAGTACTTTCTCTCCTTTGTAGGTGATAAGCTTTTGATGTGATCTCTCTCTCCCTGATGATAAGCTTTGATGTGATCTCTCTCTCCCCCTTTGACATCAATTTCCAGGAAGGTTTTTCCTGGAATCCGTCGAATAGGTTTGGTCCTTGAGATTCAGTACAAAGCAGGGAATAAAACTGTGATGCTTGTAGAGGACAAGATTCATTGAGTGGAGCTGGATCAGAAGAAATATAGAATATGTGGCAAACTGTTTTTCCTGTTGCGAAATCGGTGGCACCGAGTGGCATGTTTCGGTAGTACCGAAGGGATTCGGTTGGACCGAAAATGGCAATTCGGTGAAACCGAGTTCATCACAGAGAAAAACACTTGTCACCTCAGCTCACTAGTCAAGTAAAATCTCACAAAGATTTGCAATGAATTAGCTGAAAGATTTGCAAGGAATTTGATGCAGAAATATGCAGAACAAAAATCAAAAAGAAAAGAGTGAAAGTTTCTAGATGAAGTTTTTTTTGTTTGAAAAAGAAGGAAACAAATATGCAAGGGACAAATGCAATAACTCAGAAAAGAACACAAGAGAACTTCATCTAGAATTGGGCGGTGACATAGTCACCTATGTTAGAGTATATTGACTTAGGAGTCAAGTGAGGACACTTGATCGTAGGTCATACTCATCGTTTTAAGCTCAAAATGGGGTTACCATTTTTCGTTTAAGCATCTTGATGTATTCTCACCTTGTTAAGTTGCTTTGACTCATGTCTTGGAGTAAAGCTTCTCTAAGATGGAATAACATACCTTGGGTGGTGGTGTGGTTCTTGCTCATGTAGTTGAACTTGTGTGGGTGCTCAAGGTTGATGTAGCTCATCAAGAGTTGGGAGCACCACTTGGAGTTTGAGTTCATCTACCTACATGGGTTAGTTCTTGCAAGGAAGAGCACTTGTGTATCCAAAAATGACAATCATGAAGCTTAACATAGAATTTGTCGAAGGATATGTTTGAATGGTTTTGTGCTTCCTTGTCTTCAACTACTATTGTGTAGAGTCTTGGTCTTGTAGAGATTGCTCAAGATGTGAGTGAGTCGCAATCTCATGGAATTAGATTCAACCAAGCACCTCCATGGGTTAGGCAACATGCAAGGTGCAAATATATCCAAGACATAAGATAGTTATCATAAGAAATATATCATGGATTAGTCATAAGCTCATGTCTTGCATGTATCCAATGGAGTTTCTACTCCAAGTTCGAAGCATCAATGATGTTCAATTCTCCTCTCAACCTGCAAAACACTTTCTCATCAAGTGGTTTAGTGAATATATCCGCTAATTGCTTGTCAGTGCGAACATGCTTAAGATTGATGTCACCCTTAGCAACATGATCTCGAATGAAATGATGACGAACTTCAATATGCTTAGTTCGAGAATGTTGTACAATATTATGACCAATTTTGATAGCACTTCCATTGTCACAAAGCAGTGGAACATGTTTCACATAAATCCCATAATCTTTAAGAGTTTGGGTCATCCAAAGTAATTGAGCACAACATGAACCAGCGGCAATGTATTCCGCTTCGGCGGTGGATAAGGATACCGAGTTTTGTTTCTTGGAAGACCAAGACACAAGAGATCTACCAAGAAATTGACAAGTACCCGAAGTGGACTTTCTATCAACCTTGTCTCCGGCATAATCCGAGTCAGAATAGCCAACAAGATCAAAAGAAGACCTCTTAGGATACCAAATGCCAAAATTTGGTGTATGGATTAAATATCTCACTATCCTTTTCACAGCCTTAAGATGACAATCTTTAGGAGCAGCTTGATATCGTGCACACATGCGCACACTTAGCATAATATCGGGACGTGAAGCACATAGGTATAACAATGAACCAATCATAGAGCGATAAACCTTTTGATCAACCGGCTCACCATCTTTGGTTAAATCATTATGTCCACTAGTAGGCATGGGTGTAGACATACCTTTGCATTCTTGCATATTGAACTTCTTGAATAAGTCCTTGGTGTACTTTGTTTGAGAGACAAATGTACCTTCCTTAGTTTGCTTGATTTGCAACCCGAGAAAGAATTTGAGTTCACTCATCATAGACATCTCAAACTTCTCTGACATTAGCTTTCCAAACTTTTCACTAAAGAGAGGGTTAGTTGAACCAAATATGATATCATCAACATAAATTTGGCATACAAATAGTTCTCCATTAACCCTTTTAGTAAAAAGAGTAGAATCAATTTTACCAATTTCAAAACCACTTGTAGTAAGGAACTTGGTCAAGCATTTATACCATGCTCTAGGAGCTTGTTTAAGACCATAAAGAGCTTTGTGAAGTTTGTAAACATGATTTGGTTTCTTAGGATTGATAAAGACGGGAGGTTGTTTGACATAAACTTCCTCCTCTATTTCACCATTTAGAAAAGCACTTTTAATGTCCATTTGGTACAAGGTGATATTATGGTGATTAGCATAGGCAAGTAAGATGCGAATGGACTCAAGTCTAGCAATGGGAGCATACGTCTCACCATAGTCCATACCTTCGACTTGTTTGTACCCTTGGGCGACGAGACGTGCTTTGTTGCGAACCACTTGTCCATATTCATCTTGCTTGTTGCGGAACACCCATTTGGTACCAATGATGTTGTGGTTGTTGTTGGGCTTCTCGACCAATGTCCAAACTTGGTTTCTCTCAAAATGATGTAGCTCTTCATGCATAGCGTTTATCCAATCCGGATCTTCCAATGCTTTTTCAACCTTCATAGGTTCAGTGCTAGAGATGAATGAATAGTTTTCACAAAAGTTAGCTAAACGAGTTTTTGAGCGAGTGATTCTCCCGGTTTGTATATCATTGAGGATTTGCTCGACGGGATGATCTTTGGCAATTCTTGCTCGAACTCGTGAGAGCTTTTGCTTGGGTCTTCGTTGAACATCTTCTTCATCTTGTTCTTCTTCTTGGCCTTCTTCATTGTTGACATCGTCGTTCTCTTGTCGTGGTGGAGAAGGAGGTTGTTGATGTTCATCTTGACGTATTTCCTCGTTTTCTTCATCTTGGTGTGTCCCACTTGTGGATGCTTCCGTGTCGATTCTTGGTTCACCTTGTCGTGAAGTAGAAGCTTCCACTTGTACGGATGAAGTACTCTCCTTCACCTCCGTTGGACGAATTTTGCCAATGGACAAGTCTTGAATTGCTTCTGAAGGGTCTTTGTCTCCTACATCAATTGGCAATTGCTCTACTTGCGAGCCATTAGATTCATCAAACTTCACATCTACCGTCTCTTCAACCTTTCGGGTGAAATTGTTGTAGACACGGTAAGTGTGAGAGTTTGAGCCATAACCAAGTAGAAAACCTTCATGAGATTTAGGAGCAAACTTTGAACGACTATTCTTATCAAGAATGTAGCACTTTGAGCCGAATACTCGAAAGTATCCAACTTGGGGTTTGTTACCGGTGAGAAGCTCGTATGCCGTCTTGCCGAGTAGCTTGTGAAGATATAAGCGATTTGTTGCGTGACAAGCTGTCTCAACCGCTTCTGCCCAAAAGTGCTTTGGCGTCTTGTATTCATCAAGCATCGTTCTTGCCATTTCGATGAGCGTCCGGTTCTTCCTCTCAACAACTCCATTTTGTTGAGGTGTGTACGTAGCCGAGAACTCGTGTGTAATCCCTTCTTCGTCAAGAAAGGTGTCCACATTTGCGTTCTTGAACTCCGTTCCGTTGTCACTCCGAACCTTCTTGATCTTCACATCAAACTGATTTTGGGCCTTCCTAGCAAAGTTTCTGAAGATCTTCTGGACCTGCGACTTGTCATTAAGAAAGAACACCCACGTAAATCTTGAAAAATCATCAACTATAACTAGACCAAAGGAATTTCCACCGAGACTCTTGTAGGCGTTGGGACCAAAAAGATCCATGTGAAGTAGCTCGAGTGGCCTCCTTGTGGTCATGATGTTCTTCACGGGATGTCTTCCTCCAACCTGTTTACCTGCTTGACAAGCACTGCAAAGTCTGTCCTTATCAAATATGACATCGTTGACTCCAAGGATATGATTTCCTTTAATAAGCTTGTCAAGGTTTCTCATGCCAACGTGACCTAGTCGTCTATGCCACAACCAACCTTTTGAGGATTTAGCAACAAAGCAAGTTTTAGGTTGTGCCTTTTTAGAGAAATCGACAATGTAAAGATCACCTCTACGCATACCCGTAAAGACCATTTTATGATTGTCTCGACGAAATACTTGGCAATCTACCTCAGTAAATAGGACATTCAAACCGAAATCAGCAAGTCTAGATACTGAAAGTAAGTTGTAGCTAAGAGATTCAACGAGGATGACATTTTGAATGGAACTATCATGTGAGATGGCCACCTTACCAAGGCCAACCACTTTACCCTTTGAATTATCACCAAAGGTGACATATTTTCGAGGGCCGTCATTTTCAGCAAGCTCACCAAACATCTCTTCATCTCCGGTCATATGATCAGTACATCCACTATCAAGAACCCATTCCTTTCCTCCTGATTCATATCCCCGAAGATTTGCCATAAGACCAAAATGTCTCATTGCATCATCAAGATCGAAGTCACTATCATCATCATCATAATATTCATGTTCATCATGATCTTGTGACTCATCATTTCCTAGAGAGGGTAATTCATTAGACAAATGATCATCAAAGTGGTCACTTTTATGAATTCTTATAGCTTTGAATATGATATCATTAATGATTCCAACATCTCCTTTAGCATGCTTAAGATTGGTAAGTTCAAATAGACATTTACCAAAACTAGGATCACTAGAATTCATCTTACTCAAGGCAATAGATTTATGGAAAATTTCATCCAAAGTTTTCAAGGAATGATCGGGAAATCGTTCCTCAAGAAATTTCCATATAGTATAGGCACAATTTTGAGTAGGCAAACTAGCAATCTAGTTTTTGGGCAATCCTCTAATGATGAGCTGAATAGTTCTAAGATTGCGAATCATGTCAATATCTTCATCTAGGGTAGGATGCAAAGGATCAATATGAAGTGCACAAGGGCTAGCAATATACTTGTTCAAACGATATTGATTGAAGATTACAAGCATCTCATTTTTCCACTCATGAAAATACTTTCCATCAAGAATAGGCACTCTATGTCTAAGACTCCCTAGAGTAGACACATCCATCTTCCTCCAATGGTGATTAAACCAAGGCAATGGAGACCAATGCTCTGATACCACTTGTAGGATCTATAAGTAGATGTGTCTAGAGGGGGGGGGGATTAGACACTTAATGCTAAAGTTGCAATTTTTAAGCTTTTTCGGTTTAAGTGGAGTTTAGGCACAATTTCAACACACACAATACATATCAAGCAAGCATGCAAAGAGTATATGAGCAGCGGAATTTAAAGCATGCAACTTGCAAGAATGTAAAGGGAAGGGTTTGGAGAGATCAAACGCAATTTGAGACACGGATGTTTTTCCCGTGGTTCGGATAGGTGGTGCTATCCTACATCCACGTTGATGGAGACTTCAACCCACAAAGGGTAACGGTTGCGCGAGTCCACACAGGGCTCCACCCACAAAGGGTAACGGTTGCGAGAGTCCACACAGGGCTCCACCCACGAAGGGTCCACGAAGAAGCAACCACCCACAAAGGGTCCACGAAGAAGCAACCTTGTCTATCCCACCATGGCCATCGCCCACACAGGACGTGCCTCACTAGCGGTAGATCTTCACGAAGTAGGCGATCTCCTTGCCCTTACAAACTCCTTGGTTCAACTCCACAATCTTGTCGGAGGCTCCCAAGTGACACCTAGCCAATCTCGGAGACACCACTCTCCAAGAAGTAACAAATGGTGTGTAGGTAATGAACTCCTTGCTCTTGTGCTTCAAATGATAGTCTCCCCAACACTCAACTCTCTCTCATAGGATTTGGATTTGGTGGAAAGAAGATTTGAGTGGAAAGCAACTTGGGAAGGCTAGAGATCAAGATTCATAGTGTAGGAATGGAATATCTTGGTCTCAACACATGAGTAGGTGGTTCTCTCTCAGAACATATGAGTTGGAATGGTGTATTCGTTCTGATAGCTCTCTCATTGAATGAAGAGGAGGTGGAGGGGTATATGTAGCCTCCACACAAAATCCAACCGTTACACACAGTTTTCCAATCTCGGTGGGACCGAATCAACAAACTCGGTCGGACCGAAAAGGTAAACCTAGTGACCGTTAGAGATTTCGGTGGGACCGACTGGATCAACTCGGTGGGACCGATGTGCTAGGGTTAGGGTAAATCCAAAACTCGGTTTGACCGATTACTCAAACTCGGTGGGACCGATTTGGGTAATAAGTGAGACTGAGATTTGGCCAAGCAAAACTCGGTGGAACCAATTGCATATCTCGGTGGGACCGAGAATATTGCAATGGGTAACAGAGAGTTTGCAAGCCCATCTCGGTGAGACCGAGATCCCATCGGCGAGACCGAACTGATTAGGGTTTGGCAGTGTCTTATGACAAGTGAAACTCGGTGGCGCCGGATAGGAAGAATCGGTAGGACCGAGTTTGGCTTAGGGTTTAGGTCATATGTGGAAGTGGGAAAGTAGCTGAGGGTTTTGGAGCATATCACTAAGCACATGAAGCAAGAGGCTCATTAAGCAACACCTCATCCCTCCTTGATAGTATTGGCTTTTCCTAAAGACTCAATGTGATCTTGGATCACTAAAAATGATGAGTCTTGAGCTTGAAGCTTTAGTCAATCCTTTGTCCTTAGCATCTTGAAGGAGTTCCCACAACCTTTAGTCCATGCCACTCCATTGTTGAACTTATCTGAAACATGCTAGATCGAAATGTTAGTCCAACAAGAGATATGTTGTCATCAATTATCAAAACCACCTAGGGAGCACTTGTGCTTTCAATCTCCCCCTTTTTGGTAATTGATGGCAACATACATCAAAGCTTTAGATAAAGATATAAACAACAGCAAGTAAAGCTTTGGAAGGACATGTAACAAGCATAGGCTCCCCCTACATGTATGCACTCATGTAAATATGAAATATAGAGACATGTGAGAGCATAACCATGACAGAGTAGGCAATGTGTTACATGCATCTTGGCCATATGCATCAGAGCAAAAGATTATCAAGGAAAATACCTTCATGCTCATGAGTCCTTCTTGCAAACAGTATGTACATAAGCAAGAACAACTCATACTCATGATTTTGATGCATATACTTACCTTGTGGTCTTGAGTTGGCTTAGGATGGAATGAACCTGCACAAACAAGGTTAGATAACACAGGTACGTCCACTAGCCAGAGCAAACGAAAGAAACCACAAGAATACCAAGACTGGGATGACATGTGGAGAGTGAGTACAAGGTACCACATTGAATTCAACATGTCCCCAAGAATAAAGATATGCAATGAATTTGTCTGATTTCTTTCCCTTAGGTGTCTTGCTCCCCCTGAATCTTACATGGGATATTGGGAGAAGATAGGAAACAGAAAATCAGAGATGAAAGATATGAATAGAACTTAATTCAAATGAGTTCATATGAACATGTCTTTCCCCCAAAAAGACATGTGGCATCTCTCCTCTTGAACATCAAGCATCTGGGATCCTTGAGTATTCTCTCCCCCTTGGAGATTTCTTTCTCCCCCTTAATATATGGGATCCTTGAGTATTCTCTCCCCCTTAGTACTTTCTCTCCTTTGTAGGTGATAAGCTTTTGATGTGATCTCTCTCTCCCTGATGATAAGCTTTGATGTGATCTCTCTCTCCCCCTTTGACATCAATTTCCAGGAAGGTTTTTCCTGGAATCCGTCGAATAGGTTTGGTCCTTGAGATTCAGTACAAAGCAGGGAATAAAACTGTGATGCTTGTAGAGGACAAGATTCATTGAGTGGAGCTGGATCAGAAGAAATATAGAATATGTGGCAAACTGTTTTTCCTGTTGCGAAATCGGTGGCACCGAGTGGCATGTTTCGGTAGTACCGAAGGGATTCGGTTGGACCGAAAATGGCAATTCGGTGAAACCGAGTTCATCACAGAGAAAAACACTTGTCACCTCAGCTCACTAGTCAAGTAAAATCTCACAAAGATTTGCAATGAATTAGCTGAAAGATTTGCAAGGAATTTGATGCAGAAATATGCAGAACAAAAATCAAAAAGAAAAGAGTGAAAGTTTCTAGATGAAGTTTTTTTTGTTTGAAAAAGAAGGAAACAAATATGCAAGGGACAAATGCAATAACTCAGAAAAGAACACAAGAGAACTTCATCTAGAATTGGGCGGTGACATAGTCACCTATGTTAGAGTATATTGACTTAGGAGTCAAGTGAGGACACTTGATCGTAGGTCATACTCATCGTTTTAAGCTCAAAATGGGGTTACCATTTTTCGTTTAAGCATCTTGATGTATTCTCACCTTGTTAAGTTGCTTTGACTCATGTCTTGGAGTAAAGCTTCTCTAAGATGGAATAACATACCTTGGGTGGTGGTGTGGTTCTTGCTCATGTAGTTGAACTTGTGTGGGTGCTCAAGGTTGATGTAGCTCATCAAGAGTTGGGAGCACCACTTGGAGTTTGAGTTCATCTACCTACATGGGTTAGTTCTTGCAAGGAACAGCACTTGTGTATCCAAAAATGACAATCATGAAGCTTAACATAGAATTTGTCAAAGGATATGTTTGAATGGTTTTGTGCTTCCTTGTCTTCAACCACTATTGTGTAGAGTCTTGGTCTTGTAGAGATTGCTCAAGATGTGAGTGAGTCGCAATCTCATGGAATTAGATTCAACCAAGCACCTACATGGGTTAGGCAACATGCAAGGTGCAAATATACCCAAGACATAAGATAGTTATCATAAGAGATATATCATGGATTAGTCATAAGCTCATGTCTTGCATGTATCCAATGGAGTTTCTACTCCAAGTTCGAAGCATCAATGATGTTCAATTCTCCTCTCAACCTGCAAAACACTTTCTCATCAAGTGGTTTAGTGAATATATCCGCTAATTGCTTGTCGGTGCGAACATGCTTAAGATTGATGTCACCCTTAGCAACATGATCTCGAATGAAATGATGACGAACTTCAATATGCTTAGTTCGAGAATGTTGTACAGGATTATGACCAATTTTGATAGCACTTTCATTGTCACAAAGCAGTGGAACATGTTTCACATAAATCCCATAATCTTTAAGAGTTTGGGTCATCCAAAGTAATTGAGCACAACATGAACCAGCGGCAATGTATTCCGCTTCGGCGGTGGATAAGGATACCGAGTTTTGTTTCTTGGAAGACCAAGACACAAGAGATCTACCAAGAAATTGACAAGTACCCGAAGTGGACTTTCTATCAACCTTGTCTCCGGCATAATCCGAGTCAGAATAGCCAACGAGATCAAAAGAAGACCTCTTAGGATACCAAATGCCAAAATTTGGTGTATGGATTAAATATCTCACTATCCTTTTCACAGCCTTAAGATGACAATCTTTAGGAGCAGCTTGATATCGTGCACACATGCACACACTTAGCATAATATCGGGACGTGAAGCACATAGGTATAACAATGAACCAATCATAGAGCGATAAACCTTTTGATCAACCGGTACACCATCTTTGGTTAAATCATTATGTCCACTAGTAGGCATGGGTGTAGACATATCTTTGCATTCTTGCATATTGAACTTCTTGAATAAGTCCTTGGTGTACTTTGTTTGAGAGACAAATGTACCTTCCTTAGTTTGCTTGATTTGCAACCCGAGAAAGAATTTGAGTTCACTCATCATAGACATCTCAAACTTCTCTGACATTAGCTTTCCAAACTTTTCACTAAAGAGAGGGTTAGTTGAACCAAATATGATATCATCAACATAAATTTGGCATACAAATAGTTCTCCATTAACCCTTTTAGTAAAAAGAGTAGAATCAATTTTACCAATTTCAAAACCACTTGTAGTAAGGAACTTGGTCAAGCATTTATACCATGCTCTAGGAGCTTGTTTAAGACCATAAAGAGCTTTGTGAAGTTTGTAAACATGATTTGGTTTCTTAGGATTGATAAAGCCGGGAGGTTGTTTGACATAAACTTCCTCCTCTATTTCACCATTTAGAAAAGCACTTTCAATGTCCATTTGGTACAAGGTGATATTATGGTGATTAGCATAGGCAAGTAAGATGCGAATGGACTCAAGTCTAGCAACGGGAGCATACGTCTCACCATAGTCCATAACTTCGACTTGTTTGTACCCTTGGGCGACGAGACATGCTTTGTTGCGAACCACTTGTCCATCTTCATCTTGCTTGTTGCGGAACACCCATTTGGTACCAATGATGTTGTGGTTGTTGTCGGGCTTCTCGACCAATGTCCAAACTTGGTTTCTCTCAAAATTATGTAGCTCTTCATGCATAGCGTTTATCCAATCCGGATCTTCCAATGCTTCTTCAACCTTCATAGGTTCAGTGCTAGAGATGAATGAATAGTTTTCACAAAAGTTAGCTAAATGAGTTTTTGAGCGAGTGATTCTCCCGGTTTGTATATCATTGAGGATTTGCTCGACGGGATGATCTTTGGCAATTCTTGCTCGAACTTGTGAGAGCTTTTGCTTGGGTCTTCGTTGAACATCTTGTTCTTCTTCTTGGCCTTCTTCATTGTTGACATCGTCGTTCTCTTATCGTGGTAGAGAAGGAGGTTGTTGATGTTCATCTTGACGTACTTCCTCGTTTTCTTCATCTTGGTGTGTCCCACTTGTGGATGCTTCCGTGTCGATTCTTGGTTCACCTTGTCGTTAAGTAGAAGCTTCCACTTGTACGGATGAAGTACTGTCCTTCACCTCCGTTGGACAAATTTTGCCAATGGACAAGTCTTGAATTTCTTCTGAAGGGTCTTTGTCTCCTACATCAATTGGCAATTGCTCTACTTGCGAGCCATTAGATTCATCAAACTTCACATCTACCGTCTCTTCAACCTTTCGGGTGAAATTGTTGTAGACACGGTAAGTGTGAGAGTTTGAGCCATAACCAAGTAGAAAACCTTCATGAGATTTAGGAGCAAACTTTGAACGACGATTCCTATCAAGAATGTAGCACTTTGAGCCGAATACTCGAAAGTATCCAACTTGGGGTTTGTTACCGGTGAGAAGCTCATATGCCGTCTTGCCGAGTAGCTTGTGAAGATATAAGCGATTTGTTGCGTGACAAGCTGTCTCAACCACTTCTGCCCAAAAGTGCTTTGGCGTCTTGTATTCATCAAGCATCGTTCTTGCCATTTCGATGAGCGTCCGGTTCTTCCTCTCAACAACTCCATTTTGTTGAGGTGTGTACGGAGCCGAGAACTCGTGTGAAATCCCTTCTTCGTCAAGAAAGGTGTCCACATTTGCGTTCTTGAACTCCGTTCCGTTGTCACTCCGAACCTTCTTGATCTTCACATCAAACTGATTTTGGGCCTTCCTAGTTAAGTTTCTGAAGATCTTATGGACCTGCAACTTGTCATTAAGAAAGAACACCCACGTAAATCTTGAAAAATCATCAACTATAACTAGACCAAAGGAATTTCCACCGAGACTCTTGTAGGCGTTGGGACCAAAAAGATCCATGTGAAGTAGCTCGATTGGCCTCCTTGTGGTCATGATGTTCTTCACGGGATGTCTTCCTCCAACCTGTTTACCTGCTTGACAAGCACTGCAAAGTCTGTCCTTATCAAATATGACATCGTTGACTCCAAGGATATGATTTCCTTTAATAAGCTTGTCAAGGTTTCTCATGCCAACGTGACCTAGTCGTCTATGCCACAACCAACCTTTTGAGGATTTAGCAACAAATCAAGTTTTAGGTTGTGCCTTTTTAGAGAAATCGACAATGTAAAGATCATCTCTACGCATACCCGTAAAGACCATTTTATGATTGTCTCGACGAAATACTTGGCAATCTACCTCAGTAAATAGGACATTCAAACCGAAATCAGCAAGTCTAGATACTGAAATTAAGTTGTAGCTAAGAGATTCAACGAGGATGACATTTTGAATGGAACTATCATGTGAGATGGCCACCTTACCAAGGCCAACCACTTTACCCTTTGAATTATCACCAAAGGTGACATATTTTCGAGGGCCGTCATTTTCAGCAAGCTCACCAAACATCTCTTCATCTCCGGTCATATGATCAGTACATCCACTAT
The DNA here is from genome assembly GCF_056163025.1 of Triticum urartu. Classification (NCBI taxonomy): domain Eukaryota; kingdom Viridiplantae; phylum Streptophyta; class Magnoliopsida; order Poales; family Poaceae; genus Triticum; species Triticum urartu. The sequence goes on along the minus strand of NC_141874.1, from coordinate 460,579,536 downwards.
CAAGAACCCATTCCTTTCCTCCTGATTCATATCCCCGAAGATTTTCCATAAGACCAAAATGTCTCATTGCATCATCAAGATCGAAGTCACTATCATCATCATCATAATATTCATGTTCATCATGATCTTGTGACTCATCATTTCCTAGAGAGGGTAATTCATTAGACAAATGATCATCAAAGTGGTCACTTTTATGAATTCTTATAGCTTTGAATATGATATCATTAATGATTCCAACATCTCCTTTAGCATGCTTAAGATTGGTAAGTTCAAATAGACATTTACCAAAACTAGGATCACTAGAATTCATCTTACTCAAGGCAATAGATTTATGGAAAATTTCATCCAAAGTTTTCAAGGAATGATCGGGAAATCGTTCCTCAAGAAATTTCCATATAGTATAGGCACAATTTTGAGTAGGCAAACTAGCAATCTAGTTTTTGGGCAATCCTCTAATGATGAGCTGAATAGTTCTAAGATTGCGAATCATGTCAATATCTTCATCTAGGGTAGGATGCAAAGGATCAATATGAAGTGCACAAGGGCTAGCAATATACTTGTTCAAACGATATTGATTGAAGATTACAAGCATCTCATTTTTCCACTCATGAAAATACTTTCCATCAAGAATAGGCACTCTATGTCTAAGACTCCCTAGAGTAGACACATCCATCTTCCTCCAATGGTGATTAAACCAAGGCAATGGAGACCAATGCTCTGATACCACTTGTAGGATCTAGAAGTAGATGTGTCTAGAGGGGGGGGGATTAGACACTTAATGCTAAAGTTGCAATTTTTAAGCTTTTTCGGTTTAAGTGGAGTTTAGGCACAATTTCAACACACACAATACATATCAAGCAAGCATGCAAAGAGTATATGAGCAGCGGAATGTAAAGCATGCAACTTGCAAGAATGTAAAGGGAAGGGTTTGGAGAGATCAAACACAATTTGAGACACGGATGTTTTTCCCGTGGTTCGGATAGGTGGTGCTATCCTACATCCACGTTGATGGAGACTTCAACCCACAAAGGGTAACGGTTGCGCGAGTCCACACAGGGCTCCACCCACAAAGGGTAACGGTTGCGAGAGTCCACACAGGGCTCCACCCACGAAGGGTCCACGAAGAAGCAACCACCCACAAAGGGTCCACGAAGAAGCAACCTTGTCTATCCCACCATGGCCATCGCCCACACAGGACTTGCCTCACTAGCGGTAGATCTTCACGAAGTAGGCGATCTCCTTGCCCTTACAAACTCCTTGGTTCAACTCCACAATCTTGTCGGAGGCTCCCAAGTGACACCTAGCCAATCTCGGAGAAACCACTCTCCAAGAAGTAACAAATGGTGTGTAGGTAATGAACTCCTTGCTCTTGTGCTTCAAATGATAGTCTCCCCAACACTCAACTCTCTCTCATAGGATTTGGATTTGGTGGAAAGAAGATTTGAGTGGAAAGCAACTTGGGAAGGCTAGAGATCAAGATTCATATGGTAGGAATGGAATATCTTGGTCTCAACACATGAGTAGGTGGTTCTCTCTCAGAACATATGAGTTGGAATGGTGTATTCGTTCTGATAGCTCTCTCATTGAATGAAGAGGAGGTGGAGGGGTATATGTAGCCTCCACACAAAATCCAACCGTTACACACAGTTTTCCAATCTCGGTGGGACCGAATCAACAAACTCGGTCGGACCGAAAAGGTAAACCTAGTGACCGTTAGAGATTTCGGTGGGACCGACTGGATCAACTCGGTGGGACCGATGTGCTAGGGTTAGGGTAAATCCAAAACTCGGTTTGACCGATTACTCAAACTCGGTGGGACCGATTTGGGTAATAAGTGAGACTGAGATTTGGCCAAGCAAAACTCGGTGGAACCGATTGCATATCTCGGTGGGACCGAGAATATTGCAATGGGTAACAGAGAGTTTGCAAGCCCATCTCGGTGAGACCGAGATCCCATCGGTGAGACCGAACTGATTAGGGTTTGGCAATGGCTTATGAGAAGTGAAACTCGGTGGCGCCGGATAGGAAGAATCGGTAGGACCGAGTTTGGCTTAGGGTTTAGGTCATATGTGGAAGTGGGAAAGTAGCTGAGGGTTTTGGAGCATATCACTAAGCACATGAAGCAAGAGGCTCATTAAGCAACACCTCATCCCTCCTTGATAGTATTGGCTTTTCCTAAAGACTCAATGTGATCTTGGATCACTAAAAATGATGAGTCTTGAGCTTGAAGCTTTAGCCAATCCTTTGTCCTTAGCATCTTGAAGGAGTTCCCACAACCTTTAGTCCATGCCACTCCATTGTTGAACTTATCTGAAACATGCTAGATCGAAATGTTAGTCCAACAAGAGATATGTTGTCATCAATTATCAAAACCACCTAGGGAGCACTTGTGCTTTCATAGAGCGAAAAACTCAAGCAAGATGATATAAACCCCATCCTTTTATCCTCGATGGCAACAATACAATACGTGTCGTTTCCCTTTCTGTCACTGGGATCGAGCACTGGAAGATTGAACCCAAAGCTAAGCACTTCTCCCATTGCAAGAAATATCAATCTAGTAGGCTAAACCAAATTGATAATTCGAAGAGACTTGCAAAGATAACCAATCATACATAAAAGATTTCAGAGAAGAATCAAATATTGTTCATAGATAGACTTGGTCATAAACCCACAATTCATCGGATCTCGACAAACACACTGCCAAAAGAGTTACATCGAATAGATCTCCAAAAAGATCGAGGAGAACTTTGTATTGAGATTCAAAGAGAGAGAAGAAGCCATCTAGCTAATAACTCTGGACACGAAGATCTGAACTAAACTACTCACAAATCATCGGAGAGGCCATGGAGTTGGTGTAGAGGCCCTCCGTGATCGATGCCCCCTCTGGCGGAGCTCCGGAAAAGGCCCCAAGATGGGATCGCTTGGATACAGAAGGTTGCGGCGGTGGAAATAGGGTTTCGTGGTGCTCCTGGATGTTTTCAGGGTATATGAGTATATATAGGAGGAAGAAGTAGGTCGGTTGAGCCACGAGGGGCCCACGAGGGGGGAGGGCGCGCCCAGGGGGGTAGGCGCGCCCCCCTGCCTCGTGGAATCCTCTTTGATTGCTTGACGTCCACTCCAAGTCCTCTAGATCACGTTTGTTCCAAAAATAACTCTCCCGAAGGTTTCATTCCGTTTGGATTCCGTTGATATTCCTTTTCTGCGAAACACTGAAATAGGCAAAAAACAGTAATTTGCACTATGCCTTGGGTTAGTAGGTTAGTCCCAAAAATAATATAAAGGTGTAAAATAAATCCCATTAACATCCAAAACAGATAATATAATAGCATGGAACAATCAAAAATTATAGATACGTTGGAGACGTATCACACATGCATTTGTCTAAACTGGAATCTGCAAGCGTTCAATTCAAGGGAGAAGACACGGTAATATGGGCTCTTTGTTAGATCAACAATAATGCATATGAGAGCCACTCAACATTTTCATCAAGGTCTTCTCCTCTCGACCCCCAAACAAAAGAAAAGAAACAAAACTATTTACACGGGAAAGCTCCCAACAAGCAAAAGAAGAACGAGAAATCTTTTTGGGTTTTCTTTTTAATTACTACTACTACAACCATGGAAAGTAAACTAGATAAAAGCTACAACTAATGTTTTTTGGTTTTTCTTAATGTTTTTCAAACACACAAGAAGAAAGCTTAAAAAGAAAATAAACTACCATGGATGATACAATGAAAAAGTATGAGCACCGACAACTGGCATGAGTGTGTGAACATGAATGTCATGTCGGTGAGAAATACGTACTCCCCCAAGCTTAGGCTTTTGGCCTAAGTTTGTCTATGCCCACGAATCAAATCTGCCCTCTCAAGTGTACTGAGGAGGGTCTTCGGGGTTCCACTGGTTGGCGATCTCCTCCGGATCCCACTGATAAACAGACTGACGATGAGGATCAGATAGTGGCTCTGGCTCTGGAGCTGATGTTAGGCTCTGGTATGCCTGAACGGCCTCCGACAAAACAAGGTACGTGCCTGAAAATATGTTGAACAAAGAGGGAGCAGGCAAGGTAATAGTCTCAAAGTGATTCTTATCAAACATCAGTCTATAGTTAAGCATCTTCTTCTTATTCTTAACAATAAAATCATGTGCTACCATGCTCTTATAATCTAGAAAAATATGAGGCAGCAACTTTTCCTCTTTCTCATAATGCCTAATAGGTATGTTAAAGTGTGCAGCAAGGCGCGAGGCGAAGATGCCTCCCAAGACGGGACCCTTTGTACGGTTCAGATTTAACCGCTTAGCAACAATAGCGCCTAAACTGAAAGTGGTATGACGAAACAAAGCATGGCACAAAATAACAATATCAGGGGCACTAAGATTTCCATCGTTCCCACGACCAATTAAGCATCTACTAGCAAATAGTGCAAAGTAACGTAGAACAAGAAAATGTATGCTAGTGATTCTTGCATCGCAAACTTTCCTCGTTTCCCCTACAGCAATCATATCAATAAATCCCTCCACATCATTACGATGTGGTTCCTCTATGCTGCCCTCAAAGGGTATCCTACAAACCCGACAAAAATCATAAAGTGACATCTCCTTATGCTCATCATATAAATAAAATTCCACCGAAGGTGGTGATCTCCTAGCATGGAAATGAAAATTTTGCACAAAAATATTGGTAAGTAAGAGATACTGTTCACGCTGGTCGTGGAGGAAGTCGGTGAGGCCTGCATTCTCTGCCAAATAATAAAAATCTTCATAAATCCCGGCTTCTCTCAAGAACACATCACAAGGCCATTCACACGGCCGAACCTCCGTAGTACGAGGGAGATTATGCTTGGGCTTCTTATTTTCTTCGCTTTGCTTATCCTTAGAGCTTCGGCTCGATTAGCCCCTCAAAAATCTCTTCATCTTTTTCTGAAATTTTCTGAAATTTTTAGTAACTTAAAATAAAAGTGAACCAAACTCGACAAAATTGATAGCAACTACTCCTACAAGTGTCTAGAGGCTATATCATGCATTAAAACTACTTTTGACCACACAAATTTGACATGCAAGCTCAACAATACGGTCACCTAAGCATCAAAATTTGCAATAAATAAAACACTAGAACAAAAACTAATTGGACCATTGGAGGAGTCACCTACCGAAGAACAATCCCCCAAAGCAGTTTTGTGAATGGAGCTTTGAGCAAGGAGATCAAAAATGGTAGCAAGATGAGCTAGAACTCGGGTTTGAGCTAGTGGATGATTTTTTCTGGAGGAAGACGAAGTGTGTGGGTGCAAGAATAAGTGGAGGGGAGCCATGTGGGGCCCATGAGGCAGGGGGCGCGCCTAGGGGGTGGGCGCGCTCTCCACCCTCGTGGGCACATGGTGGGTCCCCATGGTGTGTTCTCAGTGCCAAAAATTCTTAAATATTCTGGAAAAAATCATATTTCATTTTCAGGGCAATTGGAGAACTTTTATTTTCGGGGTATCTTTTATTGCAAGGATAATCTAGAAAACAGACGAAAAATACTATTTTTACTTTATTTAAGATAAATAACAGAAAGTAAAAGAAGGGTAGAGAAGGTTGTGCTTTCTAACTTCATCCATCTCATGCTCATCAAAGGAATCCACTAAGAAGGTTGATCAAGTCTTGTTAACAAACTCATTCTGAATTGCATGAAACTGGAGAAATTTCGAATAACACTAGGTTACCTCAACGGGGATATGCACATCCCAAACAATAAGAATATCATATTTCTTCTTGACAGTAGGAAGAGGAAATTCAAAACCTCCAATAATAATCGTTGAAATTTTTCCAACAGAATTGATACTATGGACTTGAGGTTGTTTCCTTGGAAAGTGTACAATATGCTCATTACCATTAACATGAAAAGTGACATTGCCTTTGTTAGCAGCCCCTGCGGTATTCAAAAAGGGTCTACCAAGGATAATCGACATACTACCGTCCTAGGGAATATCAAGAATAACAAAGTCCGTTAAAATAGTAATGTTTGCAACCACAACAGGCACATCCTCACAAATACCGACAAGTATAGCACTTGATTTATCAGCCATTTGCAAAGATATTTTAGTAGGAGTCAACTTATTCAAATCAAGTCTACGATATCTTAGTAGGAGTCAACTTAATTAACATAGTTTCTTTTGATGGAGCATGGTATAGTTGGTACTCCTGGATCTCCAAGTTTCTTTGGTATTCCACCCTTAAAAGTGTAATTAGAAAGCATGGTGGAAATTTCAGCTTTCGGTATATTTCTTTTATTAGTAACAATATCCTTCATGTACTTAGCATAAGGATTCATTTTAAGCATATCAGTCAAACGCATGCGCAAAAAGATAGGTCTAATCATTTCAACAAAGCGCTCAAAATCCTCATCATCCTTTTTCTTGGATGGTTTAGGAGGAAAAGGCATGGGTTTCTGATCCCATGGTTCTCTTTCCTTACCGTGCTTCCTAGCAACAAAGGCTCTCTTATCATAACGTTGATTCTTTGATTGTGGGTTATCAAGATCAACAGTAGGTTCAATCTCTACATCATTGTCATTGTTAGGTTGAGCATCAACATGAACATCATCATTAACATTATCACTAGGTTCATGTTCATTACCAGATTGTGTTTCAGCATCAGAAATAGAAATATCATTGGGATTCTCAGGTGTGTCAACAACAGGTTTACTAGAAGCATGCAAAGTCCTATCATTTTACTTCTTCTTCTTCTTAGAAGAACTAGGTGCATCAACATTAGTTCTTTGAGAATCTTGCTCAATTCTCTTAGGATGGCCCTCAGGATACAAAGGTTTCTGAGTCATTTTACCCCCTCTAGTCATGACTCTAACTGCATTATCATTTTTCTTATTATTTAATTCATTGAGCAAATCATTCTGAGCCTTAAGTACTTGTTCTACTTGAGTGGTAACCATAGAAGCATGTTTACTAATAAGTTTAAGTTCACCTTTAACTCTTGACATATAATCATTCAAGTGTTCAATCATATAAGCATTACGTTTCAATTGTCTACCAACATAAGCATTGAAGTTTTTTTGTTTAACAATAAAATTATCAAACTCATCCAAGCATTGGCTAGCAGACTTATAATGAGGAATATCACCTTCATCGAATCTATAGAGAGAATTTACCTTTACTACATGTGTCGGGTTATCAAGACCATGTATTTCTTCAATAGGTGGTAAATTCTTAACATCTTTAGCTTTAATACCTTTTTCTTTCATAGATTCCTTTGCCTCTTGCATATCTCCGGGACTGAGAAATAGAATACCCCTTTTATTCGGAGTTGGCTTAGGAGTTGGTTCAGGAAGTGTCCAATCATTTTGATTACTCAACATATTATTCAATAGCAATTCAGCTTGATCAACAGTTCTTTCCATGAAAACACAACCATCACAACTATCCAGGTGGTCTCTGGAAGCATCAGTAAGTCCATTATAAAACATATCAAGTATTTCATTTTTCTTAAGCGGATGATCAGGCAAAGCATTAAGTAATCGGAGAAGCCTCCACCAAGCTTTTGGGAGACTCTTTTCTTCAATTTGCACAAAATTATATATTTCCCTTAAAGCAGCTTGTTTCTTATGAGCGGGGAAATATTTAGCAGAGAAGTAATAAATCATATGTTGGGGACTACACACACAACCAGGATCAAGAGAATTAAACCATGTTTTAGCATCACCCTTTGATGAGAATGGAAATAACTTGAGGATAAAGTAATAGCGAGTTTTCTCATCATGAGTAAATAGGGTGCCTGAGGTTGAATAGTACAAGGGGAAGAACAGACTCCTGAGGAGAGGTGTTCTAGTGCTCGATGAACTTGTGGATGTCCTGGTCTCTCTTGGCCAGACCGTTCGATCGATTGATCGATCCCCCTAGCTACGGTGGTGGCTAGTCCTATTTATAGAGGCCATGGTCCTCTCCCCAAACATTGAGCAGGAAGGGAGCCAACAACGGCCAATTCAAAAGGGGACAATGACTACAGCTTATCCTGACAAAAGCAGTCTTCGCCTGCTCAAGGCTCCGGTGGTGATGCCGTCTTGGGCTCCACGGTGACCTCCGTCTTGCCGTCCTTCTGGTCTTGGTCTAGTTTCACTGATATGGAAACCTTTGCTTGATGCCTCGGTACTCCGCGCCTGCGCCTGCTTTCTTAGCACCGAAGAGGAAACAAGGACACTGTGTGCGCTGGCGCCCGCCTTGCGCCCACATGGCCTTGGTCGTCATGGCTCATGTCACTAGAACCTCGCGAGGTTCGCCCGGCCCTGAACTCTCCACCCTCACGAGCTAGCTTGGTGAGGCCGCTCCTGAGGAGGTCTTGTGTCGATCGCCTCATGAGGCTTGGCCCCTCGCGAGGGTCTTGAGTCCTTGCTGGCGAAGATGGGCCGTATGGGCCCGCTCGCAGAGCCACGCCGTGGGCTGCAGTCAGGCAAGTCTGGGGACCCCCATTCCCAGAACGCCGACAGTAGCCCCCGGGCCCAAGGTGCGCTCGGGCTTGGCTTCAAGGCGAAGCCAAAGGCCAAGTGCGGAGCGCCGCGGGCCCCAATAGGCTGCGGCCTTGGTCGACGTGTGGCGATTGATTGGACGTGGGCGTCTCGTCGCCGCGCCTTCGTGAAGCGCGAGGAGGGGTCCGGGTGAGCTCAGGACGGCGTTGGGAGCCTGCCCCTGTGAACCGTTGTAGGGGCAGACGCCGCTTTTATTTTGTTCTTCCTTTCCTTCCTGCATCAAAAAGAAACCGGAATGGGCCCAGAGGGGTGTGTATCGAACTATGATCTCAATTACTATGCTATGTTTGTTGCTCCTGTGTTGTGTCGCAACTTCGTCGTTTTGCATAGGGATAACTTAGCTTGACTTGTTCGGAGTAGCCTCCTCCTCACAAGGCACTTGCTTGCTTCCTAGTGCCTGTCGAAGCTTCCTTGACCCGATAGACACTTAGGAACTGCAAAAAATTCGTCAAGAGGTTTATCGTTCTCCCAAGGCTTGGTCGTGGGTGCCGCTAGCCTTGACCCAGCACTTCGTATCATGGTACCCGAGGGGCACGGATTGAGAGAGAGAGAGAGGTGCGCCATCTTGTGGGCTCGAACGAGGGTACCTCGTGAAAAACAGAAGAAGGAAGCTCACGAAGGTACCTGTTCAGCCCCCTCGCGAGAAACGCGAGAGAGAGCACAGGCCGACCAAAGAAATGAAGGTAGAAACATAGGCAGAAAGCGAAAGGGTGAGACCAGCAAGAGACACCAGAAAGCAAATTTCAATTAAAGAAGGTCAAGCCAACTTCGGAAAGCAAATGAAAAGCCGCGTCTAGCACCTAGTCTAGTCTTCGACGTCTTCTCACAAGCGCGGAGCTATGTGATGCCACTAAGACATGGGAGGGAGCCCTCGAGGCCCAAGGGCGGCACTCCTGAGACTCCGGGGCGTGTATAGCCCCACTCGTTATTACATGAGAGTGTCACGGGCAGCGATCTTCACAGGCGCTAGGCCTTCTTCACAGGCACTGGGCCTTTCTTCACGGGCGTCGGACCTTCTTCACAGGCACTAGGCCTTTCTTTAGGGGTAGAACTTCCGGAGGTGCTGAATGTTCCAGGCGTTCTGGATGGGTACCCCGTCCTGTGTTTCCAGGCGTGCAGTGCCGGGCCTGGAGACATGGACGACCTTGAACGGGCCCTCCCACATGGGTGAGAGCTTATGCAGCCCTTCCCTGGAGAGGACCCACCTCAGGACGAGGTCACCCACCTCGAGCGTCCTAGAGCGGACACTGCGACAGTGGTACCGCCACAGCGCCTGCTGGTATCTTGCCGCCCGTAGTGCTGCTTCGTGGCGATGTTCCTCTCCCAGCACGAGGTCCATCCCCTGCCTGGCGTCCTGCTGCGTTTTATCAAACGCCAGGACCCGTGCGGAGCAATGCCTGACCTCATGAGGGAGGACTGCTTCCGCTCCGAGACGAGGAAGAACGGGATCTCGCCCGTTGGCTTGGTGGCGGTGGTGCGGATGGACCACAACACGGACTGGAGCTCATCGTGCCAGCCCCTGCCCTAGGCCTCGAGCTTCTTCTTGAAGTTCCTGGTCTTGAGGCCCCTCAGGACCTCCGCGTTGGCACGTTCGGCCTGGCCATTGCTCCTGGGGTGCGCTACCAAAGCATAGCAGATCCGTGTTCCAAGGTTAGCACAATATGACTTGAAGAGATTACTAGTGAACTGCGAGCCATTATCGGTGATGATGCGGTTGGGGACCCCAAAACGGCTCACGAGGCACTTGATGAACTTGACCGCAGAGCCAGCTGGGATGGTGCGGACGGCTTCAACCTCCGCCCACTTAGTGAACTTGTGGATGGCGACGTAGAGGTATCGATAGCCCGAGGCGCCTGAGGGAACGGGCGCAAGATGTCTAGCCCCCACACTGCAAACGGCCACGAGAGTGGAATGGTCTGGAGGCCCTGAGCTGGCTGATGGATCTACTTGGCGTGGAATTGGCAGGCCTCGCAGGACTTCAGTAGCTCAGCTGCGTCATTGAGTGTCGTAGGCCAGTAGAATCCGCTGCGGAATGCCTTGCCGACGAGGGTTCACGATGACGAATGGTGCCCACAGTCCCCTCCGTGTATGTCGGCTATCAGCTCTTTCCCCTGCTCCCTGGAGATACAACACAGTGAAACGTCATTTGGCCACTTCCTGTATAACTCACCGTCCCGGATGCAGTATGCTCTGGCCTGCCGGGCCACGCGCTCTGTGTCCTCCTCCTTCTCCAGCAACGTCCCTTGCATCAGGTATTCCTTGAATTCCTTGGTCCAGCATCCCTCTTGGTGCTCGAGCGCTAATAGTAGGCGCGCTCCTGAGGTCGGGCCACAGGCCGGGCCTCCTGTGGCAGGCGGCTGCGGGAGTTCCTCCCGAGGCTGAGCTGTTCTTGAAAGCGGTGGCATTGCTAATGGCTTGAAGAGACGCTTCTCGAAGACGCCAGACTCCTGGGGCTGTCGCTTGGATGCTCTTCTGGCGATGTCGTCAGCTTCCTTGTTGGTGCCACGGGGCACGTGCTGCAACTCCAAGCCATGGAATTGCTTCTCCATCTTGCGCACCTCCGCAAGGTATGCTTCCATGGGTTCGTCCCTTGGCTCGCATATCTTGTTGGAGAAGTTGACGAGGAGCTGCGAGTCGCCCCTCACGGTGAGGCGCTTTACCCCCAGTGCCACTGCAGCCTTCAGGCCGGCTATGAGGCCTTCGTATTCTGCAATGTTGTTGGAGACCTTCTCGCCCTACTGGAAGCAGAGCTGCACGGCATAGTAGAGCTTGTCCTGAGTGCGCGAGATGAGCACTGCTCCAGGCCCCGCGCCCTGGCATGCGAAGGCACCATCGAAATACATGACCCAGCCGTCAGGCGCCTCGCTTCCCGGCGAGAGGGAACGATCTTCGCCTACTTCAAGTGCCGGGGCGTCTGTCCATTCTTCCATGAAATCAGCGAGTGCGGCTCCCTTGATGACCCTGGTAGTGCTGAAATCCAACTAGAATGCTTGCAACTCGATGTTCCACTCAGTGACCCTTCCAGCAGAGTTGGGGCTCCTGAGCACTCTCTCCAATGGGTAGGCTGAGACGACCTTGATGGGGTGTCCTTGAAAATAGTGCCGCAGCTTTCGTGAGGCCACCAGGAGCGCGAGCAGGAGCTTTTGAGGCATGGGGTACCATGCTCTTGCGTCCCGTAACACCGTGCTGACGAAGTATACCGGGTGTTGGACGAGGGTAGGCGTGCTGATGAGGCTTGCGGATTCCGGAAGCTGGGGTGCCTCCTGAGGTAGTGGAGCCCCTGACGCTTGATCGCTTGCCGAGGCCTTTGGGGGTTCGAGAGCGTCGTCCTGCTGAGCTTGCTCTTCTACTGCTGTGGCAGCGGTCCTTGTGGTGCCCTCCCGGTCTCGCGTCGCCTCTACTGGGGTGTGGCTCGGCGCGACGCGCCCTTGGCTTGGTGTTCTTTCCGAACCGCTACTAGGGCCGTGCTGGCGGAGTAGGGAGTGGCGGCAAGATAGAGCACTAGGGGCTCGAGAGGCCGCGGCGCCACCATCACTTGGGGCTAGTCAGGTATCTCTTGAGGTCTTAAAATGCTCGGTCCGCCTCCGGGGTCCACTCGAACGGGGCCTTCTTCTTCATCAGCTTGAAGAAGGGTAGGGCTCGCTCTTCCAGCTTGGAAATAAAGCGTCCCAACTTAGTCACTCGTCCAGCAAGCTTCTGCATTTCCTTGAGGGTTTGCAGTGGACTCATGTCTTCAATGGCCTTGACCTTCTCTGGGTTGGCCTCGATCCCCCTATGGGACATAAGGAAGCCCAGCAGTTTGCTGGAAGGGGCGCCAAACACGCACTTCTCCGGGTTGAGCCGCAAGTCCAACTGGCGGAGGCTTTCAAAGGTCTCCTCTAGGTCTTGGATGAAGGTCCTCGCCTCCTGAGACTTCACCACGATGTCGTCGATGTAGGCTTGAGCGTTCCTCCTGAGCTGCTGACCCAAGGCGATGTGCATGAACTGCTGGAAGTTTGTGCTTGCGGTGCGCAGTCCGAAGGGCATGCAAGTGTAGCAGTACACCCCGCACGGGGTCAGGAAGGCCGTCTTCTCCACATCTTCTACCGCCATCTTGATCTGGTGATATCCTGAGAACGCATCCATGAAGCACAGCAACTCGCACTCGGCAATGGAGTCGACGATCTGGTCGATGCGCGGAAGCGGGAACGGATCTTAGGGGCAGGCCTTGTTGAGGTTGGTGAAGTCGACACGCATCCGCTCCTTACCACCTTTCTTGGGGATGACGACGGGGTTCGCTAGCCACTCTGGGCACCAAACCTCAAGAATGACACCCGCAGCCTCCAGCTTGCGGGTTTCTTGGACGATGAAAGCTTGCTTCTCCATGGACTGCCGCCTCACCTTCTGCTTCATGGGACGTACGTTGGGGCACACCTTCAGGTGGTGCTCTACACCTCTCTTGGGACCCCCAGCAGCTGATCGGGCTCCCAAGCGAACACTTCCTTGTTTGCATGCAAGAACATCACCAACGCCTGCTCGAGGATGGAGCCTATGGTAAAGGTCGCCTCTGAGGACCCGTCCTCCTCGACCAGCACTCGCTTGGTTTCTGCCTTGTCTTGAGTGAAAAACTGCTTCTTCTTGGTTGGTGCGGCTCCCTTGGCCTTGGAGGTGTCCGAGTCGGAGGGATGCACTGATGTGACGGTCTTGAGGGCGAGCTTGAGCGTCATCAAGGCTTCCTTCGCGTCCCCTTGATGGTGAGGACACCCTCGCTCCCCAGCATCTTCATGAGGTTGTCGCTGCCATGAACTGGGCTAGAGCTGGGTACCCGAGGATGGCGTTGTACGGGAGGCCGATGTGGGCGATGTCAAAGTCGATGAGCTCGGTGTCGTAGTTGGTGCGCATGCCGAAGGTCACGGGGAGGCGGATCTGCCCCAAGGAGCGGGCGGAGCCTCCACAGACCCCCGATAAAGGCCTGTTAGGGCGGAGCCGCTCGAGTGGTACGTGAAGAAGGCTGAAGGCCCCGACGGAGAGCATGTTGAGGCCGGCGCCGCCGTCGATGAGCGTCTTGGTGATGGATACGTGGCAGATGGTGGGCATGCAAAGCTTTGGGAGCGCACCCGATCCGACAGTGGAGGCGGGATGATCCCCTGAGTCGAAGGTGGGGTCGGCCTTAGATGTGGCCCAGCCCGGTGGAGCCCCCGGGTGCTTGGAAGTGGCGCCGATCTGGCGAAAGAATGACTTGACGTGACGGTCTGAGGGTGGTGCTTGCGAGCCGCCGAGGAGGGCCGCAACCGCATGGTGCACTGGTGCCCCGTAGCGTGCAACGAAGAGGCCGCCCAACTCCTCCCAGGACGCCACCGTGGATCCGGGGAGGTTGAGCACCAAGGCGCGTGGTGCACTAGTTAGGGCCATGGGAAGCCAGTTTGCCATGACCCCGTCGTTGCCCCCGGCCTTAAGGACGGCTTCCTCTTACGTCAGCAGGAAAGTCGATGGGTCCGCCGCGCCGTCGTAGCGTAGCAGCATCTCCCGCTTGAACTTGGGTGGCCACTTCACCTGCCGCAGGGCGGGAGCAAGGGCTCGGAGCCCCCGAGCGCCACTGTGAGCGCTCGTATATCCGGCCGGCGGGGCGGCGCCAGCCATGGAGAATGGGCGCGAAGATGGGGGAGCGCGAATCGACGGAAGAAAACTCCGGTGCACCCCCTACCTGGCGCGCCAAATGTCGGATCACGGGTTCTGGCAAAACCCTCAATGTTCGAACACTGGGGTGCGCACGAAGATCTCCCCCCTACCAATCCACGTCCTAACTCAGCTAAGATCTTACGAACTAACTCGACGAACTCGCAATAGAATGGACACAAGATTTATACTGTTCGGGCCACCGTTGTGGTGTAATACCCTACTCCAGTGTGGTGTGGTGGATTGCCTCTTGGGCTGAGGATGAATAGTACAAGGGGAAGAATAGCCTCCCGAGGAGAGGTGTTCTTGTGCTCGGTGAACTTGTGGTTGTCCTGGTCTCTCTTGGCCAGACCGTTCGATCGATCGATCCCCCTAGCTACGGTGGTGGCTAGTCCTATTTATAGAGGCCCTGGTCCTCTCCCCAAACATTGAGCTGGAAGGGAGCCAACAACGGCCAATTCGAAAGGGGACAGCGAGTACATGTTATCCTAACAAAAGCACTCTTCGCCTGCTAAAGGCTCTGGTGGTGACGTCATCTTGGGCTCCACGGTGACCTCCGTCTTGCCGTCCTTTTGGTCTTGATCTCATTGCACCGATATGGAAACCTTTGCTTGACGCCTCGGTACTCCTTGCCTGCACCTGCTTACTTAGCACCAAAGAGGAAACAAGGGCACTGTGCGCGCCGGCGCCCGCCTGGCCTTGGTTGCCATGGCTCATGTCACTAGAACCTCACGAGGTTCGCCTGTTCTTGAACTCTCCGCCCCTCATGAGCCAGCCTGGTGAGGCCGCTCCTGAGGAGGTCTTGTGTCGCTCGCCTCGCGAGTGTCTTGAGTCCTTGCTGGCGCATATGGGCCGTACGGGCCCGCCCGCAGAGCCACGCCGTGGGCCGCAGGCAGGCAAGTCTGGGGACCCCCGTTCCCAGAACGTCGACAAGTTCCTTATAGTCAAGCGGACCTACGCTGCTACTTGTTCCAAATACATGCACACCATCGAATTAGTTCATCTATGTCAATATACACAGAGAGGAAATATATTATTTACAAGAGAGGAAATAGTTCATCCATCCATAATGACCTACTTATTACTATTATTATTATTATTATTCTCATTTTCTGTGGGAGACGGCTTCGCAACAAGCTCTTTGGACCTTGCATGTAACACCCACAATGTGGCTATATCTCCCACGTGTCGGGGCACGACTTAGAGGCATAGCCGCATGGTAGGCTTCTCGCAAGCGGGGTAATCTTCACACATTCCATGTACTGAATGAGAAAGGGATAAATAGTTGGCTTACAATTGCCACTTCACACAATACATAAATAATCCATACATCATCCAAGGTACAATCAAAGGTCCGAGTACGGAACCAAATAAAGGAAGGCAACCCCAAATGCTAGATCCTTGATCGTCCCAACCGGGCTCCACTACTGATCATCAGGAAAAGAAACATAGTAACGGCATGAATCCTCGTTGAACTCTCACTTGAGTTCGATAGCATCACTTGCACTAGTATCCTCGGCACCTGCAACTGTTTGGAAGTATCCATGAGTCACCAGGACTCAACAATCTCACACCCGCGAGATCAAGACTATTTAAGCTTATGGGTAGGAAAGGGTAGTGAGGTGGAGCTGCAGCAAGCACTAAGCAATATGGTGGCTAACATACGCAAATGAGAGCGAGAAGAGAAGCAACGCAATGGTCGAGAAGCTATAAGTGATCAAGAAGTGATCCTGAAGCTACTTACGTTCAAGCATAAAACGAGACCGTGTTCTCTTCCAGGACTTCGCCGAAAAGACACCATCACGGTTACACACGCGGTTGATTCATTTTAATTAAGTTAAGTGTCAAGTTCTCTACAACCGGATATTAACAAATTCCCATCTGCCGCATAACCGCGGGCATGGCTCTCGAAAGTTTATACCCTGCAGGGGTGTCCCAACTTAGCCCATCACAAGCTCTCACGGTCAACAAAGGATATTCCTTCTCCCGGAAAGACCCGACCGGCCTCGGAATCCCGGTTGCAAGACATTTGATAGTGGTAAAACAAGACCAGCAAGACCACCCGACTGTGCCGACAAATCCCGATAGGAGCTGCACATATCTCGTTCTCATGGCACACCGGATAAGCTAAGCATACAGGTACCAACATAACCCAAGTTGCCAAGGGACGGTACCGCACGGTGCTCTAGTTTGGACCAACACTCAGAGGAGCACTGGCCCGGGGGTTTAAAATAAAGCTGACCCTCGGGCTCGCGAAAACCCAAGGGAAAAAGGCTTAGGTGGCAAATGTTAAAACCAATGTTGGGCCTTTCTAGAGGAGTTTTATTCAAAGCGAACTGTCAAGGGGTTCCCATAAGACCCAACCGCATAAGGAACACAAAATCAAGGAACATAACACCGGTATGACGGAAACTAGGGCGGCAAGAGTGGAACAAAACACCAGGCATAAGGCCGAGCCTTCCACCCTTTACCAAGTATATAGATGCATTAAAGTAAATAAGATATAATAATGATATCCCAACTTATCCATGTTCCAACATGGAACAAACTTCAACTTCACCTGCAACTAGCAACGCTATAAGAGGGGCTGAGCAAAAGCAGTAACATAGCCAAACAACGGTTTGCTAGGAAGGTGGGTTAGAGGCTTGACATGGCAATATGGGAGGCATGATATAACAAGTGGTAGGTAGCGCGACATAACGATAGAGTGAACAACTAGCAAGCAAAGATAGAAGTGATTTCGAGGGTATGGTCATCTTGCCTGCAACATTCTCAGAGTTGTCAAAAGCTTGATCCTCGTTATCGTACTCAACAGGTTCCTCGGTCACGTACTCATCTCCCGGATCTACCCAAGGCAAGAACACAAGCAATGGAACAACAATCAATCACGATGCAATGCATAAGCAACATGATGCAATAAATGGCACGATATCCAAGATATGATATGCAATGCATATGCGTGCTCCGGAAGGGAAAGAATGAACAAGGTATCAACTTGTCAAACCAATTATGCCGCTAGAAAGATGAGATGATTTCGGTTGAAATCGATATAAAGATCACCGGAAACGGATGCACGGTTTGCAAATGGCAAGCAAAACAAGAATGACGCAAAACTGTGATTAATAGCACGATGGCACTTAGAATGCAACAAGAAACTAAGCTACTGCACTCCAACATAGCAACAAACCATATGGCAGTGATGTACAAGAGATTCTTGACAAAACATGAACACTGAGCTACGGCTAAATCAAACTAGAACAGGTTCAAACAAGCATGGCAAAAGCGCAAAAGATATCAGCATCACAGACTTTGTGAAAATACTAACATGTGAAAAACAACATCAGGAAGAAATGTTTAGAGCTAGCAAACAACATGCTATAGGAACATATCATATCAAATAAAGGAATGGCATGATTATACTAAAAGCATAGAACACAAGTCTCTTACTAAACATGATCCAAAAAGGCACAGAAGATATGATGGCACCCATGTAAACATAGCAAGTTTTATTAACAGTTTCAGACTTAGCAGAAAAACAGAGCATGGCATAAACACAATTATGATAGCAACTTGAGAGCTCATGCCACTCACCACAAAGCATAAAATGACAACATAAGCATACCAATAGCAAGATGATATGTTCATTAAGCTAACCGGGGCAAGAGCAAGTACATAGGATGCATGGATGACTAGAAACAACCATGGCAATATTTATTAACATGTTAACATTCTGCCAGGAACATTTATAGCAAAATAAGAGCAAGAAAAATACATGCTAGAGCACTCCATAATTTCAACCAGGGGCATTAATGGATAGAGCATAACCATATGTTCAAAACATCCTTACTGAAGTATCTCAAAATAAGCATGGATCTCAATGTAGCATAAAGTTTACATGGCATCAAAATAACAGCAGGAAAAAGACTTAGCAAAATCCTGTCCCTGAAAACAGCAATATCACGGAGCCTAGTTTGCATGCTTGTTCTAGTCACCACATAGATCACAAAAATACAAGGCTTGCACCTCTTTAAATATGGCATGTTGTAGTTCAAAACACATGTAGACCTCATGCTCATATGATGCACCCATCAAATGCAACAAAAATGACAAATCATCATGATATGATAAGTACCAGCAGCTAACATTTTACTGCATTTTTGCATCGATGAAAATGGCATCATAGGACAGTAACATGCATGGAAATGCTTCCACCATGAAGAGCTCAACGAGACGAACATTTCGACATATCATATGTATCATTTGGTGCTACGGTCATGGAGATACAACATGTAGAAGGAGGCATAAAAATGTTTGGGTTCAAGGACTTGGACGGAAATATACCCTCCGAATCTAGATCTAGGGTTCGTGCACGCGGATCGAGGTTCGCTGGGATCTTCGCCGGAGTTATGCCGGAGAGGAGGGAGACAGCGGAGAGGGGTCAAGCCCAGTCGGATCTGCTCGCCGGAGCGCTCGCCGGCGATGAGGAGGAGCGGCGGAGGCAGCGACCGGACGGAGCGCGGCGGACGGCGGCGGCCGGTGAGTAAGCGCGGGCATGGTGGCTTGCGGTGGCGGGGGAGCTCGGCGTCCGGCGGCGCGCGGGCGGCGGTGCTCGGGCGGCGGCCGCACAGGGTGCTGCGGGCGGCGCGTGGGCTTGGAGGGCCCCGCCTGGGCCCCGGCTGTCGGCATTCTAGGAACGGGGGTCCCCAGACTTGCCTGCCTGCGGCCTGCGGCGTGGCTCAAGTGGGGGCCCAGCGCGGCCCATCTTCATTAGCTCAAGCTCAAGACCCTCGCGAGGGGCCAAGCCTCGCGGGGCGGACCATACGAAGCTTCCTCAGAGGCAGCCTCGTCAGGCAAGCTCGCGAGGAGGCGGAGAGATCAAGGCAGGGGTACCTCGCGAGGAACCGTGACGCAAGACATAATGTTCGAGACCAGGCGGGCGCCGGCCGGCGTAGTGTCCTTGTTTCCCCTTTGGTGCAAAGGGGGCAAGCACAGGCCAAGGCATCGGGCAAAGGTTACCATTCCGGTGCAACGAGACCAAGACCAGCAGAGCAGCAGGACGGAGGTCACCGTGGAGCCCAAGACGGCGTCATCATCAGTACTTTTGGCGGCCGAAGACCACCTTTGGTCAGGATAACTTGTGCTAGATGTTCCCCTTCAAAATGGCCAATTGTTGGAGCCCTTCCCGCTCATTATTTTGGGAAGAGGCCTAGGGCCTCTATAAATAGAGCTAGCCACCACAGAGTAGAGAAGAGAGGGAGAACAATATAGAAGGATCCAGAGAGCGATCTAGGAGGGAGACGGCTAGAGGTCTGGTAGAACCCCAACAGAGAGAGAGAGAGAGAGAGAGAGGCGACTAAACTCACCCTAGCAGTTCATCGCACCAGCTCAAGAACACCTCTCGCGAGGCTGTTCTTCCCTTGTACTGTTCATCATCAGCCCCCGAGGCAATCCACCATACCACACACTGGAGTAGGGTATTACACCACAACGGTGGCCCGAACCAGTATAAACCTCGTGTCCCTTGTGTTGTTCGTTGTTTCTAGCTTAGATCACGCAAGGAGATTGGACGTAGATCGGTAGGGAGAGATCTCCACGCACACCCCTGTGTTCGAACCTCAAGGGTCTGTCGGAACCCGAAATCCGACATTTGGCGCGCCAGGTAGGGGTGCATCGGAATCTTTCTTCCGCTGTTCACGTGTGATCTTCCGTCGTATCCATGGCTGACGCTCGTCGGGCTCGCCGAGCGCCGGGCTGCTCTCGCCACCTGCGTCGCCCAGACGGCGCCCGTCGGCGGACGCCCTCGTCGTTCCCCGTCGCCTGCCGCCAACGCCGCCACTGGCCCGGCGGGGAATGAGCAGCAGGCCTCGTCCCAGCATCCTTTGGTACGGTGGGAAGGCCGCACCGCCACACCGTCGCTAACTCCAGTTGCTTCGTCGTCCCGCGCCCGTCGCGGCCCCACGGACGCGCACGCCGTGCTGCTCCTGGCAAGAGAGCTCCTGCACTACCGCCCCATCGACGACCTCTACGAGGATTGGCTCGCCCGCATCACCGAGCTCGTAAGCACCGCAGGGGGCTCCCCCTTGTCGTCCTTCTCGCTACCTCGCCCTCCATTCCACGCAGGAGGCGAGGATCAGGAGGTGCCTCCACCACCTCCTCCCCAAGAAGGCGCCCTGGCTCCAAGGCGTGCAGCCCCAGGGCGAGACCCTCCGCATCCGGCGCCTGCGCAGCAAGAAAGGAGCTGCCAAGAGATCCCTCGGCCCCAAGAAGGTGCTCATGCGCTCCCAACACCGGCGCGCCAAGATCGCGCCCCTGCACCTCCACGCCAAGACCCCGCGCTGCTCCAAGCGGCGGCGCGTGGTAATCCCCAGGAACAAGCCCAGTACCAGCAAAAGGCACCGGTGGCCACAGCAGGCTGCCGTGCTCTCACCCCCGAGCTACGCGGCATCGCATGGCCAGGCAAGTTCAAGCCTGACCTGCCCCCTCGCTACGATGGCACGGCGGACCCCGCGGAGTTCCTACAGCTCTACGAGCTATGCATCGAATCCGCCAACGAAGATGAAAGGGTCATGGCGAACTGGTTCCCCATGGCGCTCAAGGACGGGGCCTGCACCTGGCTCTTGAACCTGGCTCCTGGCACGATCTCCTCCTGGGACGAGATGTGCACTTGCTTCAACGCCAACTTCCAGGGTACTCGTGACCGGCCCCCGGCCGTGAGCGATCTATGCCGCATCAAGCAGCAGCAAGGGGAAACCCTGCAAAAATACATCCAGCGCTTTAAGAACGCTCATCTCAAGATCCCCAAGGTGACTGAAGAAGCCATCATATCGGCCTTCTCCGATGGCGTACGCGACATCAAAATGAAGGAGGAGCTAGCAATCCATGAAGACCTATGCACAATCCTGGAGCTGTTCAACTTGGCGACCAAGTGCGCCAGGGCTGAGGAAGGGCGCCTTTCCCTCCTCAAACTCTCGGCTGCCGACCCAGAAGAGAAGAAGGCCAAGGCCAAGGACGTGAAGCGCAAGGGGGCTGCCGTGCTCGCAGTGGAACCAGACACCAAGCGAGGCAGGGATCAGCCTGAGTCATCCAAGGGCAGCCGGTACTGCGTGTACCACGACCTCCACACCCACAACAACAACGAATGTCAAGAGCTCAGGGTTGTGAGAGATGGGCGTGTCGGCCGACGCCCCGAGCGCAACGACAGGGGCTATGGCCGAGGAGGAGGAAGAGGTGGCGAACGATGGGAAGACTGTGGCCCACGCCAAGGGTAGCGTGGCCGACCTCGCGAGGATCGCTGGCAAGACCAGCCTCGCGAGGGAGGCTGGAGAGATCAGCCTCGTGAGGATCGCCCGCACGGCAACGGAGGCCTTCCTCCTCTGCCGCCACGGCCAAGGAGGAACGAAGACCAACATCAAGACGAGGGAGCTGGGGGCTTCTAGGAGCCGCGCACGATCGCTTGCATCTTGGGTGGCGCGCAGGCCCCAGCCTCATAGCGCATCTTCAAGAAGTTTGCTCGCGAGGTGAATGCAGTCCTCCCCAAGCTTGAGGCCATGCACCCTCTTAGGTGGTCCGCGTGCGCTATCATGTTCAGCTCAGCGGATCAGCTCAAGTGCGCGACAACGGCTGGGGTCCTCCCGATGCTTTGCTCCCCAGTCATCAGCAACGTGCAGGTCACCAGGACCCTCATTGACGATGGAGCAGGACTCAACTTCCTACCCGTTGAGACATTCGACAATCTCCAAGTGTCGTACGATCAGCTTCAGCCAACCAAGCCATTCTTAGGAGTCACTGATGGTTCCATTGTTCCAATAGGGCAGGTTCGCCTTCCAGTCACCTTCGGGCAGCGCAACAACTACCGCACCGAGCTCATCGACTTCGACGTCGCCCACATCCGTCTGCCATACAACGCCATCCTCGGGTACCCAGCCCTGGCCAAGTTCATGGCAGTGACTCACCATGGATACAATGTCCTCAAGATGCCAGGAAGCGGTGGAGTCATCACCGTACCCTGTGAAGAAAGGGACGCAGTGTGTTCACTTGAGCGCGCGTTCCAAGCCGCAGCAATCGAAGACCCGGACCGCAGGAACGGAACTCTTCCCGAGGCGACCCTTAAGAAGAAGAAGGTTTTGCCTGGCCCAAGCCACAAGGAGGCAGGCGCCTCCGGAGGTGTTGCGTCAGGATCTGCGCCCAATCAGGGAGCACCACCCTCCCTCGCATAGGAAGGCGTGCATGGAGCCCTCCTCGGGCAGGGCTCGGGGGCTCTTTCTTGGAGAGCCACTGACTTTGCCAAGGTCGCGAGGGAGGCGCTCGGGCACCACTTGGAGGGGTGCTTCCAGGCACGTTTCCCTCCGGAAGGTACAAGGCAAGGAAGACCAAACCCACAAGAGTTCATCGCAAGGAGCACCCAGGAGCTACAGGAGTCGAGAATCATGCGCGGTAGCCGCCGCTTGCCCATCGTGGCCCCACATCCAGGCGAGGATGGTGGGCTGCGCGTCTGCGTCGACGTGCCAGGGCTCAACCGGGCCGCGTCTCAGGAGCGCCTCTGGCGTTCGCGCGTGGGGCGTTGCGAGGGTCCACCTCACAGCTACGTTTGCATGCCTTTCGGCCTGTCGGACGCGGTCGCCGCTCATCAGCACCTGCTGAGGAGCATTCTAGAGGCTCAAGAGGTCAGGCATTATGCGGTCCAGGCGGAGATGGAGATGGCCCTCGGAGACCCGCCTGTGCCCCCGGAGCCTCCCGAGGCTCCTGGGCCTGGGGGCTCGTGAGGGTCGACGCCTTCATTGCGCATCGCCCGCTTCTTCAACACCACTCCATCTTCAACGGCACCAGGTGACATCTTTCTAAGTTCCGTTTTTAGCTGGGAGCGCCCATAGGGCCGCATCATTCCCAGGTCGCGTGGGTCCGTCCCTGCGGCATGTATCCGTTTTGCTTATGCCCTTTACTTACCTTGTTGGGGGGCGCCCCTCGGGCTGCATCATCCCCGAGCTGCTCGGGCCTGGCCCAGCGGCGTTTGCTTTTCCCATGTCTACTTAAAATGAATTTGCTCTTCCGCGCTTAATTGTCACCTGCTGCTTATCACGGACTTCTCCGCTTTCATGCAAAGCGCTTGCATGTTAAAAGCGGGGTACCTGAGCATCGCGACTCATGGGCTCCTACTGGCTCTCCAACCCTCACCCCCTAGCCTTGACCCACGGCATCGCGACCTGTCATACCAGCGGCGGCTGAGCTCGCTCGAGGGCGGGGACCAGAGGACATAGAGCATTTGCATTCTAACCACCCTGCAGGAACACAGCATTGATAAAGGTCCAGAGCCAGGCGCAACCCGCCTCGAGGTAGGGCCTCGTGAGTCCCGCGCTGGCTCACGAGTGCCCAGATACACCTCTCCTAGCCCTACCGTGTCGGCCATGTGTCAGGGCGGGGCTGTACACACCCCGGGGGCTCCTCCCGGAGGGGAGCCCCCTCCCACGTATCAGTGGAAGCACCATGCTCCGCGCTGGCTGATGACACTGCCGAGGAGCGGCTATGCCCGTACACATACAAAAGCGCTATGCTCCGCGCTGGTGATAAACAACTGAGGGCGGACCACGGCCGTACCAACCTCAGGGAGCCCGGAGCTCAGTGTCCGGCACCATCACAACGCCTCCCCTCGGGAGCACCGCGCGAGGGGGCTGGACACGGGGGCTACGCCAGGGCCTCGCCCGAGCGCACGCCACCCAGCCAGGTCCCTCGGACCTGGTCATCACGCGCCCCTCCCCGAGCGGAGCCAAGGTACGAAAACCCATTTGAACGTCAAGGGGGACTCCTGAGCATCGTGACTCAGGAGACTAACTTGTCCCGTAGCCCCTCACTCCTTAGTCCCGTCCTGGTTTCCAGTCGGGGCTAACGCTGGGTGAGGGATGCGCGGGGCCGGGCCCTGCCGACGCAGAACGATCAATCCACTCCTCGTTCCCCCCTTTCCTACTTGTTGCTTGCGCGTCAAGGGGGACTCCTGAGCATCGCGACTCAGGAGCCTAACTTGCCACGTAGCCCCTCGCTCCTTAGTCCCGTCCTGGTTTCCGGTCGGGGCTAACGCTGGGTGAGGTATGCGCGGGGCTGGGCCCTGTCGACGTAGAGCGCAAGCAAGTAGGGGAGAAAAAAGCAAATTCCAGGAAATTCAAAGCAAATATTACAAGCCATAGATTGTTTCACGACGCCAAACACAAGTTTAAACGCCTCTGCGAGGCATGGTGCATGTTGCAGGAATAAAAACAGGACAGAAGACGCGAAGGGATCACTCTTCAGTGGCACCGCCGCCTGTGGTGGAGTCATGCTGGACGACTCCGCCTCCCGGGGCTGTGGAGCTGGCGGCACCGCGCCCGGGCAAGACGCTGAAGGCGCGGGACCTCCCCAGCAAAGCTTCGGCTCGGCCTTTGACGGCCTCAGCGGCAGCGGTGGCAAGGTCGCCGCTCACGGGTTCAAGCAGGCTGTCGAAGTCGACGTCGGGGTCGCGCAGGTAGACGTGGCTGAGGACATGCGTCAGCGTCGCAGAAGACAGGGCACGCGCCTCGGCCTCGGCCGTGGGGCCAAGGCCGTCTACGACATCTTCAAGCGCATGGACCAGGAAGGGAAGCAGCTTGGCGAGGCCATCCTCCGCACCGGCCAGCGGCTCCTCCAAGCCGCTCTCGTAAAGAGTCTTCAGCGCGGCACGAGCCCTCTTCTCCATCTTCGTGAAGGCCACCCGATCCTCCGTCGGGACCTTCGCCTTAGCGTCTTGCTCGGTCCTCTCTGCCTACAGCGACCGCTCCAGCGTCTCGAACCGGCTGTGGCGGTCATCAAGCTTGACGTCCCGGTCCTTGACGGCAGCCTCCCGAGCCTTCATATCCTTCTCTTTCTCCTGGCGGTCGTGGACCTCCTTGGTGAGCTCGTCGCGCAGGCCTTGCAGCTCAGTCTCCAGTGCCTCGCAGCGAGCCTTGGCAGCCTCAGCGTCGCCCAGGGCAGCGTTGCGAGCGGCCTTGGCTCAGCGCCGCTCGGACAGAGGCAGCGGAACGGGCCCAGCCATAAGCTAGCTCTAGGAGCCCGACCACTAGGCGAGGGTCTGCGCTCAGAAGATCCTCCTGCAGCTGGCTCAGCTCGCTGGCGACCTGGTCGAAGATGGCGGCAGAGGAAACAGAAGAAGCGGGAACCGGCGGAGCAGGCGAAGAAGACGGCAGCGTGATCATGGCTTGGCAAGAAGGAACCCCCTGGGCCTTGGCTGCCCCGGCTGCAGCATTGAGCGCAGTCGACTCCAGGGTCAGTGGGGCCATGGGGGCTGACTCCTCGCCGAGGCGTCCCAGTCGGACTCGCGAGGACGACCGGGCAGGGGAAGCGCGAGTCGCGCCGTCTTTCCCCTTAGTGGACGAAGGCGCCATCCCGGCAGGTGGACTCGCCCCAAGCGGGGCCGCAGAAGCCCCTTTCAACCTCTTCGCCGTAGGCGCCAGCCTGACAAAAGAATATGGACGTCAAGCCTCGGCGGCAGAAACCAAGCGAAGCACGAATCGAGCACTTACTGGTCGTCGCTCGCGGACCCGAGCAACCTCCGGCCAAACTTGAAGCCTGAGACCATACAGCTGGGGTCAGCCTCGGGAGGCCCAGAAGCAGAGGGCACGTCAGGAGGGCTGGAGCTGGCCTCAGACCGCCCAGGGACCAGAGCGGACCCTGGGGGCACCAGCCTCGACCTGCCCTTCCTTGTGCCAAAGGGGGAGTCCTCCCCTTCTCGCCTAGCGCCAGCCTCGTTGTCGTCCGGAATGGAGCGGAGGGCCTGGGACCTGCGCCGAGGGAAAGACTCCCTCGACTCCTCACCAGTCGCCTCAGAGTCAGACTCTTCCTCCTCCGCCTCTTCTTCCCCGTCGCTCCTGCTAGAGCTGTCGGAGGACATGTTCACCATTGCCAGCGCCGCAAGACCCTCGGGAGCTTCCGCGGGCACCAGCCCCTCACCATTGAAGGTGGGCATGGCATTCACCACCTGCTCCCAGTCGTCATGAAGGAACAGGGGGACGGGGGCGCCCATCGGCTTCGCCACGTCTCCCCCAACCAAGGAATGGAGGGCCGCGACCAGATTCTCGCCGGTCAGGGCCTCAGAGCTTAGGTGCAAGGCGGCGTCCGCTTCCCCAAGCCTCCACAACGGGAGCGAGTGCTCCTGGAGAGGAGCCACCCGGTGCTCCAAGAACTCCCTCAGGAGCGTGGCCCCGGTCAGCTTCGCCATCCTCAAGTTGCTCGGCCTCAGGTCCGCGTTCATCCTCTTCAGCACCTCCCTCACATGGGGGTCGACGAGCTCCACGTGGGACCACGCGTCGACAGCCTTGGGCTGCCCCGTAGGCAACACTAGACGGGGGTGGAGGCGCCCGACGTCCACCATGACCCACTTGCTCTGGAAGCCTTCGATTCTCTTCCCAGGCTTCGAGATGGCATTGGAATTGGAGTATGCGATGAAGCTCGCACACGCGGAGACATGGCCACTAGAAACCTGGAGGGGAAAATAGTGACGCAACAAGGCCACCGAGGGCTTTACTCTGACATGAGCCTCACAGTAGTAAGCAAAAATCGCCAGGAGAAGAACATAGTTGGGGTGGAGATGCAGAGCCTGCAAGTTGTACTGGCGGAGAACAGCAAAGAAGAACTCAAAGAAAGGAGGCACCAGACCGGCAACGATGGCACTCACAAAGAGCGGATAGAAGGTGCTCCCCCTGCCTTCAGGTTGGTCAGAGCCGGCCTTGAGCACAGTCGCTCCCTTGCTACCCTGCGCCACCGTCATCAGGTGCGTGAGGGCGAGGTTCTTCTCCGACAGGTTCGGGGAATCCAGAGCCGGTGAGTACCAGGCCTCGGTCGGGGACTTGCGAGGCACCATGGCGTGCCGGACAAGAAGGATTGAGACAGATCTAGAGGATTTCGGAAGCAAGAAGGAAGAGAGCGAGAAAGCGGATCTGGAGCGAGGCGAACAAGAACAAAGCAAGTAAGTCTGGCCTGGGCACCACTTTTGTCAGATGGACAGTTGCCGAGGTGTCGTGGGGAAGCGTAGACGCCCACGTCCAATCAATCGCCATGCAGCGCCCAAGGCCGCAGGCTGTTAGGGCCCGCGGCGCTTCGCGCTTGCCCCTTCACTTCCCTGCTAGGCCAAGCCCGGGCGCGCCTTGGGCCCGGGGGCTACTGTCGGCGTTCTGGGAACGGGGGTCCCCAGACTTGCCTGCCTGCGGCCTACGGCGTGGCTCAAGTGGGGGCCCAGCGTGGCCCATCTTCATTAGCTCAAGCTCAAGACCCTCGCGAGGGGCCAAGCCTCGTGGGGCGGACGACAGGAAGCTTCCTTAGAGGCAGCCTCGTGAGGAGGCAGAGAGATCAAGGCAGGGGTACCTTGCGAGGAACCCGTGACGCAAGCCATGACGTTCGAGACCAGGCGGGCGTCGGCCTGCGCAGTGTCCTTGTTTCCCCTTTGGTGCAAAGGGGGCAAGCACAGGCCAAGGCATCCGGCAAAGGTTACCATTCCGGTGCAACGAGACCAAGACCAGCAGAGCGGCAGGACGGAGGTCACCGTGGAGCCCAAGACGGCGTCATCACTAGTACTTTTGGCAGCCGAAGACCACCTTTGGTCAGGATAACTTGTACTAGATGTTCCCCTTCAAAATGGCCAATTGTTGGCGCCCTTCCCGCTCATTATTTTGGGAAGAGGCCCAGGGCCTCTATAAATAGAGCTAGCCACCACAGAGTAGAGAAGAGGGGGAGAACAATATAGAAGGATCCAGAGAGCGATCTAGGAGGGAGACGGCTAGAGGTCTGGTAGAACCCCAACAGAGAGAGAGAGGCGACTGAACTCACCCTAGCAGTCCATCGCACCAGCTCAAGAACACCTCTCGCGAGGCTGTTCTTCCCTTGTACTGTTCATCATCAGCCCCCGAGGCAATCCACCACACCACACACTGGAGTAGGGTATTACACCACAATGGTGGCCAGAACCAGTATAAACCTCGTGTCCCTTGTGTTGTTCGTTGTTTCCAGCTTAGATCACGCGAGGAGATTGGACATAGATCGGTAGGGGAGAGATCTCCGCGCGCACCCCAGTGTTCGAACCTCGAGGGTCTGCCGGAACCCGAAATCCGACACCGGCGGGCCGGCGCGCGGGTGGCGCGGCGATGTGGGCGTGGGGCGGCAGCCAACCGCGGGCTGACACGTGGCGGTGTAGGGGTCGGCGGACACATCCGTCGGTGCAGGAAGAAATGTCATGCGGCGGAGAGGGAAAAATTTTTGGGTTTCGACTACGGTATTTTTGGAGGGGTGCACATATTTATAGGTAGAGGTAGTTTGGAGTGTCCAAATGAGGTTCGGTTTTCACCCACATGATCGTGATTCGACGGCGAAGAACATGGAGATGGTTTAGATGGGTTATTGGGCTGTTTTGGAGGGGTGTTGGGCTGCAACACACAAGGGGCTTTTGCAGTTACCCGGTTAACCGTTCGGGCATCAAACAACCTCCAAATGGAACGAAATTTGACAGGCGGTCTACCGGTGGTGTACCAAGGCCAATCGACAAATTTCGGCCCATTCCGAGAACGTTTAAATCCCGCTCACGAAAAGAGACAAGTGGGGTGCACCGGTGCATGTGGGAGTGTTGGATTGCGAAACGGACAACGGGGAAAATGCTTGGATGCATGAGACGAACACGAATGCAAATGCGATGCACATGATGACATGATATGAAATGCATGACATGAACAAAAAGTAAAATGAAGACAAAACCCAACCACGAAGGGAATCTCATAACTTAAAGCCGAAAATGGCAAGAGTCGGAGTTCAATTATGGCAAGTTACATCCGGGGTGTTACAATAATGGATGTACACATTTGAGGATGTGACATCATAGGTGCACGTTTTAGCCGCACGAAAACTTTAAGGCTAAAAAAGAAAAAGAGAAAAGAGAGGAGAAAAAATAATGGAAACAATAGGGAGAAGGAGACGAATGAAGAGTTCGGCGCTAGGCATAGAATCTTGGGAGTCTGGCCGCGTTCCAAGGGTTCGGCTCTAGGCGGTTGTCTGATGCATCACGCAGGCGGTACGCTCCTCCGGTGAGAACTTTGTCAATGATGAAGGGACCCTCCCACTTGGGCTTGAGTTTGTCCTTTTTCTTCTCCGGCAAGCATAGAACCAGTTCGCCAACATTATAAGTCTTGGCCCGCACTTCTCTGCTTTGATATCTACGGGCCTGCTGTTGATAAAATGCGGAACGGGCTTTTGCAATGTCGCGCTCCTCCTCTAGGGCATCTAAGTTGTCATGCCGATAAAGCTAGGCCTCTCTCTCTTCGTACATGCACACTCGAGCTGAGTCATGAATAATGTCGCAGGGTAACACAGCCTCTCCGTTGTACACCATGAAGAAAGGTGTATATCTAGTAGTGCGATTGGGCGTGGTCCGCAGCCCCCAGAGTACGGAGTCCAGCTCCTCAACCCAGTGCTTGTCTGATTCTTTCAAAGACCGAACTAGTCTGGGTTTGATGCTGCTCATAATAAGACCATTGGCTCGTTCGACTTGACCGTTTGTTTGCGGATGATAGATGGAGGTGTAATCGATCTTAATGCCTAGATTAGCACACTAGGCCTTCACCTCATCGGTTGTAAAATTGGATCCATTGTCGGTGATGATGCTGTGTGGGACACCATAATGGTGCACTACACCGGATATAAAGTCTATCACTGGTCCAGCTTCGACCGTTTTAACTGGTTTGGCCTCTATCCACTTAGTGAACTTATCTGCCATGACCAGCAGATATTTTTTCTTATGGCTGCCTCCTTTAAGGGGCCCGACCATATCCAGCCCCCAGGCCGCAAAAGGCCAAGTAATGGGGATTGTTTGTAGACCGGTGGGTGGCATATGGCTTTGGTTGGCAAAAAGCTGGCATCCTACACAATGTTGGACAAGGTCATGTGCATCTGCTTGGGCCGTTGGCCAAAAGAAACCTATACAGAAGGCCTCACTTACAAGGGCCCGAGTTGCGGCATGGTGACCACCGAGGCCAACATGGATTTCGGCCAAGAGCTATTGTCCCTCTTCTTCGGAGGTACATCTTGAAGTATTCCGGTAGAGCTTTTCTTGTAGAGCTCTCCTTCGTGGACCATGTAGGCTGTCGAACGCCGAACAATGGAGCAAGCCTCATTCTGATCCTCAGGGAGCTCTCGCTTATTAAGGTAGGCCAAGAAGGGTTCGGTCCATGGGGCAATTACTACCATTATTAGATGGGCCGACGATGTTGTTTCGGTGGTTGAGCCTCCGATGATATTGGTATTTTGTTTGGAACCTGGGGTATAATCGTATCCGGACTAGTGTCGCCGCTCTCGTCCTGCCACACCACAGATTGCTTGAAGAGCCTTTCCAAAAAGATGTTAGGCGGGACGGGGTCACGCTTGGCGCCAATGCAAGCAAGAACATCCGCTACTTGATTGCTTTCTCGAGCCACATGATGAAACATGAGTCCCTCGAACCGAGCTGATATTTTGAGTATGGCATTACGATAGGCCGCCATCTTTGGATCTTTGGCGTCGAAGTCTCCATTTATCTGGGATATTGCGAGATTTGAGTCCCCGCGTACTTCCAGGCGTTGTATGCCCATGGAGGTAGCCATCCGAAGACCGTGCAATAAGGCCTCGTATTCGGCTGCATTGTTGGAGTCTGTGTATAATATTTGGAGTACGTACTAAACTGTGTCTCCAGTGGGGGACGTTAAGACAACGCCCGCCCCTAAGCCCGCCAGCATTTTGGAACCATCAAAGTGCATGACCTAGTTGGAATATGTGCCATACTCTTTAGGGAGTTCGGCCTCTGTCCATTCGGTGACAAAGTCTGCCAGTACTTGGGATTTGATGGCCCGACGCGGCTTATATGTTATGTCGAATGGAAGGAGCTCAATGGCCCACTTGGCAATCCGGCCCTTGGCGTCGTGGTTGTTTATTATGTCATTCAGTGGTACTTTGGAAGCCACCATGATCGAACACTCTTGGATCTCACTGTAGCATCATGTTTACATGGCATCAAAATAACAGCAGGAAAAGACTTCGCAAAAACCTAAGTCTCTGAAAACAGCAACATTGCGGAGGCTACTTTGCATGCTTGTGCTAGTCACCACATAGATCACAAAAATACAACACAAGCACCCCCTATAAAGATGACATGATGTAGTTCAAAACTCATGTAGACCTCAAGCTCATACGAAGCACACATCAAATGTGACAAAAATGATAAATCACCAAGATATGATAAGTAACAGCAATTAACATTTTATAGCACTCTTGCATCAATGAAAATGGCATCATAATGACCATGAACATGCATGGAAATGCTTCTATCATGGAGAGCTCGATGAGGCGAACAATTCGACATATCATATGCAAGATTCGGAGCACCGAGCACCGAGATACTACATGATGAACATGGCATGAAAATGTCACAGACTTAGAGAAAAAAAAGGAGGTCAACCTACTCAGATCTAGGGTTCGCACGGTTCCTGAGGCAGGCGGTGGATCTCGCCAGAGAACACGCCGGGGAGGGAGAGGACGGCGGCCGGAGGTCGATGAAGCTCGCCGGAGATGGGGAAGAGGGCGGCCGGCGAGGCGGGGCGGCGTGGTGGAGACGGCGGTGAGGCGGGCGGCGCGGTGGAGGCGGTGGTGTGCGGGGCCGGCGAGGCGGGCGGCGCGCGGGAGGAGTGATGCGGGTGGCCGCGGCCTGCGAGGCGGGCGGCGCGGCCGGGCGGAGGAATATGGCGGCGGAGCTCGGCGCGGGGGCGACGGGCACGCAGGCGCAGGACGGCAGTGGTTGGGCCCGCGGGGGCCGGCTGCGGGCCTCGGCGGGCCGGCGGCGGAGCCACATGGCGGCGCGGGAGTGGCTGAGGCGGCGGGGTTGGCGACGTGGCGGGCGCTGATTGGACGGAGTGAGGTGGCCGGTGGACGCGTCCGACGCGGACGGACACGTCCGGCGGCGCGGGGAGAAGGGAGCTAGGGTTTCAACCGCGAATGTGGAGGGGGAGATGCATTTATATAGGTAGAGGGAGTTTGGAGTGTCCAAATGAGGTGCGGTTTTTGTCCACACGATCGCGATCCAACGACGGAGGACATGGAGATGGTTTAGATGGGTTATTGGGCTGTTTTGGAGGGGTGTTGGGCTGCAAAACACAAGAGGCCTTTGTGGTTACCCGGTTAACCGTTGGAGTATCAAACGGACTCCAAATGGAACTAAATTTGACAGGCAGTCTACCGGTGGTGTACCAAGGCCACTTGGCAAATCTCGGTACATTCCGAGAACGTTTAACACCCGCTCACGAAAAGAGACAAGAGGGGTGCGCCGGTGCACGTCGAAGTGTCAGATTGCGAAACGGACAACGGGGAAAATGCTTGGATGCATGAGACGAACATGAATGCAAATGCGATGCACATGATGACATGATATGAAATGCATGACATGAACAAAAATCAAAACAAAAGACAAAACCCAAAAACGAAGGGAAAACTCATAACTTAAAGCTGAAAATGGCAAGAGTCAGAGTTACAAATATGGCAAGTTACATCCGGGGTGTTACATTGCAGCTATTTCGAAACTCACATGGGCATCAAGGACGGCATATTTTATCCACTCGTAAGTCAAGGGATAATTCTCCCATCCAGACGACCTTAATGTCAGCGTCTCATCACCCTTCTGGAGATTTGTACCAAGCGCAAAATTTGCTACGTCAAGTAGGGATGGTGTTTGTTTATCACAATCTTCTACAGGAATTTTGATTCTAGTTTGTAGGTCAGTGATGCTTTTCATATCAAGGTTGTACGGCGCTAGCTTCTCTTTGTCCCCTTCGATGGCTGCCCCACAGAAGTATACATCCTCCTGAGACAAGAAATCGTGGAGCTCACCTGGTATGGAGGGCGCGTGTATGATGTGGCACACCAAAACATCATCTTCAAGGCACAGTTGAAGGACGGCGACGCGTTGGATCTTCCTAGTGGCACGCTCCATGTACTCTGCATCGAGACTGATGATCTTCATCTCTACCTTTTGGAGGGAGTTGGATACATTGTTGATCCACTTCCGAACAACCCTTGGGTGGTCGCTGACGGTTGCAACTATGCTCAATGAGCCTTCGATGAGGACATGTTGTACGCTGAAAACCTGCATCTGGATCTCTTTCGCCATTTGGAACCGCTGGACTGGAGGGCTATGGTTTGGAGAATTAGGATTAGATGGCTAGTCTAACTGAAGATGATGATTATTTAAAGGGGCTTTGGAATTACTCCAGAAGTATGTGAAGAGGTTAAAACAATGTGAATGCAGTGGGGTTTGGATGCAAATGAAGATGAAGGAGAGGTGAAGAAGCCGAGGAAAATCGGTTCCCGATGGAGAAGTAAATGGGAGAAGTTGCCTACAGGCAGTTGATTAGACGGATAGGTAGACTAAACGAAAAGGCTATGCGGGAAGACTGAGGAGTGGTACCTGTCCGTGTACGTGCCCATCCTTCTAGCGCTACATGTGCCACTGGCTAGTTGAGGTCGCTCTTTTGAATCACCTTGGCAGGACATTTTATGATTCCATTTTGTTTCTGCATCCCTCCTGATAGGTGGGACCTATGCAAACAGATATAAAAATGTGTCGTAGCTGGTTCAGATGGATATTGGCGCGTGCATGGGAGACACAACATTCTCTGGTTAAGGAATATGCGGTTATCCTCAAAAAAGAAAAAGAAACTTCTTCGCGCTTCCGCATGCATGAGAATTTGGTTCTGCTCGCAATATAGATGATACATGGAGGATGAAGTGAACCCAGAGGCATGCTAGCACGGGAGACCTATTTCCACTATAAAGTACTACTCCGTATATTCCTACTAGTAGTAGTACAATTGGGGTACACTTGATGGTCAAAATATTATTCATCCGGTCCTCACAGTGAAGTGACAAGACCCTACGCCTGAGGTGACACTAGTCCAGGTGGCATGTTCGGCTTACCAAAGTCAGCCTCACCTTGTGCACTGTGCGTTCACTGTCACCACCGTTGTATAGCATGCATCGCCTCGTCTCCCTCTCCCCTAGCACCACTCCATCTTCATCTCCGTCTCGCCGGTGATTCTGAGATCACTCTTCATCATCTCACTGTGCCCCCGCATACCCTTGCCTTGCTTGCCTCCCCCAGTGCCACTATTCCCTCGCTAGCCGCTCCAACACCGAGAGCCTTCTCCCTCGTAAATCGAGCCCCCAAAAACCCACCTTCCAAACTCCACCATGGCCGAACGAGAACCGTGCAACATCCATATGATCCGTGATTGGAGCAATCTCCCCAGTGACATCCTCAACCTTTGTTGTTCATATATGGATATGTTGAGCGTCGTGCGGCTGGCTGCATACTTGAGGGACATGCACATGGCCATCGTCAAAGCGAGGCCTAAGCTTTTCAAGACACCCTGCTTGCTGCTATCTGGTCCTGCGAGATTTGCTCACCATGATACGGACACATACATGATGCCCCTCAACTTCAATCCGGCCTCCATTAGCCGGAACTTCTTTGCAGGTATGTAGTGGGTCGCAGTACATCATTTCCCTCGATTTTGATCCGATCACCATCGCCCGAAACTTCTTGGCAGGTATGTACTGGGTTGGCATGAACTCCCACTGGATGGCTGCCGTCAGAGAAGACAGGAAAAGGTTGGTGTTTGTGAACTTCCAGACATCCCATGAGATTGTCCTTCCTGCGTTGGATTATATAGGGTTTTACCATCGCGGTCCAAGTCATCTAGATTACCACGTCAGTTGGACGAACCTTGTTTTGCAGAAGATTGTAATCTGCCAAGTGCCCACACGAGATGCGGATTACGCAAACTTCAAGATAATTGCCTTGTTCGACCGCAGACTCGCCTCTGCTGGTGCCTTCTTTAGCTGGAGACAACTCACCTCGCGGTGGATCGTCAAAGTTGATATACCCTTTTGTGATGCTATAGCACACAATGGCATCATCTACGCGACCGACAAAGCAGATGGCACCACGTATTGTTGGGATGGCGCGTGTAAGTTTTTTCCACCTGATGTTAATCATTACGCCATGACACTGTTTGAACTTTTTGTGATGATTGTCATATCCCTGTTTGAGCATAATTTGAGTAGAACTATGGCAATGTATTAGAGACACCGTAAATCAGCTATATTTGGAATGAGTCAATTCATGCAAATGTGACCATGTCATTACAGCCAATTTGTACCCCTGAATAATCAAACGGTTAGGAAGAGAAGGATATTCTCCTTATTTTATAGTAATCTATATACTACTAAATATGAGTGTGTATCTATGGCCATGTTAGTTTCCTCATTTTCATGATGTAGAAACATGCATCACACTGTTGGTTTCATCTAACCATACATTAGGGAAGTAAATGTGCATATGGAGAACTCTATATTTGGAAGTAGTGAAATGTTGTAATGCTTACCATGTGTACATACCTATATTCCCCCTTCAGCAATCAATGGCTAGAAGAATATCCTCAAAAAAAATTTGCCCACAGAACATGAGTATATAACAATGCATGGTCTGTTAGTTTCCTTGAAGAATTTGTTTGTGAGGACAGAACATGATTACATAACATGCATGACATAGTAGTTTCCTATGAAGAATCGATTGTGAGATAACACGAGTATAACCATGCATGGCACTTCTATATTTTCGAACCCAGTATACATTTCCCTGTATTTTCCTCTCAGTTCCAACACGGACATATCAATGTTGTTTCTTGCATTATCCTACTCATACTCTGAACAATGCTGATCTTACATTAACAATGTCTGTCCTTTTTGATATGATGCAGTGTCCCTACAGTTATCGCCCTTTGTAATCACACCACATTTGCAAAAAGTAGGGAAGCACAACTGGTTCCTTGCTCAATCAGATGACAACAAAAGACTAGTGATCATTCACACACATGAGACGAAAACATTATATTGCAAAAAACCCACTATGTACAAGCACCGTGAAATACGTGAGTATTCGGATAGTGGCTGTTACGTCTATGAGCAGGATACCAGCTTGTTGGGGCCTTCAGGGTTTTTGAGTTGGAGGCGGGTAAACAGCCTTGGTTCACACTCTCTGTTTCTCGGACTCAATTATCCGATTAACCAGGAGATCACCATTGGCAAGGACCTTGATGGCAGAGAGGCTCTGTTTGCTATGGAAAACTATGTCTACATGGCGATCCCTAGGACTTTAGGAGCAAACTCCCCTGATTGTCAACGGTACAGCCTGTAGCCAAAAGAAGCTGAGAATGACAAAGGCATTTGCATTAACTTTGATCCTTGGATGTCTCAAGTCTGACAAGCAGTAATGTGGTTCAAACCTTCAAGTTGATAGGTAATTAGGCTGTTGCGTCGAAAGGGTTGAGTACTGGTGTCTCCGGATCACTGGTCGCTGAAGCGGGGCTGCAAATTATGATGGTGTTGGATCATCCCTCTTCGAATGACTTGTTGTCTTTGCTGCTTATTCTAGATGGGTAGTTCTCTCTTTTGTTATGCATATTCCTTGTCATTTTTTTCATCCTCGTCTATGTCACTCTTACTATGTAATAGTTGCCTCAATTTAGAATGTCATTCTCGTCTGCATCATGAGAGTCTGAGCGCTGCAGATGGGTGTGTTTTGGTGGTGTAGGAAGACTTCTTATGAACTATCATGTCTTGATGTTCATGTCAGTAGTAGTCACTAGTTAGTTTTTGAATGTTGTATATATCGTTGTTTTGAACTGTTTATTGTCTCGAACTGCTGGTGGGCTAAATGAGGGCATCACCATTCTCCAGTGTTCAGAGTATATCTCCTTTTTTCAAGTTATAATTAGAGCTCAGTGTCTTTTCAATGATGTACATTGTTTGGGCCAGTGAGGTGTCGTTGAATATGGGCCGAGTAGTAACGCAATGACAAACATGTCAATTATGACTCTCAGGCTGGGCTCTCAAAAGATCCTCAAAAAAGGTCGGGCTCTCAAAAAATGAAATAATAAGGACTCTTAGGCCGACATGTGGGCGCCACCGGTGTTTTCGTGCGCTTGCGCGCTGAGAGCATATTGGCGCGTGTTCGAAATTCATGCTATCTTTTCATCCCCAATCTCCCGCCCCTCCACCACCTCTGGAATCTAGGTTCCTACTCCAGTTCCCCCAAATCCCCCTCATGTACTCCTTGTACTCAAGCGCACTATCATGTCACCGGTCAACGCGGATCTCTGAGCCAGAGATCCTGAGGTCCATCCTACCTTCGGGCACTACGTGTTGTCGCTCAACAGTGGCATGGCGGCGCCTGACGACCAGTTTGCCGACAAAGTGCTGATGGTAACCATCAACGGCGACTGGCCTCTCGTCTCGCCGGACGACCTTGTCAAAGCTCTTGGCATTGTGCATGGCATCCAAATAAGCGACTTGCTCGTCAAAGTCTATTCGCCACCGTTTGATTTCTTCGTCAGGTTCTGGACAACTTTCTACTGTAGTCGTGTGTTTGAATCTTCCCGGCGTTTGTTCTGCGATGGTGCTAGTGAGCTTTGATCGATGGCACCCAGGTCAGCCTTTCCCTGTGTTGCTCAGAACGATGGATGGCACAGGGCCTACTCCATCATGGGGCGGAGGCCACTAATTCTTTGGGAGAAGAGGCAGGGTTGGCTACCTGGATGTGCTCTAATTTGAGGTAACAACTGAATCGTGTCAGATACTAGTTAATCTGAGCTATCGGTGTGAAGCACTGATGTGGCACTACATTTGCTTGTGACCTGTTCTATTTTTGTACCTGAACTTTTTTTAGAAAGGGTTGTACGTCAACTTAATGTGCTAGCAGAACTTGCTGTGTTGTCTGTCTGTTTTCTTTTCACAACATTCAAGATATTTCCCCGTCATTGATAAACACGATGAGCCGTTATGTACGAGTTCGTTGGTTTCAACATAGCCCTACACGTAGCGATCCATTGCTTCCACCCTGATTGTGCCACCTGCGTGAAATTGTTGTATGCAAGTTTAGTATGCTATGATGATCTATATGATTGTGTTAACTATATAAGTTTTTACTGAGTATCAGCAATGCATATGGCTGAAACATGTATTTACGAGCATCGACTGATGGGTCTCTCTCTCTCACACACACACACAAGTGGGACCCGCTGAATTATTTGTTCGCTCGTGATAGTTTTTAATTAGCTTCCACTGTACTCTAACTTTGTTCTTAAGTTATTAATTGAGCTCAGTGACTTCAAAAGGTTGTATAGAAGCCTTGTTTGGGCCTTCCCGGCATCGTTGAATGTGGGCTGAGTAGCCATGTAAAGTTGTACTATGCTACACATGCCTTTTTTGAACATCAGCAATACAACTGGGCCGATAGTTGTACACAATATCCTAAAATAAGCGCAGCCTAGCATATCTTTCTTTTAATAAAATAAAATGCATAGCCCAGTTCATATTTTGTATAATAAGATTACCAAGCCCAACTTAATTTTTTAATAATATTTGTATCTCAATATTATTTTTATAAGAAATGCTCAGTCCAGAACATCATCGTTTTTTCACCATCCCAGAAAATGGGTCCATTTCTACTAAAATCAAATGGCTTGTAAATTATCAGAAATGCTAAATGCACTGCATGTACGCAATATTATTTCTGACCTAGTTCAGTAAATAGGTGTCTTCGAATAAATAATCAAATGTGTTGTAAATTATCATAAATAGTAATTTTTTTAGAAACAATTATCATAAATAGTAAATCATGTATTATTATTATTTCTAACCAACCTAGGAAATAGATTATTTTTTGAGTCAAAGCCCAGGAAATAGATGTATTGGCAAACAAAATGAAATGGGTTGTAAAACCTAAATAAACGGGCTGCATTCTGCCACAGCTATTGAAGCTGACTTTGTTGGCCCACTAGACGAAGCCTGCATAAGGTGTTGTCCATTTAGTGCACAAAACGATTTAATGGTCTAAAACAAAGAGTCAACAAATTATTCTAACATTTGTAATCGTTGGATTGACATCCAACGGCGATCCTGCTTCTTCAATCTCGGATCTAGTTGCTCTTGCTCCAGCTGCCAAAACCAGCACCGGCTGGAGCGCCTGCATCTGCCTCCCATGGTTGGCTGTGCTGCCACGCAAGCTTCGCCGCCCCACTCTACTCCCAACAGTGCCCAGGTCATACCTGTACTCACCCACACCTTCTGTTATTCTCCGGCGAAGGTAGCCGAACCAGTCCCTCATACTCCCCTCCGCCAGGGACTCTAGTGCCCCTTGTTCCACGACTCCAGATCGTTCCCATCTTAGGCCTCGCCGTCTTCAACTGCCTTGGTGCTCTCAGCGCGGCATGCTCAACGTGGTCAAGGAGCGCGTTCCATCGGAAGAGGACTGTACGTGGAGAGGCTGACAGCTGCATCCATGGTCGCAGCAAGGAAGTGCCTCCTTATTATACGCAAAATAATGATTCCTCCACCTGACAGCGAGACCTACTGGAAGGGCCTCGAAAAAAATGTTTCCCCCCTGACAGCTAGGACCCACCAGCTACATCTTCATACGCAAGGAAGTGTGTCCGTATTACAGGCAAAAAATGATTCTTCCCCCTTACAGCTAGGACCCACCAGCTATATCTTCGCACGAAAGGAAGTGCCTCCTTATCCTCCCTGACAGTTGGGACCCACCGACTCGAACCGTACGTCGGGTTGTCTGTCTGGTCACGGTCATGTACATACATACTGGTCGATCGGTCTATCTGCAGCGATGAACCGTGTCCGAGTAAGGAGATGCACGTGTCGTAGTAGAGGCGCGGACGTATCATATCACGCAGTCCCGTCTATATATATCATGTACACGTACGTACAACCATGCTACCAGAAATTAAATATGGCTAC
This sequence comes from Triticum urartu, assembly GCF_056163025.1. NCBI lineage: Eukaryota > Viridiplantae > Streptophyta > Magnoliopsida > Poales > Poaceae > Triticum > Triticum urartu. The sequence continues at coordinate 460,539,501 of NC_141874.1, read as the reverse complement.
GTACGTACATAAGGGCGGCGTCTCGAACGCGTACTCACGCATACGTACGGCCAGGGCTCATGTACATGGAGAGGCAACGGACGACAGCAACGTCACCTTGTTCATCGGCAGCTAATCGGCTAGGTCAGAACGAAGGAAACAGCGATGTCTTCACCAGGAGCCAAGTGACTAGATCGGAATGCGTCCTGTTCATCGGGAGCGAAGCCACTAGGTCAAAATGCGTCCTATTCATCAGGAGCCAACCGGCTTGGACGGAACAGCTGAAACGAGGTCTAGTGTACCGTAGAACGGAGGAAACAGGCCTTCTGTTCGACCACATACGGTCAAAACGGGGTCCTCTTCATTGGGAAGGGTCTGGCGTACCGCAAAACATAGGAAACAGACTTACGTTGGAGTGCCTACGGTCAAAACGGGGTTCTGTTTATCGGGAGGGGTATGGCGTGCCGCAAAACAGAGGAAACAGACTTCTCTTCGACCTCCTACGGTCGAAATGGGGTCCTGTTCATCGGAAGGGGTGTGGCGTACCGCAAAACGGGACTCCACAGGCTACTGTTCATCCGCCGTCGGCCTCCTCCAGCCTCCACCTGCTACTATTCATCGACCGTCTCTAGTCTCCACTAAACACTGTTCATCCAGCTCCACCGGCTTTAGTTCAACCAGCCTCCACGGGGTCCTATTCATCCACCCTCCAAGCGACTGGGGTGTGTGGCGGCCTCCTTGGGCTCCTGCTCATCCAACGGCAACCATGTACTATATACCACAAGGTCCTATTCATCCAGTGGCAACCGCCTATACACACGGGCGGGGTCCTGTTCATCCAACCCCCCACCGGGAACTGTTCATCCATAGCTAATCCAACCGGCTCGACTCACACAAACGTCTCGACTCGTTCTACATATCGCGCGCGCGGCAGCAACGGGCATTGTTCATCCAGAGGCAACCCAACCGGCTAGCTATGTCTCGCACGGGGGTTCGATCGGCTTCAGTAAGCATGCAGCAGCAGCGATCGATTGGGTTCAGTTAGAAGCGTAGGAGTCTCGGTCGGGTTCAGTTAGGAGCAAAGGGATCGATCGATCGGCTTTAGTACGTAGCAGCAGGAGATCGCTCGGGTTCAGTTATAGCGACACGGCTCGCACCACGCGCGCGTACAAGAGAAACACGTAAACCACACTGTATCGCTCGACCTCGACCACCCACCGTAACCGGGAACTCCCCGATATTTTCCTCGCCCTCGCTTCTACCACGATTTTCTCTGTCATGGACGGCCCAAAGAATGTCATGCAGGTGCGTCTCCGGCCTACCCAGGACGAAAAGCCCATTTTATGTCATGATTTTTTTTCATAGAAGTAGGAGCCCGCCACATCTATGATGATACTGGGTTTTATCATAATTATCGTCATAGAAGTGTCATAAGCATGACAGGAAAAAATCGTTCAGCCCAAAATGTCATGGATGTGTCTCTTTTTTTTGTAGTGTAGCTTTTTGCTACGGTACTAAAGATTTATGTCACCATTGTTCAGAATAGCGCTCCACTTCCTCCTTGCTCCTTACCTCCTCCTTGATCGAACTCTGGGATCCTGGGTACCAGTACGGTCGTAGAACAAGAAAGAGACAAGGGACAACTCCGTTCCAATCGGACACATACATAGATTTAATTATCCAAAGTCATTCCATCGATCCCTCATACAAATATACTAGGTTGCAAGCCTATGCCTCAACTCATAGCCTTTCCAAATTACTCACACATGACAATCAACTCGCAAGAGGAAATCATCGAAGAAGACATAAAGAGGAATCTTTATTGATAATATGTCTTATAATGGTTGACGAATGTGATAATGATTCAAGTATGGCTAACTTGGAGGGGAGTTGTTGCGGTGACCGTGATGGTGGTGGCTATGGAGATGAGATGGGAAATAGTGACAACTAGGTTTGGAAGATGGCTTTGGTTTCACGAACAGTATCTTGATGCTCTCCTCCATTCCTCTATTTGGATTCTAGGGGTCCCTTTATATTTATTGGTTGGATGACCTCTTGGAGCCGCTGGCACTTGGTATGAGTGCTGGTACGAGCACACGTGCTTGTACCAGATCCCGTATTGCACTCTGGTGACTTGAGTGCGCCTTCAATTCCTTCCTTGTGACTTAAGCTGTATTTACTTCTAAGTGGTGATTTACATCCATGTTTAGCCTCTTTTCTTGTGAAAACAAATTAAATAAAGGATTTCATGATCTCTCGCATTCATTAGTCATTAGTGGCAAGATCAAAGTGATTTTCTCAGAATTTCCATGTTTATCAGGTTAAAAAATGGTGTGATGAGCGTAAAATATCACTCATCAATAGCACTCCCACTACCGGCTACCGACCTGAATTGACCAAGAGAATACAGCCAACCAAAAACTATTATGCATCCACATATCAAACATGAATCATGAACAAATCTAAACATAAAGCACCAATCCATCTCATAATCTACATCGCATCCACAAACTCATCTGCTAAACTACAATCATGTAGGGCTACTCATGTAGCTATCGCATTGAACACAAAAAATGCATCTAGGAGAAGAGATTACAACTTGGGCTACTGCCATGAACACGTAGTCCAGGGGTGGACTACTCACATCTCATCTTGGAGCATGATGATCGAGGTTGACGATGATGGAGATGAATTCCCTTCCGCTAGAGTTCTTGATCAGGGAGGAAAACGAAGATCGCCATAGAAAAGCGATCGTTGGAGGTGGCGTAAAATTATTGATAATTCTAAGGTGAGTTTCTAGGTATTTATAAGCCAGTGGGTACCGAAGAAGGCCAGAAGCCCACAAGCTATAGGCGCCCCCATCCTAGGGTGCCTAGGGATTGTGGGCCCCGCCAGGTATGTGCTTAGGTCCCTAAGGGTCATACTGTTCTTCAAATTCATGAAACCATTTTTTCCGACACATTTTCTGTGTATTATCCTGAAAATATAAAAATACCCAAAATGTTTATAAATAATAGCAATATAGCATGAATCATACAAAAAAATATCGGTACATTAGAACATATCAACATACCAAAGCTAAATCCATGCTCGTCCTCTGGCATGTAGATGATAAAAAGGATCATTTTTTATGATGGATGCTACCAAACATGATCTTTGTATAACTGATGTGTTACTTGTGGTGGATCTAAGTCACTAAGAGAAACATTTTGCAAAGGTCTATATTAACAATATTTAACTAACTCAGTGCATACAAAAAAGTTCCTACAAATTCCTTGATAATCAAATGCATCAAGTCAAAATCACCAATGCAAAAGGTTTACAAATCATGTCAAGTTAATTGGAAAAACAATGATAATCAACCATCTAAAACATATTAACATGGCAATCACTTCTAGGCTAACCCACAATATAAGACTGAATAAAGTCACTTGTTGTAGGTTTGCTCTATTTCACAATGTTCACAAATTTAGAATCTGAGCACAAGTATGAGTTTAGGCCCTAACCAAGACAAAGGGAAATAGTGATGCATGTTTTAAAGAAGTGGAAAACAATAAAGTCTTTCAACAACATGGTTGACCATTAGGACAAGAGAGGACCTTTATGATCGATGTTATGCAAGGACTAGAGATTGTCCTACAACTAGGATGCACATGGAGCTATATATGAATGAGAGCGCTCCTATGGACTAATGTGGGTGCATCCAACTCGCTTGCTCGCGAAGACCTAGAGCTCATTTGAGGAAGCTTGTCACTTGAATATACAAGCCAAGTTCTGTAATGTGAAGTTCCCTATTAGTATGTATATGAGACTCATGAACTCTCAATAATGAAGTGCGGTGTAGTGGTTCTACTTTGAAGCACTTGTGAAAATTTCTACTGTGAGTACTTAGCGCTACTATGAACCACTTCACAACAGCAAACTCAGTGCATAGATCACAAAGAAAATAAGTAAAAGGTAGATCCAGTGCATAGAAGCTCCCACACAAGGTGGCGTCTCAGAAGGGATTATAGGAACCTAGTCTTACCCCTGCAAAGTGCAATGCAAAGAGGATGGTTTGAACTCAGGACCTCTTGGCACAAGTGGGGAGGACTTCACCACTGCGCAAGGCCTTCCCTCTCATGAACCAAATAAGTGCCTCATGGAATTGCTAGAGCATAGTACAACAAGCCAAGTATCTCGTGGGGTTTTATTGGTAGGTTCAACACCATCGTTCACACCCGACTACAACAATGACGCTAGTCTATAATGGTTGCATCCAAATAAAACTAAGCCATTTCAGCTTATCAACTGAATCCCAATTTTTGCTATTAGGTAAAAGAAAGTGACGAAGGTAAATTCGACAAAACTCGAGGTAGGGGATCCCAAGCTAAGCGTCTAAGTATGATGGTAATAGGGACACGAGGTTTTACCCATGTTTGGGCTCTCCGATGAGATAATACCCCTACGTCCTACTTGGGTTTATTGCATTGGAGTAAGTACATAGTACATATGTCTACCAGGAAATCATGTTGTGAAATGTAAGATCCATCTCTCAACAAGCCCAGCCTCGGCTTAAATAAGATATCGGAGGCCTAGGAATAGAAGGGTCCTAACCGGCTGTGTCAGTAGAGAGGAGTCCTTGTCTTGAACGGCAAGGCTTCTTGATTTTCCTTGTAGATGGGTATGGACCGCCCAAAATGGCCTAGGATGGAACCGACAAGGGAGACCTCAGCTTTGTGCCCTAGGCCAAGAGTCGACATGGTGAGAGGCCCCCTGTAAGGGACACCATCAGTATCCCCTGAATCGTTCTTCCAGCCTGGCCGCACCTCGGCTTATTTGAGCTACTTGTCTACTTCGGTTGCCGGTCTTGAAAACTACTTCAACGAGAATCCCCGAACAATGTTTTCTTTGCAGCCAAGCTCTGATGTCGGACACTTCCCCTAATTCGAGGTTAGGGTTTCTCTCCTCGCTGGCGATTCCGTCGCCTGCGAGTCTGCTACTCCCGATCGATCTACCAATCCATTCCCGTCTCGAGTTCGCTAACTGCAGATCGATCCTCACAATCGACTTGGTCCGTTTTCGAGTGCGCTACCTCCAGGCTCCCGATATATCTTGCCATTCGATCAGGCGATTGCGACCGCCTCAGGATTGCGTCTCTTCCTTCATGTTCCTCAATGGAAGACAGTACCCCTCGAGCACCCATCCCTATGGTGTCGTCCTCTAATGTACAGTCCGCTTCTAGCGGCGGTGCTAAGGTTCATGATCCGGGCGATCTAGGCGACTATTTCGACCAGCTAGTACTGGATGACGAGGAGTTTGACAATGTGGAAATTGATGTCGATGATCCAGAGCTGAACGAAAGTGTGTGTTGGCTAGCCCTTGCTAAGGTGCATATTGAGAAAAGCTTCAGCTAGGCTACCTTCTTTAAGGACATGCTCGCGGTTTGGAATACTGCACAAGAGGTGCGATTTCGGCCTGTTGGCCCTAATCTGTTTGTGGTTCAAGCTTCATGCCTCGGCGATTGGGAGCGTATCATGGAAAAAGGACCTTGGTCAGGAATTGTGCAATTCTTCTTAGTCCTTATGATGGTTTTACTAAAGCTGAAGAAGTTGAGATTGTGTATATGCCGATATGGCTTCAAATCTATAAACTCCCGGATGGCTATTGCAAGGAGTTGGTGGAAAAACTGATTAAGAACGCTGGTAAGATTTTGGAGTTAAGGCTGCATGGAAATTCTCGTGGTGATTACATACGTGTGAGAGTATGTCATGATGTGAGAGAGCCCTTGACAAAATTTGTTAGTATCATCCGTGAAAAGGAGAGGCAGGTATTTGTTGTTCGTTATGAAAAGCTTGCTAAATTCTGCAAGTTCTGTGGTAGAGTTGGACATCATTATAAGGAGTGTGGTACTAGTCTACACCAACCAAAATATCTGAAGTATGGGGGACTGGCTATATGTTGATTCCCCCTCTGGAAACAGACCTGGGTTTGATGCTTGCCGCAGCTCTAATGTTGTTGTTCCATTGTCGTGCACACAACAGAAAAATGAGAAGGAGGACGATGCTAAGGATGTTGGCACTATCCTAGAGAAATCCAAGTATGTGGTCATGGTTGCTCGTGACAAATTGGCCCGTAAAAGATTGTCAGTGGATGTTGTCCCGGTAGGTGCTCAGGCGGATATCCTACCAAACAATTCGCTACCTCTTTTGCAAATAACTGATGGAACTATTGGTGGGATGGTGACCATGAGGCACCAACGAGCAGTCTAAGTAGTAAGAAGGCTAAGATGGCTGATGTTGAAGAGAGTTCAGAGAACAAATCGGCGGGCTCCAATTAGGAGCGCCGTCAGGATCAACGAGTCTACTATTCTGGAACTGCCGGGGGCGAGGAACTGCCGACAGTTCGTGAAGTTGTGGCTCTTACAAAAGCCAATTCCCAAAGTTTGTCTTCCTGTTAGAAACAAGACAAACTTCTGTTAATATGGAGAGATTGAAGTGGAGATTAGGCCTAAAAGGCTTTTGTGGTGTAGACTGTGACGGCCGAGGAGGGGGTCTAGCGTTGTTCTGGGATGATACTCTCCAGGTCACAGTTATGGATGTGTGCAAGCGATATATTGATGTCAGTGTGTATGATCATGATGCAGATAAGTCTTGGAGAAGTACTTTTATTTATGGAGAACCACGTGTTGAGAACCGTTATCTGATGTGGGAGCACCTGTCAAGATGCAAAGGTTTTTCTGATCTTCCTTGGGTGGTGTGTGGTGATTTCATTGAAGCAATGTGGCAACACGAGCATTTTTCTCGGTCCTTGAGGGGAGAAAGTGAGATGGAGGCGTTTAGAGATGTTCTTATTGACTGCAAGTTGGTTGATCTTGGCTTCTCCGATGCTCCCTATACATATGATAATGGCCACCGAGGACAAAGTAATGTACGTGTTCGGCTAGATCGGGCCTGTGGGGATGAATCATGGAAAGAATTGTTTCCGTTTGCATGGGTGAAACATCTAGTGTCGCCAAGGTCAAATCACTGTCCTATACTATTACATGTCGAGGAATCTAAAGATCGGCGATGAAAGAGTAGCCCACGTTTATGAGATCATGTGGGAATGGGATCCGCGACTTCCAACAATTATCAGTAAGGCTTGGGATTGTTCTCGATCGATGGGTGACCTAGGTAATGTGGCAAAGTCTTTGAACTCTATTATGTCAGAACTTCGGAAGTGGAGCAAAGAGCATTTTGGTCATGTTGAACGAGAGATTTCTTCCCTTCGGCAAGAGCTTGAGGACCTTCATCAAAGTAATAGTGATCGACTTCTTATTCGCCGGAAGATGGAGAGACTTGATGAGCTTTTGTATAGGGAAGAGATGATATGGTTGCAGCGGAGTAGAATTATGTGGTTGAAAGAGGGGGACCGCAACACACAATATTTCCATAAGCAGGTTGTATGGCGTGCTCGGAGAAATAATAGGAGAAGGGTGCAAAAGGTTGATGGGTCTTGGTGCAATGTGCCGTCTGAGATGGAGAGGATGACCCAATCTTATTTCTAGGAAGTGTATACTAAAGACCCAACCTTGTTAGCTAATGATGTGTTGTAACTAATTGTTCCAAAGGTTACAGATGCTATGAATGAAAGGCTGAATGCACCCTTCTCCAGGAGGAAATTTCATATAGGACCTCTAAAAGCTCCAGGCCTAGATGGTTTTCCATCGAGATTTTATCAGAGGAATTGGACATGTTTAAAAGTGGAGATTATTGATGTTGTCAAGTTATTTTTTGCGACAGGATTTATGCCAAGTGGGGTGAATGATACAACTATTGTTTTGATCCCAAAAATAGCTCATCTGATACCTTTGAAGGATTTCAGGCCTATATCATTGTGTAATGTAATTTATAAAATAGTCTCGAAGTGTATGGTGAATCATTTGCGGCTGCTAATTACAGATTTAATTTCAGAAAATCAAAGTGCGTTCTTTCCCGGACGGCTTATTTATGATAATTCTATCATCACGTTCGAATGTATTCATCATATCCAGCAAGGGAATAGTGGAGGTAATTCCTTTTGTGCATATAAGTTGGATTTATCTAAAGCTTATGATCGTGTTGATTGGGATTTCTTGGAGGACCTCTTATTAAGTGGGGTTTCTCTAATCTCTGGATCTCGTGGGTAATGAAGTGTGTTCGCTCTGTCAAGTATTCAGTAAAGTTTAATGGAAGATTACTTCAATAGTTTTCTCCTACCCAAGGTCTCCGTCAAGGTGATCCTTTATCACCGTTCTTATTTCTCTTTGTTGTTGATGCTCTATCTACTTTATTACATGATGTTGTACAAGAGAAGGGTTTACATGCTATTAAGATTTGTCGAAGAGCTCCTCCTATTTCTCATCTTTTGTTTGCGGATGATTCACTATTATTTTTACGTGCGGATCTGGATCAAGCGGCAATTGTCAAAGATGTTTTGAGCACTTATGCTACAGCTACGGGTCAACTTATTAACCCATCCAAGTGGTCCATCTTATTTAATGATGATTGTCCTGATATGGTTTCTGTGGAGGTCAAAAGGTTTCTTGGTGTGGCTCAGGAAGTTTTTGATGCAAAATATTTTGGTCTCCCTATACCAGATGGGTGAATGCATAAAGGGAGGTTCGAATTCTTACAATCACGTATGAGCAAGATACTTGTGGATTGGAGTGAAAGATACTCATCTTCGGCGAGTAAAGAAGTTTTGATCAAATCTGTTGTGACGCCCTCGATTCAATCGTACACTAATCATACATGCAAATGTGTATGATCAAGATCAGGGCCTCACGGAAAGATATCACAACACAACTCTAGACACAAATCAAAATAATACAAGCTTTATATTACAAGCCAGGGGCCTCGAGGGCTCGAATACATAAGCTCGAATACGCAACAGTCCGCGGAAGGAACAAAATCTGAGTACAAACATAAGTTAAACAAGTCTGCCTAAAGAAGGCTAGCACAAAAGCAATAACGATTGAAAAGGCAAGGCCTCCTGTCTGGGAGCCTCCTAACTACTCCAGGTCGTCAGCGGCCGTCACGTAGTAGTGGGCACCCTCGTGGTAGTAGTAGTCATCAGTGGTGTCGTCCGGCTCCTGGGATCCGTCATCTGGTCACAACAATCGGGTATGGGGGAAAAGAGGTAGAAAAGCAACTCTGAGTACTCATCCAAAGTACTCGCAAGACTTACATCAGATCTAAACTAAGTATGCATCTGTATCAAAGGAATGGGTTGTATCTGTGGTCTAAACTACAGAATGCCAGAAGAGAAGGGGAAAGCCTAGCCTATTGAAGACTAGCATCTTCAAGCATCTTGCAGCATTTAGAAGAGTACAGATCAACATAATGTATAGTAGTAGTGTTATCAACCTCTCCCAGAGATCCTTCCTCGGCCCCCTACGAGAAAGCAATCCCAGAGCCATGCTATCCATTTCTCATCACAAGTATCCAGTTCTAGTTATATCGATCGGGATACAACTCCGAGCGTCCGTTACCATAGGACACGCTACCGATAGATGTTTTCTTCCCTACAGGGGTGCACCAACTTACCCACCATGCTCGATTAACTCCGGCCGGACACACTTTCCTGGGTCATGCCCGGCCTCGGCCAAACGATACGCCACAACCCGACCTAGGCTTAATAGAGAGGTCAGCACGCCGGACTGAACCTATGCCCCAGGGGTCTTGGGCCATTTCCCCGGGAACTCCTGCACATTGCATGGGCGGCCGGTGAGCAGACCTAGCTACCTCCTTAAAAGGCAGGTGCTTACGCAGTCCAACCCGGCACGCGCCGCTCAGTCGCATGACGTATATTAAGCTTTGGCTGATGAATACGATGCAGAACGCCCATACTATGCCCACGTGATGGTTAGTGCTATCAGGCCAGAGGCCCCTCGGATCAAATATCCAAATCATAGTGGATTATGGACGCGCGGTCACAAGCAGAGACTCACGAAAGATGTGACCCCGTCGCCCCGTCTCGAGGACTCGCGGCAAGGGCTAAGAATGCCCGGCCACGCCTCGTAATTATCTTGCGGGCACCTTCCAGGTCAACCCGACTCCACATCACTCGCAATTACGCTCGCGCGGGTACCCCTCGGGGACGACCCGTCTTTATTAACATGGTTCAGTGTAAAGTCATAGTAACCATAGTAACCGTGTGTCTAACACCAAGGGGAACCCTAAGGAATCACCCTCGATGGAATTCCACCTGATGTTATCGTCAAGGTGAACGAAGGAGGAATCGCCCTCGAGGTCCACACTTGAGGGGTTGCACGACAGAGTCATTATCAGGAGTGGACAAGGAGGACTCGCCCTCAATGACCACGACCGAATAGCTACACTATAGGGTTAACATTAGAAGTTCTGATGACGTATCACCCTCGGCACTCGATAGTAACTCTGCAGAGTCGTACAACTAAGGGGGGTGATGTGTGGTGTCGGGGCCTAGACGTCGATCATGTTGATCAAGTCATCAAACATAAAGCGGGGCAACTGGGACAAGGTAGGGGGTCTCTGGTGGATCACTAACCAACTTAAACTAAGCAGTTAAGAATAAGTAGGTAAGGTATGATAACAGGTAACAAAAAAACAGGCTATGCATCAGAATAGGATCATACAAAAAGCGGTAGCAGTTCTAATGCAAGCATGAGAGGGAAAGAAATGGGCGATATCGGAATGAACAAGGGGGGTTGGCTTGCCTGGAAGCTCTGCTGAAAAAGAAGAAGTGTCATCGTCGACGTAGTCGATCACAGGGGCATCGTCATTGGTCTCGGGGTCTACCGAAGAGAAGAAGGGGGACAGTAAATACATAGCAAACAGATGCATCACTAAGCATGACATGACGATAGGAAGAGCTAGGGTTGACCTAGCATAGTGCTACACGCAGTAGACGGAGGGGGAAAACATCCAAGGATGATTTCCCAACGTTAGACGGATTCCAAACAAACGAAAGAGAGGGGACAGTTCCATGTCCAGCATGCTAGGGGCATGTGATAGATGAACAGACCGTGTATTCGGATTCGTTGGATTTTTCTGAGCAACTTTCATGTAGAAAACATTTTCGTCTGAGCTATAGTTTATTTTCAACAATTTTCTAAAGATTTAAACATTTTTTGAAATTATTTAAATTAACAGAAATTCATTATGACGTCAGCAATGCGTGGGGATGATGTCAGCAGTCAACAGACTCGCTGACCAGGGTCAAACCTGACCTGTGGGTTCAGTGGGACCCACATGTCAGCCTCTGTTACTCTAATAGTAATTTAAACTAAACTAACAGGCTAATTAGAGGGGTGGGCCCCTAGTGTCAGTGACTAACTAATGATTAAAACTAATTAACAGATTTATTTATTTATTAAACATTTTAAACAAGTGGGGCCCACAAGTCAATCTCACTTGGCAGCCCAGTCAGTAGTTGACTGGGTCAACCTAGTCAACTGGGCCACCCGGGCCCACTGGTCAGTGACCTAGGGGTGGGGCCCACTGTGCCACATCGACGTTAGCACTAGAGAGAGCTCCGGCGACCAAATCCCGGCGGAGCATCGTCGGACTTCGCCGGAAAAATGCTACGGGGCACAGGGGAGGTGCGGCTAGGCGCGTTCGATCGGGCGTTCGACGCCGCATCCATCTACGGTGGCGGCGCGGCCCGTAACAGGCTGGAACGATAAGGCGAAAGGTGGGGCGGACGCCGGCATTCGGCCACGATCGGAAACGAGGCTACAGGGTTCGGCTAGCGGCGCAGTGGGGCACGGTCGAACCGCGGGGATACGCTGAGCACATTCCCGCGCTCGGACGGCCATGGCATCGACGGAAGCGACGGCGATGAGCGGCATAGCAGAGCTGAGCTCGGCCGTCCATGGCGGCGACGTTATGCACAACAGAATGAGGGGGCAGGAGGAAGACGTGTGGTGCTCACCATGCGGGCGCAAGGAGGCCCCGTGAGTGAATGGGAGCACAGAGGTGACGTCGGAGACGAAGGAGGCGGCGGTGATCGGAGATGGGAAACGGCTGATTCCCGGTGCTGCAGCGCCTCCAGGCTCCAGCTGTGACCACCAGATGTTGAGGAAGATGATGACAAAGATGACGGACGAGTCAATGAAGCGATGCGGTGGATGCGGCCGCGGAGACGAGCGAGGCACGGTGGTGACCTCATTGGCCTCCTCTCCAAAACGAAGGAGAGGAAGAGAGAGAAGGGGAGAGTGGTGGGACGGAGAGGCGGGACTGGTGGTAGGTGAGGGGGGATTCGAGGCGTCCGGGGGCGGTGACCTCATCCCCTCCTCGGAGCCGGCGAGGGGGGTCAGGTGGAGACGCGCGCGCGCGATCGCTCGTACAGTGGGGAGGGGAAGAAGACAAGGGGGTAAGGTGGGTTGGGCCAATGCAATGGGCTAACGCCCAGGGGGGAGGGGGATTTCTCTCTCTCCTCTGATTTTCCTTTTTCTTTTCTTTTCTTTCCAGTAGTTTTTGTATTTTATTTTTAGCCAATAATGACTTTGCAAAATTATGCCACTGGACAAAAAATTCAAAGAATTAATGTGCACTGCCACAAAAAGATTGTGAGACTTTTGAAATAGTTTGCACATTTTATAAATTAAAAAGGCATTTAATTTATTGCTTAGGTCACTGTTTTAAGTAGTTTAGGCCACTTAAACACATTGCAAAAATGTTGGTTCACCACCAATATTAGTTATGGATTATTTGGCACATGATGAACATTTTAGTTTTCATGTTTGAGCAATTTTGAATTTCACTTAGAATTTGAAATTGAATTCAACTAGAATTTGAAATGAGAGCGATCCAAGGATGATCAAACACTTATTTAGCAAAATGATTAACTTAACCCCAAGGGTTACTATAGCATCATTACACAGGGGTGTTACATCTATAGCCCAGGCCATCCTCACCTATGTAATGAGTGTTTTCAAACTTCCTTTCTCGGTATGTGATGATTTGTCCAAGCTGATGAGACATTACTGGTGGGGCGCGCAAAATGGTAAGAAAAAGATGGCTTGGATGGCATGGGATAAATTGCTTCTACCTAAACCAAAGGAGGGATGTGGTTCAGGAATATGAGGGCGTTTAATCAAGCTTTGCTTGCCAAACAAGCCTGGCGACTCCTTGTTGCACCTGAATCGCTTTGTGCAAGACTACTATGGGCTAAATATTATCCAAATGGGAATCTACTAGATATAGTTTTTCCGAGTAACTCGTCAGCGGTTTGGAAGGGTATCGAACATGGATTGAACTTGGTGAAAAAAGGTATGATCTGCCAACTCGGCAATGGTAATCTTATTCGAACTTGGCGAGATCCATGGATTCCTAGGGGTATGCCTTTTATGCCTATTTCCCCTAAAAGAAATTGTCGTCTAAATAAATTTGATGATTTTATGGATGCTAATGGTGCATGGAAGGTAAATTTATTGGAACAATTTTTCTATCATGTTGATGTTGAAGCTATTTTGAAAATTCATACGTCGCTAAGACATCGGGAAGATTTTATTGCTTGGCCTTTTGAGAAGTCGGGATCTTTCACTGTGAGGAGCACCTATCATTTAGCTATGGGTGAGCACATGGACTGTTTCTCGCAAGGAGCAAGATTCACATGTGTAACAGTCTGGCTTTTGGCCCTTTTCTTTTTCTTTTGATTTATTTGGTTTTTGCTTTGTTTTTCTTTTTGGAGTGGTTCTGTGGCCTTGCAGCCTGGGAGATCATCATCATTTCTTATCCCAAGTGGTTCCTCATTCACAAATTCATCCCAAGATCATGTCATTTCCATTCTAGCCCAACCCTAGAATTCTTTTCTAGGGAATATTCCTTTTTCTTATTGAAGGAATAGCCATGTTTGTCCGAGGTTGTGAAGCAACCTATATTTATTTCACTCCCAAAATTCCCAAATAATTCTCAAAATTTCTTTGGGTCATATGTTGACCAAATATGCCCAAACATTCCTATCCTAGCCCAAGAATAATTCCCCAATAATTATTCTTCATTTCATCCAGTGTGGCTTTCTATGAAGGAAGTGCTACCTATACTTTCCTGATTGATCCCAAACTTTATGGGCATGATATATCATCCAAATCATTGCCTCATGCCAAAATTCAACTTTATTTGCCTAGCTAATCTTCTCAACAATTTTTCAAAGTTTTTGTCAGACGGAAGGCATTGTGAAAGAAGTACTAGCTAGGGTTATCCAAATGATTTGAAATTTTGCACACTCCTTCATGTGCTCATATCTTTACACTCCCCCAAATTCCAGCCCCATCCGTGAGCACAGGACCAAATCCTTGCTTCTGTTAATATTTGCAGGTTGTGAAGCAAGTTGTAACATCCCAAATTTTCAATTTGGAATGTTATACACTAGATCATATGCATATCATATTTTCTTGCATTTTGGTTGATCCTAGAAATTTCACGCAACTCAAGGACCCTCGGAGAGAGTTGGAGATTTCGTTATTTTCATATTTGAGAGTTCTCTCGAATTTTGAAAATAGGATCATTTGATTTATTTATTTTATCTTCAATAAATTTTCCGGTGTCAAAATATGAGAGAGGGAATAATATGACTTTCCTAAATTTAGGAAAATGAAGATTTAATAAATAGATCAATTTTGTTGCCGGAGTTTTATTTGCATTTTATTTGGATAGGGAAAATGCGCGTTTTCGAAAATTGCATTTTAGGTCCGGAGAAAAGTTCATTTTGTTCGGCTCATTTTTAGGAGTCGGGGAAAATTTACTTTAGATTTTTCGGAGTTCGTTTAGATCCCTTTTTGTTTTTTTTTTCTGCGCGAGGAAACTATTTAAAAAAAAATTGAGCAGCGCCTTGGGCCAAAGGCCCAAGCCAAGCCACCTACCGCCGCGCTCCCAGGCGCCAGGAGCCGGTCGGCCGCCGCCGCCCTTGCTAGGACCGAATCCTTTTAGGATTCTAGGGCGCCCCCTTGTCCCCTTTTCCTTATTTCGTTTTCTTTAGTCCTACTCCGTTTATTTTATAGATCTTTCCTACTCCTATTCTAATTCCTTGTCCTCTACCCCAAGTAAACCCCTCCCCTCCCCAATATAAATACCCAAGCACCCCCCCCCCTCTAAACACATCAAATCAAAGCTCTCCTCCACACCGCGCCTTGCACCGCCGCCGCGCCGCATCACACCGCGCCCTGCGTCACCGCCGCCGCGCCGCCTCACCCGCGCCGCCACCCCACACCCGCGCCGCCGCCGGACCTTGCCCACGCCGACGCCGCCGGAGCCCCGTTCACCGGAGACCTCGCCAAGGTTGCCCCGCGCTACATCTATTCTTTTTCTCGGATCGTTTTCTTCTAATCGTTCCGATTCTTTTCTTCTCTAAACCGTTCCGGTTTTCTAGATCAGTTTTTCGTTCGGTTTTTCTTCTCTGAAACCCTAGATCGGATTCGTTTTCTTCTCCGATTTAGTTGCTTTGGACCGTTCGCCGGACCGTTCGTCCTAATGAACGTTATCACCGGATTCTTCTAGGTTAACGATGTCCGTTCGTTTAACCGTTCTTCTTTTTCTTTTCGTCGGACTTATTCCGCGATCGCGATCTCAGATCCGATCTTCTTCCTAGTCTATCTTTCCGCTCGTTTATCGGAATCAGGTGATTCAAGCGCCTGGAGTTTCGTCTCGAAACCGCCGTTCCGTCTAATCAACTTGAACAAGCTTTTGTTACAGTAAAATTTTGACCTAGTTTCAACTTGCTAGAACCGAGTTGTTTTCTTCCGCCGTTTGTTTTTCGTTCTTTCTTGCAACCGGAGTTCTTAAGTTGAACTACCTGGTTCGTTCTCTTGTTCGAGTTTTACTTGTGCATTAGATGAGTACTTATTGTATGCTTGTTGTTTGTCTACGATAGATTACCCGGATTGCGCCGCTTGTTACTTCGAAACCCTAGGACTCGCGGATCATCAGCAAGGCAAGTAACACTTTGATCATACCTTTTCTACAACCCATGTTTTATTGCATTAGATCAATCCTCTCACACTGCATGATTAGGATCTAATTAAATTGTGGGATGGGAAGTAGATGAGGTAGTACCTATTACCTGTTTATTATGAAACCTTTGGGAGTTACTTCTACGTTTGCTTATTATGCCATGCTATGCTAGTAGACGTGGATTGGGTGAGTGATATCCATGACAGATGTGAGTTGATAATTTTAATGGTTTATCTAAGGTGGCAACTTAAACACACATCTGGGTGGATTGAGGCACCTGATGTCTATCAGGACTTGCCTGTTTTTTTGGACCGCCACCCAGGCTCAAAGGGATCATAAGATCTTTCATGCTAGAAACTTCCGTGTGCAGCCACATGCCACTATGGGCTCTGGCATAGTTGACTAAGTTGTGCGAACTCTTACGGGGTGGACTAGCAGATGTAGGGGATGTAGGTGTACCGGTCTACCCCACATGTAAGGTGCTAGTGCTTCTGAAAGACTATGTCTCGGTCATCCGTTTCTCAAACACCATGTAGTGCGAGAAAACAAACGGAGGCGATCGAGTCATGTGGGGAAAAGTGCGCAACCTCTGCAGAGTAACAAACTAATCATGATTAGCCATGTCCCCGGTTATGGACAACTTGAGTATCTAGTACTTGAATATCATTGTGAATCTCAACATGTTACTTCTAATTAATGTTATTGGGTTTTAATTACTTTTAATTGGGATTGAGAATGCTGTCAACCATTCTCAATGTTTCACAACCACCATGATAGTTAAATAAATTTATTCCTTTGCAGTAGGGAAAAATTGGCTTTACGCAAAACTGTAACCATAGAGCTTTCCACCAGCCATATATGCATATAGTATAGCTGTTTCATTCCATTACTCTCTATGTGTTACTTTGCCAGCATATTCCATGTGCTGACCCGTTTTCGGGCTGCAACGCTAATGTTACAGACTTTTCAGACGACGATTGAGGTGCGTTTAGGTCGTGGTTCTATACTCAGTGATGCCGCTGGAGTTGATGGACCCATTTATCTTCCAAGTCTTCCGCTGTTATCTTTAAAATATGGCCTTAAGCCATATTTATTGTAATAAGTTCTTTTTGAGCCATCGATGTAATAAGTGTGTGATTGCAACTCTGCTATAAAACCTCGATGTACTGTGTGGTGTCAGCATTACTGATCCAGGGATGACACCGTAGCACAGTAGACGTGATCCATTCGGGTCAGGTCGCTACAGAGATGGTATCAGAGCACACGCTGACTGTAGGACATGACCACTAAGTTAAAGCCATAGATCACTCTTTTAGGATGACGCATGCGAAGATTAAGTACGCTCAACCGGATGAAGGCACACCATTTGGATTTCACCTGAAGGAAGTCACCAAGTACCTGAACATTGGATTACCAAGCTTCACGGGAACCTTCAACGCCACTCTGCCTGAAGAGGAGCGCTGGAAGATTCAAGCTCACGTTCCGGGAAGAACATTCGCGCCAATCACGAAGCCCATAGATAGTGTTTTCAATGCACCAACCTGGAGTCTAGGAAGGAGCATGGCAGCTCATATCACCATAGGACGCATTGGAGAAGTTTATCAAGAAGACCTCAAGGACACTATCTACCAGATTTGCAGACGCCGTGATGAACAATGGGAGTTAGTCAGCACCAAGAAGGATAGATCTATTGCAGCAATCATCCAGGAGTTAAACCAGCACATTCGACACCACGAGAACCAGATGTGCAATGATATGGTAGATTTGAAGAATGCGAAGGCAAGGATCATCGAGCTAGAAGGAGAACTGAAGTCTACACGCAAGGACTACATGGACGAGATCGTAGCTCTAGCAAGGCACAATGGCGATCTTAAGTAGGAGATTGAAGAACTCAAGAGGAAGTTAGCATCCCAGGAGGAAGACGAGTACGTCGCATGTCCGGACAACTACATCATCATCGACGACACCGATTCGGATCCAAGTGAACCCGACTTTGAAGACGAAGCTGGAGTAGATATCATGGAGTCTTCCACCGGTTCAAATTTCTAGATGACCACCAGATAGTAATAGTATTATCCCATGTAAACACATTATAGTCGAGCACTTTTGCGAGAGTTAGACCGTTTGTAAGCCCTTGTTTGATTGATTGAAGTGAATTGTGTGCTTTTGCCTCATGTGCATATGGGTAGTGTTTTCCCTTTAGACCCCCTCTATTCTTAATTCTCGTCTTTTCTAAACCCTCAGATGCCTCCGAGACGTGACAATGGATTTCCACCAGAGCTCACTCAGTTGATCCAGCAGCAGAATCAATTGATGCAGATGTTAGTTCAGAATCAGAAGAACAACAACAACAACCCACCACCACCTGTTGACCACTTAGCCCGTTTCCTTAGGCTGAATCCGCCGGTGTTTTCCAGTAGCACCGAGCCAATAGTAGCAGATGATTGGCTCCGCAAGATAGGAAGGGAGTTGACCACTGCAGGATGCACGGATGGTGAGAAAGTGAAGTTTGCCGCACACCAGCTTGACGGACCCGCGGCAGCATGGTGGGAGAATTTCACAGCCACTTACCCAGTTGACACTGTCACATGGGATCAGTTTCAGCAAGCTTTCCGCACTGCCCATGTTTCAGCAGGAGCTATGGCCATAAAGAAGCGTGAGTTTCGCAACTTACGCCAAGGAGGAAGGACTGTTGGCCAGTATGTGGAGGAGTTTAGTAAGCTAGCCCGTTATGCCCCAGATGACGTTGCTACAGATGTAGCTAAGCAGGAGAAGTTTCTGGAAGGACTGAATGATGAACTAAGCATGCAGTTGATGGTAGCAAGTTTCAACAACTACCAGGAGTTGGTAGATCGTGCCATCATGATTGAAGGGAAGCAACAGCAGATTGAGAACCGTAAGAGGAAGTATGGACAGGGGAAGTATAACTCTGGAGCCCAGCAGAAGCCCCGTTTTACCCCTAAACCGGGATTTAAGTTTCAGCACACCCATGGAGGAGGTAGCTCGCACAACCATAATGGCCACAAGAATGGTAATGGGAATGGAGGAAGCAACGGCCGGAACCGAACAACCCCATCAACCCCAACCAAGAGAGACCTGAGTCAAGTCACCTGTTTCAAGTGTTCGAAGACCGGACATGATGCCAATGAATGTCCCGAAGGCCAGAATGGAAATGGCAATGGAAGCTCTGGGAAGAAGCCGAACCCTTTCAATAGGGGACAGGTGAACCACATTAATGTGGAGGAGGTTGAAGATCAGCCCGATGCAGTAATCGGTAAGTTTTTGGTTAAGTCATTTACTGCACTCGTTCTTTTTGATACTGGTGCATCGCATTCATACATATCAAGGGGATTTGTGGAAAAGTACAGCCTGCCCACTAGGATTCTTAAAACACCTATGCTAGTAAGCTCGCCAGGAGCAGAATACATGGCCAGACAAGGATGTTTTCAAGTACCATTGAGTATAGGAAGGCATGTATTCCCAACGGATTTAATTATTCTGGAATCCCAAGGTCTGGATGTGATTCTTGGTATGGATTGGCTGTCGATGTATGGAGGAAACATCGATTGCGCCAGTAAGACAATTTTGCTTACCACACCAGAAGGAAGAAGGATCAAGTATGTATCCTGGCATGTGCCAAACAGGACACAAGTGAATTGCTTATCAGGAGTTGTGCAGGAGGAAGTACCAGTGGTAAAGGATTTTCCTGATGTATTTCCTGAGGAATTACCAGGCATGCCACCGGATAGAGACATTGAGTTTTTGATTGAGTTATTGCCAGGTACAGGCCCAATATCGAAGCGACCGTACCGGATGCCAGCAAAGGATTTGGTGGAAATTAAGAATCAGATTAAGGAGTTATTGGATAAAGGTTACATTCGCCCAAGTTCTTCACCTTGAGGATCACCCGTACTTCTAGTGGAAAAGAAGGATGGATCATTAAGGATGGTTGTAGATTATTGGGGATTGAATGAAGTAACCATCAAGAATAAGTACCCACTGCCAATGATCAACGATCTGTTTGATCGATTGCAAGGAGCTAAAGTGTTTTCCAAGATCGATTTGCGATCAGGGTACCATCAGTTGAAGATTCGAGAGCAGGACATACCTAAGACAGCATTCACCACAAGATATGGACTGTATGAGTATACCGTTATGTCATTTGGATTGACTAACGCACCTGCCTATTTTATGAACCTGATGAACAAAGTGTTTATGGAGTTTTTGGATAAAGTTCGTCCTAGTGTTCATTGATGACATCCTAGTTTATTCAAAGAATGAAGAGGAGCATAAGGAACATTTGCGTTTGGTTTTGGAGAAATTAAGGGAACATCAGTTATATGCCAAATTCAGCAAATGTGAGTTTTGGTTGAAGGAAGTTGGATTCCTCGGACACGTTATATCCGGAGAAGGTATAGCAGTTGACCCCACAAAGGTTGAGACCGTAACCGAATGGGAAGCACCAACAACAGTTGGAGAGATCCGGAGTTTTCTTGGACTCGCAGGATACTACCGGAGATTTATTGAGAATTTCTCAAAAATTGCGAAGCCTATGACAGAGTTGTTGACGAAGGATACTAAGTTCAAGTGGACTGAGGAGTGTGAGGCTAGTTTCCAGGAGTTGAAGAAACGTTTGGTTACCTCACCGGTATTGATTTTGCCAGATCAGACCAAGGATTATGAGGTGTATTGCGACGCTTCACGTCGAGGACTTGGAGCAGTGCTTATGCAGGAAGGGAGAGTTGTTTCGTATGCATCACGACAACTGAAGCCTCATGAGTTGAATTATGCCACGCATGATTTGGAGTTAGCAGCCGTAGTGCATGCGTTGAAAACGTGGAGACATTTCCTCATTGGAAATCATTGTGAGGTGTACACGGATCACAAGAGTTTGAAGTACATTTTCACGCAGAAGGAGTTGAACCTCCGACAGAGGAGATGGTTGGAGCTCATCAAGGATTATGACATGAGATTGCATTACCATCCCGGAAAGGCTAATGTAGTAGCTGACGCATTGAGCCGTAAGAGCCATGTCAATACGATAATGACGGGAAGTATACCCAAGGAGTTAGCAGAAAACCTTCGTGAACTAAGCTTAGAGATAGTTCCGAAAGGCTATGTAGCAGCATTGGAGATTCAATCAACATTGATGGATAAGATCAGAGAAGCTCAGAAATCTGACAAAGAGATTGCTGCTATAAAAGAGAAATTGAGCGAAGGAAAAGCAAAGGGATTTCGTGAGGATGAGCACGATACCTTATGGTTTGAGGACCGTGTTTATGTGCCCAATGACCCGGAGATCAGGAAGTTGATTTTGCAGGAGGCACATAACTCACCATATTCGATTCACCCAGGGAATACCAAGATGTATTTGGATTTTAAGGAAACATTCTGGTGGACCGGAATGAAGAAGGATATTGCAGCGTATGTAGCAGTTTGTGACGTATGTCAGAGAGTAAAAGCAGAACATCAAAAGCTAGCAGGATTGTTACAACCACTGCCGATACCCGAATAGAAGTGGGATAAGATAGGCATGGATTTTATCACAGGGCTACCCAGGACAAAAGCCGGATATGACTCGATATGGGTAGTAGTTGATCGTTTGACGAAGGTAGCACATTTCATTCCAGTTAAGACCACTTACACCAGTGCTAAGTTGGCAAAGATATACATGACTAGAATCGTTTGTTTGCATGGAGTTCCGAGGAGTATCGTATCAGATAGAGGAACCCAATTTACCTCAAAGTTTTGGAATCAGTTGCATGAAACTTTAGGAACCAGACTAGAGTTCAGCACAGCTTTTCATCCGCAGACAGATGGACAGACCGAGAGAGTCAATCAGATTTTGGAAGATATGCTGCGAGCTTGTGCACTAGATTATGGATCAAGTTGGGACGAAAACTTGACGTATGCGGAGTTTTCTTATAACAACAGTTACCAAACCAGTTTGAAGATGGCCCCTTTCGAAGCTTTATACGGAAGGAGGTGCAGGACACCGTTATCATGGAACGAAGTTGGAGACCGTCAATTCCTTGGACCAGATTTGATTAAGGAGTCTGAACGGAAGGTTAAGTTGATTCGCGATAGGCTCAAGGTAGCCCAGTCCAGGCAGAAGAGCTATGCAGATTCTAAACGCAAGGAGACAGTTTACGAAACCGGAGACAGAGTTTACCTTCGAGTATCCCCACTTCAAGGAGTTAAGCGCTTTGGAGTTAAGGGAAAGTTAGCACCGCGTTTCGTTGGACCATTTAAGATCTTGAAACGTATGGGAGAAGTCGCTTATAAGTTGGAACTACCAGAAGGACTGTCAGGAGTTCATGATGTATTCCATGTTTCTCAGCTGAAGAAATGTCACGCCGAGATGGCGGAGGTACCGCTAAGAGATACAGTGCCATTAGAAGCAATTCAGTTAAAGGATGACCTAACATATGAGGAGAAGCCAGTCAAGATTCTCGATGTTGCCAGTAGAGTTACTCGCAGCAAGGTTATCAAGTTTTGCAAAGTTCACTGGAACCACCACTCAGAAGATGAAGCCACCTGGGAGAGAGAAGAAGATTTGCTCAAAGACCACCCTCACCTATTTTCTAGCCAACCCGAATCTCGAGGGCGAGATTCATCTTAAGGGGGGTAGGTTTGTAACATCCCAAATTTTCAATTTGGAATGTTATACACTAGATCATATGCATATCATATTTTCTTGCATTTTGGTTGATCCTAGAAATTTCACGCAACTCAAGGACCCTCGGAGAGAGTTGGAGATTTCGTTATTTTCATATTTGAGAGTTCTCTCGAATTTTGAAAATAGGATCATTTGATTTATTTATTTTATCTTCAATAAATTTTCCGGTGTCAAAATATGAGAGAGGGAATAATATGACTTTCCCAAATTTAGGAAAATGAAGATTTAATAAATAGATCAATTTTGTTGCCGGAGTTTTATTTGCATTTTATTTGGATAGGGAAAAATGCGCGTTTTCGAAAATTGCATTTTAGGTCCGGAGAAAAGTTCATTTTGTTCGGCTCATTTTTAGGAGTCGGGGAAAATTTACTTTAGATTTTTCGGAGTTCGTTTAGATCCTTTTTTGTTTTTTTTTTCTGCGCGAGGAAACTACTTAAAAAAAATTGAGCAGCGCCTTGGGGCAAAGGCCCAAGCCAAGCCACCTACCGCCGCGCTCCCAGGCGCCAGGCGCCGAGCCAGGAGCCGGTCGGCCGCCGCCGCCCTTGCTAGGACCGAATCCTTTTAGGATTCTAGGGCGCCCCCTTGTCCCCTTTTCCTTATTTCGTTTTCTTTAGTCCTACTCCGTTTATTTTCTAGATCTTTCCTACTCCTATTCTAATTCCTTGTCCTCTACCCCAAGTAAACCCCTCCCCTCCCCAATATAAATACCCAAGCACCCCCCCCCCCTCTAAACACATCAAATCAAAGCTCTCCTCCACACCGCGCCTTGCACCGCCGCCGCGCCGCATCACACCGCGCCCTGCGTCACCGCCGCCGCGCCGCCTCACCCGCGCCGCCACCCCACACCCGCGCCGCCGCCGCACCTTGCCGCCGCCACCCCACACCCGCGCCGCCGCCGCACCTTGCTCCGCCACCCCACACCCGCGCCGCCGCCGCACCTTGCCCACGCCACCGCCCTACGCCGACGCCGCCGGAGCCCCGTTCACCGGAGACCTCGCCAAGGTTGCCCCGTGCTACATCTATTCTTTTGCTCGGATCGTTTTCTTCTAATCGTTCCGATTCTTTTCTTCTCTAAACCGTTCCGGTTTTCTAGATCAGTTTTTCGTACGGTTTTTCTTCTCCGAAACCCTAGATCGGATTCGTTTTCTTCTCCGATTTAGTTGCTTTGGACCGTTCGCCGGACCGTTCGTCCTAACGAACGTGATCACCGGATTCTTCTAGGTTAACGATGTCTGTTCGTTTAACCGTTCTTCTTTTTCTTTTCGTCGGATTTATTCCGCGATCGCGATCTCAGATCCGATCTTCTTCCTAGTCTATCTTTCCGCTCGTTTATCGGAATCAGGTGATTCAAGCGCCTGGAGTTTCGTCTCGAAACCGCCGTTCCGTCTAATCAACTTGAACAAGCTTTTGTTACAGTAAAATTTTGACCTAGTTTCAACTTGCTAGAACTGAGTTGTTTTCTTCCGCCGTTTGTTTTTCGTTCTTTCTTGCAACCGGAGTTCTTAAGTTGAACTACCTGGTTCGTTCTCTTGTTCGAGTTTTACTTGTGCATTAGATGAGTACTTATTGTATGCTTGTTGTTTGTCTGCGATAGATTACCCGGATTGCGCCGCTTGTTACTTCGAAACCCTAGGACTCGCGGATCATCAGCAAGGCAAGTAACACTTTGATCATACCTTTTCTACAACCCATGTTTTATTGCATTAGATCAATCCTCTCACACTGCATGATTAGGATCTAATTAAATTGTGGGATGGGAAGTAGATGAGGTAGTACCTATTACCTGTTTATTATGAAACCTTTGGGAGTTACTTCTACGTTTGCTTATTATGCCATGCTATGCTAGTAGACGTGGATTGGGTGAGTGATATCCATGACAGATGTGAGTTGATAATTTTAATGGTTTATCTAAGGTGGCAACTTAAACACACATCTGGGTGGATTGAGGCACCTGATGTCTATCAGGACTTGCCTGTTTTTTTGGACCGCCACCCAGGCTCAAAGGGATCATAAGATCTTTCATGCTAGAAACTTCCGTGTGCAGCCACATGCCACTATGGGCTCTGGCATAGTTGACTAAGTTGTGCGAACTCTTACGGGGTGGACTAGCAGATGTAGGGGATGTAGGTGTACCGGTCTACCCCACATGTAAGGTGCTAGTGCTTCTGAAAGACTATGTCTCGGTCATCCGTTTCTCAAACACCATGTAGTGCGAGAAAACAAACGGAGGCGATCGAGTCATGTGGGGAAAAGTGCGCAACCTCTGCAGAGTAACAAACTAATCATGATTAGCCGTGTCCCCGGTTATGGACAACTTGAGTATCTAGTACTTGAATATCATTGTGAATCTCAACATGTTACTTCTAATTAATGTTATTGGGTTTTAATTACTTTTAATTGGGATTGAGAATGCTGTCAACCATTCTCAATGTTTCACAACCACCATGATAGTTAAATAAATTTATTCCTTTGCAGTAGGGAAAAATTGGCTTTACGCAAAACTGTAACCATAGAGCTTTCCACCAGCCATATATGCATATAGTATAGCTGTTTCATTCCATTACTCTCTATGTGTTACTTTGCCAGCATATTCCATGTGCTGACCCATTTTCGGGCTGCAACGTTAATGTTGCAAACTTTTTAGACGACGATTGAGGTGCGTTTAGGTCGTGGTTCTATACTCAGTGATGCCGCTGGAGTTGATGGACCCATTTATCTTCCAAGTCTTCCGCTGTTATCTTTAAAATATGGCCTTAAGCCATATTTATTGTAATAAGTTCTTTTTGAGCCATCGATGTAATAAGTGTGTGATTGCAACTCTGCTATAAAACCTCGATGTACTGTGTGGTGTCAGCATTACTGATCCAGGGATGACACCGTAGCACAGTAGACGTGATCCATTCGGGTCAGGTCGCTACACAAGTATAATATTTATTGCTTCACTCTTAGAAATTACCAGATTGTGTTCCGACCCAAATAACATCTCTCCACCAAATTTGGGATCAATTCATCAAGCCAATAATTCTCTAGAATTTTCCCAAGTTTCTGGAAAATGAAGATGTTTGTGAAGCAAGTGCCATTTTGGCCTGTCCAATTGGTATGAAATTTTACAGCATGATCACCTGTCCAAATCATCATGATCTACCCAATTTGAGCTCAGTTGACTACTCCATGTGAGAGCATCATCGTGATCAAGTTTCTGGACTATAATTGAAGTTACAAAGCAACCATATTGTTTTATGGCTCAATTATCCTCAAACTCTCCAGGATTATAGTCCTTCCTAAGTTGATCACCCCAGACAAACTCTTTGGCTCAAATCAAGTTCATGTTGATCACCAGTGCACGGCCAAGTTTACTGCAGTAAACTTCAGACGATGATTACCATTTAACCATAGCACCCCATATCAAGACATGGCCTCATCAATGCTCCATCTTGGAGGGACTATCAGCTAGAAAACATTTTGGGTGTTGTAGAGCATTGAATTCCCCGGTTCACGTGGTGACTACGATGATGCCGTGCCTGTGCATGTGCTCTATGCGCAGTGGCCGCGTCCAGGGCGTCGTTTCTGCTTCGACCTCTTCCCCTCGTCGTCTTCGCACGCGTGACCATGTCCCTTGTCTTCCCCTCGTCGTCGTCGTTCCCCTGGACCACTCTCCCCCTCTGCCCGCTTCCTCTGACCATGTCCCTTGTCTTCCTCTCATCGTCGTCATTCCCCTGGAACGATGGTAGTGTTATGCTATCCTCGGAGTATTTGGGTATGATGTTATGATGCTTGGATTATTTGTTGGATATTGCTATGACTTGGATTATAGGTTGATAGATAGTATTGTTGGGGAATGTAGTAATTTCAAAAATATTCCTACGCACACGCAAGATCATGGTGATGCATAGCAACGAGAGGGGAGAGTGTCATCCACGTACCCTCGTAGACCGTAAGCGGAAGCGTTATGACAACGCGGTTGATGTAGTCATACGTCTTCACGATCGACCGATCCTAGTACCGAATGTACGGCACCTCCGCGATCTGCACACATTCAGCTCGGTGAAGTCCCAGGAACTCATGATCCACTAGAGCTTCGAGGGAGAGTTCCATCAGCACGACGGTGTGATGATGGTGTTGATGAAGCTACCGACACAGGGCTTCACCTAAGCACCGCTACGATATGACCGAGGTGGATTATGGTGGAGGGGGGCACTGCACACGGCTAAAAGATCAATGATCAACATGTGTGTCTTTGGGGTGCCCCCTGCCCCATATATAAAGGAGCAAGGGGGGAGGCCGGCTGGCCCTAGGAGAGCGCGCCAAGAGGAGGAGGAGTCCTAGTGGGAGTAGGACTCTCCTTTCCCAGTCCCACTAGGAGGGGGAAGGAAGGAGTGGGAGAGGGGAAAGGCAAGGGGGGCGCCGCCCCCCTTCCTTGTCCTATTCGGACTCAAGGGAAGGGGGCGCACGGCCTGCCCTGGCCGGCCCCTCTCTCTCTCCACTAGGGCCCATCAAGGCCCATTAGCCCCCGGGGGGTTCCGGTAACCCCTCCAGCACTCCGGTTTTCTCCAAGATCACCTGAAACCCTTTCGGTGTCCGAATATAGCCATCAAATATATCAATATTTATGTCTCGACCATTTCGAGACTCCTCGTCGTGTCTGTGATCACATCCGGGACTCCGAACTACCTTCAGTACATCAAAACACATAAACTCATAATACTGATCGTCACCGAACGTTAAGCGTGCGGACCCTATGTGTTCGAGAACTATGTAGACCTGACCGAGACTCATCTCTGGTCAATAACCAATAGCGGAACCTGGATGCTCATATTGGTTCCTAAATATTCTACGAAGATCTTTATCGCTTAAACCGCATAACAACATACGTTGTTCCCTTTGTCATCGGTACGTTACTTGCCCGAGATTCGATCGCCGGTATCTCAATACCTAGTTCAATCTCGTTACCGGCAAGTCTCTTTACTCATTCCGTAATACATCATCCCGCAACTAACTCATTAGTTGCATTGCTTGCAAGGCTTACAGTGATGTGAATTACCGAGACGGCCCAGAGATACCTCTCCAACAATCGGAGTGACAAATCCTAATATAGATCTATGCCAACTCAACAAGTACCATTGGAGACACATGTAGAGCACCTTTATAATCACCCAGTTACGTTGTGACGTTTGGTAGCACACAAAGTGTTCCTCCGGTATTCGGGAGTTGCATAATCTCATAGTCATAGGAACATGTATAAGTCGTGAAGAAAGCAATAGCGATATACTAAACGGTCAAATGCTAAGCTAACAGAATGGGTCAAGTCAATCACATCATTCTCTAATGATGTGATCCTGTTAATTAAATGACAACTCATGTCTATGGTTAGGAAACTTCACCATCTTTGATTCAACGAGCTAGTCAAGTAGAGGCATACAAGTGACACTTTGTTTGTCTATGTATTCACACATGTACTAAGTTTCCGGTTAATACAATTCTAGCATGTATAATAAACTTTATCATTATATAAAGAAATGTAAATAACAACTTTATTATTGCCTCTAGGGCATATTTCCTTCAGTCTCCCACTTGCACTAGAGTCAATAATCTAGATTGCACAGTAATGATTCTAACACCCATGGAGTCTTGGTGCTGATCATGTTTTGCTCGTGAGAGAGGCTTAGTCAATGGGTCTGCAACATTCAGATCCGTATGTATCTTGCAAATCTCTATGTCTCCCTCCTTGACTTGGTCGCGGATGGAATTGAAGAGTCTCTTGATGTGCTTGGTTCTCTTATGAAATCTGGATTCTGTTGCCAAGGCAATTGCACCTGTATTGTCACAAAAGATTTTCATTGGACCCGATGCTCTAGGTATGACACCTAGATTGGATATGAACTCCTTCATCCAGACTCCTTCATTTGCTGCTTCCGAAGCAGCTATGTACTCCACTTCGCATGTAGATCCCGCCACGACACTTTGCTTAGAACTGCACCAACTAACATCTCCACCGTTCAATATAAACACGTATCCGGTTTGTGACTTAGAGTCATCCGGATCAGTGTCAAAGCTTGCATTGATGTAACCATTTATGACGAGCTCTTTGTCACCTCCATAAACGAGAAACATATCCTTAGTCCTTTTCAGGTATTTCAGGATGTTCTTGACCGTTGTCCAGTGATCCACTCCTGGATTACTTTGGTACCTCCCTGCTAAACTAAGAGCAAGGCACACATCAGGTCTGGTACACAGCATTGCATACATGATAGAGCCTATGGCTGAAGCATAGGGAACACCTTTCATTTTCTCTCTATCTTCTGCAGTGGTCAGGCATTGAGTCTGACTCAACTTCATACATTGTAACACAGGCAAGAACCCTTTCTTTGCTTGATCCATTTTGAACTTCTTCAAAACTTTATCAAGGTATGTGCTTTGTGAAAGTCCAATTAAGCGTCTTGATCTATCTCTATAGATCTTGATACCCAATATATAAGCAGCTTCATCGAGGTCTTTCATTGAAAAACTCTTATTCAAATATCCTTTTATGCTATCCAGAAATTCCGTATCATTTTCAATCAACAATATGGCATCCACATATAATATTAGAAATGCTATAGAGCTCCCACTCACTTTCTTGTAAATACAGGCTTCTCCAAAAGTCTGTATAAAACCATATGATTTTATCACACTATCAAAACGTTTATTCCAACTCCGAGATGCTTGCACCAGTCCATAGATGGATCGCTGGAGCTTACACACTTTGTTAGCATCCTTTGGGTCGATAAAACCTTCAGGTTGCATCATATACAACTCCTCTTCCAGAAATCCATTCAGGAAGGTAGTCTTTACACCCATTTGCCTAATTTCATAATCATAAAATTCTGCAATTGCTAACATGATTTGGACGGACTTAAGCATCGCTACAGGTGGGAAAGTCTCATCGTAGTCAACTCCTTGAACATGTCGAAAACCTTTTGCAACAAGTCGAGCTTTGTAGACAATAACATTACCGTCAGCGTCAGTCTTTTTCTTGAAGATCCATTTATTCTTGATGGTTTGCCGATCATCGGGCAAGTCAACCAAAGTCCACACTTTGTGCTCATACATGGATCCCATCTCAGATTTCATGGCCACAAGCCATTTTGCGGAATCTGGGCTCATCATCGCTACCTCATAGTTCGTAGGTTCGCCATGGTCAAGTAACATGACCTCCGGAACAAGATTACCGTACCACTCTGGTGCGGATCTTACTCTGGTTGACCTCCGAGGTTCGGTAGTAACTTGATATGAAGTTACATGATCATCATCATTAGCTTCCTCACTAATTGGTGTAGGAGTCACGGGAACAGATTTCTGTGATGAACTACTTTCCAATAAGGGAGCAGGTACAGTTACCTCATCAAGTTCTACTTTCCTCCCACTCATTTCTTTCGAGAGAAATTCCTTCTCTAGAAAGGATCCATTCTTAGCAACGAATGTCTTGCCTTCAGATCTATGATAGAAGGTGTACCAAACAGTCTCCTTTGGGTATCCTATGAAGACACATTTCTCCGATTTGGGTTCGAGCTTATCAGGTTGAAGCTTTTTCACATAAGCATCGCAGCCCCAAACTTTAAGAAATGACAACTTTGGTTTCTTGCCAAACCATAGTTCATAAGGCATCATCTCAACGGATTTAGATGGTGCCCTATTTAACGTGAATGCATCCGTCTCTAAAGCATAACCCCAAAACGATTGCGGTAAATCAGTAAGAGACATCATAGATCGCACCATATCTAGTAAAGTATGATTACGACGTTCAGACACACCATTACGATGTGGTGTTCCGGGTAGCGTGAGTTGCGAAACTATTCCGCATTGTTTCAAATGAAGACCAAACTCGTAACTCAAATATTCTCCTCCACGATCAAATCGTAGAAACTTTATTTTCTTGTTACGATGATTTTCCACTTCACTCTAAACTTCTTTGAACTTTTCAAATGTTTCAGACTTGTGTTTCATCAAGTAGATATACCCATATCTGCTTAAATCATCTGTGAAGGTGAGAAAATAATGATACCCGCCGCGAGCCTCTATATTCATCGGACCACATACATCAGTATGTATGATTTCCAACAAATCTGTTGCTCGCTCCATTGTTCCAGAGAATGGCATTTTAGTCATCTTGCCCGTGAGGCATGGTTCGCTAGTACCAAGTGATTCATAATCAAGTGATTCCAAAAGTCCATCAGAATGGAGTTTCTTCATGCGTTTTACACCAATATGACCTAAACGGCAGTGCCACAAATAAGTTGCACTATCATTATCAAATCTACATCTTTTTGCTTCACTATTATGAATATGTGTATCACTACTATCGAGATTCATTAGAAATAGACCAATCTTCAAGGGTGCATGATGATACGTCTCCAATGTATCTATAATTTTTATTGTTCCATGCTATTATATATTCTGTTTTGGATGTTTAATGGGCTTACTTATACACTTTTATATTATTTTTGGGACTAACCTATTAACCGGAGGCCCAGCCCAAATTGCTGTATTTTTGCCTATTTCAGTGTTTCGCAGAAAAAGAATATCAAACGGAGTCCAAGCGGAATGAAACCTTCGGGAGCGTGTTTTTTGGAACAAACGTGATCCAGAGGACTTGGAGTGGACGTCAAGCAACCAACGAGGAAGCCACGAGGCTGGGGGCACGCCTGCCCCCCTGGGCGCGCCTGTCGGCGTTCTGGGAACGGGGGTCCCCAGACTTGCCTGCCTGCGGCCTGCGGCGTGGCTCAAAGGGGGGCCCAGCACGGCCCATCTTCACCAACACAAACCCAAGACCCTCGCGAGGGGCCAAGCCTCGCGGGGCGGACGACGCGGAGCTTCTTCAGGCACGGCCTCGTCAGGCTGGCTCACGAGGAGGCGGAGAGATCAAGGCAGGGTACCTCACGAGGTGCCCGTGACGCAAGCCATGACGACTCAGGGCGCCAGGCGGGTGCCAGCACGCGCAGCGTCCTCCTTTCCTCTTTGGTGCAAAGGGGGCAAGCGCAGCCGCGGAGTACCGAGGCATCAGGCAAAGGTTGCCATTTCGGTGCAACGAGACCAAGACCAGGAGGACTATGAGACGGAGGTCATCGTGGAGCCCTAGACGGCGTCATCACCAGAGCTTTGCGCAGACGAAGACCACTTTTGTCAGGATAGCTGATACTAGTTGTCCCCCTTCAAATTAGCCCGCCATTGTTGGCTCCCTTCCCGCTCGATATTTGGGAAGAGGACCAGGGCCTCTATAAATAGGACCAGCCACCCACAGAGAGAGGGGGTTCGGTCGGTTGGCTGGAGGCAGAGAGAGAGAGAAGGTGACTGAACTCCACTGAGCAGTTCATCGCCCCAGCAAAGAACAGACCCTCGCGAGGTTGTTCTTCCTTGTATTGTTCATCATCATCAACCCAAGAGGCAATCCACCACACCACACACTGGAGTAGGGTATTACACCACAACTATGGCCCGAACCAGTATAAACCATGTGTCTCTTGTGTTGTTCTTTCCTTAGTTTTAGATCCTAGCATGGCGGAGGGGTGCAGGTAGGTAGGAGGCGAAATCTCCACGCGCACCCCAGTGTTCGAACCTCAAGGGTCTGCCGGAACCCAAAATCCGACATTTGGCGCGCCAGGTAGGGGTGCGCCGGAATTCGTCTTCCACCGCTCCGTGCCCCGTCGCGTCGCCATCACCATGCCTGGCGACCAGGAGGGCAACCCAGACCCATGGGCGGCATGGCCCGCCCGCACAGAGCCGCTCGCCTTGGGCGACCCCGTGCCCCAGGAAGCTCGTGGCCCGCAGGGCGCTGTGGGCCGCGAGCGACACGGACAGGCTTCGACAGCTCTCACACCGTGGCAGGCGCGGTCCGCAGCAAGGGACTCCAATCATGCCGCGACCACGACACCGTACACCCGCCGGGAGCAAGCGAACTCGAGGGCCGCGCTCACGGTGGCCCGAGAGCTGCTGCAGTGCAGACTGCTGGAGGGCGGCCGCGACGTGCTACTGGAGCGGGTGGCAGAGCTCCTGGGCTTTGCCGCCTCGGGGGCTCACCCCTTCTGCACCCAGCTCCCATCTCCAACCCAGGGCGGCCCGCGCGGGGGCTCCAAGGCTACTCCAACACCTGCGAGGCTGTCAGCATCGGACCGGCAGCGGCGCAGCCCCCGCTCCTGGTCCGCGAAGAAGAAGGACTCGACGCGACCCGCGGCCCCAGTGGACAGCCGCGCTGCCACCCCACGGTAGGCGCGTCAGGCAGGACCGCGTGGCGCGCAGAGCACTACGGCGTGGCCTTCGGGGTGATGGCGCCAGAGGAATACGTGCCCCTCATGATGGACCAAGGACACCCACACGAGGGCGAACAAGGCTCGCTCCTCAGCCCAAGCTGGGGGGACGAAGCGCCAGAAGCTAAGCCCTTCCAGGAGTCTCGGGACGGTCCCACTGGGCACACTGGAGGCAACGATTATCGGGTACCGCTAATTCTTCAGCAGGCATACGCTAACCATGGATCGCAGGAGGTGCAGGTTGTCACAGCGGGCAGCTGCCCTGCTCCCATAGTCTCCTACCCCTCGGGAGGAGGGCGCAGGGGGCTGCAGGAGAGGGGCAGGGATTCGACATCACCACCGCGGCGTTCGGAGCAAGGTGTTCTCAGGAGGTAGGCCCTCCGCTGGGGAGGTGCCCTAGGGCCTGCCCCCGGCGGAGGACCCGTGGTCGTCGGGGGAACCGCTGGCGACAGCTCTACCCCATCGGAGGCGTCCTGGTTTCCGGTCGTCGTTGATGGCACTAGAGTGTGGCACAAGGCGGGGCCCTCATCTGGCGATATGAAGCAAGGCCAGTACCTGTGAAGAAGGCCCAGTGCCTGTGAAGCTCGTCGCCCCGTGACACTCTCACATAATAATGAGTGGGGTTGTACACGCCCCGGAGTCTCAGGGGTGCCGGCCTCAGGCCCTGGGGCTCCCTCCCACGCCCAGTGGCAGCACTTAGCTCCGCGCTGGTGAGAAGACGTCCAAGACTAGACTAGGTGCCGGACGCGGCCTTTTGTTTGCTTTCGTTGCTCTTCCCCTTGGTTGTTGCTTTCCCCCGCTAGATTCAAGTTGGATTCGAATTTGAGATTTGCGTGTGTTCGGGGAAGGGGTGCTTAGTCTCGTTCGAGCAATTTCTCGCGTTTTGGTTACCACTTCGCCTCAGCCGCCTCCCCTCGCGAGCCGGGTCAGGCCTAGCTTGCGCGCAGCCCAGACTGCCGCCGCCGCGTCCTCTCAGGAGGGTGTTTTACTACAGATCCTATGGATTCAATCAGGGGACACTCAGGACACCACAACCCCCCGCGGGCTACCTCAGGGCCAGCACGGAATAAAGGTAAACTAGCCGACCAGCGCGTCCCTTAAGCCAGCCACTTGGCGCGGGCGCATGGGCGATGTAGCTTCTACTGATACGATAAACACAAGTTTTACATGAGGGGCTCCCCCTCCAAAATGCTCTCACACCTATCAGGCCAAAACCTGAGTTCTATTCATGCAGGGTGAGGAAGCAGGAATGATGCACAATCAGTCGGATGAATCCCCCAATGCGTCCTTAGGAGCACCAGCAGAGCCATCCATCACGCCGCCCTCGTCAGCCGCCACGATCACGTCGTCATTGTCCGAGGCGAAGACCCTGATAAGAGCGTCCACATTGTCTTCCACCCAATGCGCCAGCTCGCCTCGGACAGCCTGGGGGACTGGGGCGATGGCGGCGTCAAAATCAAAGTGGGGATCCATGTTCCGGAGGTGGCTGAAGACGTGGGAAAAGGCGCGCCTGAGCAGGGCATGGCTCCTCTCCTCCACCAACCTGTCGGCCCTGGTCGACCGCGCCTCCAGCTGCATCACCACATCAGTGAAGAACTGAAGATTGCCCGCGTAGTTGACTACGTGCGGCTCGCCGACGGCCTCCTCGCAGATGTTGCCCAAGGCCACATTGGCTCTCTCCCGGAGAGTGGCGAGCAGGGGCCGTGCTCATGCTCCAAGATCCGCCGCTGACGTATCTCGTCCGCATTCTGGCGCGCGACGGCCTCAGCCTCCTCCACCCTCTGGCGAAGAAGGAGCACCTCAGCCTGGGAGGTGCTTAACTCACCTCGCGCCACCTCAAGGGCGGCCCGGGAAGCATCGGCCCGCCGCGCCGCCTCCTCCAGCTTGGCCCTCAAGGCGGCAGTCCTGCCTTCAGCTTCAGCCCGGATCAGCCCCAGCTTCTCTTCGAACTCGTGCTCAAGGTTCAAGCGTGCCATCGCCACTCGACGTCTGACCTCCTCCAGGACGCGGGCTTCCTGTGCGGCAACATCATCCTCTGCCTGCGTCACCAAGCGCTCCCTCGTCTCCAGACGCTCGTACTCACGGGTACGTTCGGCGGCTTCCAGCGTCAGCGCCTCCTCACGCTTCTGGAGCTCTGCTAGGTCGCCAGAGGCCACCTTCATCGACGCGAGGGCTGCCTCGTGCAGCTCCACCTGCTCCTCCAGCGAGTGGCACCAGGCCAGAAGCTCCCGAGCCCGCTCCTCCGCAGCCGTTCACCGCCGGTCAGCTTCCCGAGCCTACCGGGCCTCCCGAGAGGCCACCAGCGACGCCTTGGCCTCTGCTTCATCAAGATCACGCTGACGGCGCGCAAGGGCGATGGCGCCCTCCAGCTCGCGCCTCTCTGCAGCCAGGCGCAGGCCCTCGGCCTCAAGGTGCGCGTCTTCATCAGCAAGCTCCTCACCAAGCAGGCTCACTGCGTCAGTTGCCCTTCGAAGGAATCCTTGGCGGAGAGCGCGACGCTCCCGAGCGCGCTCGAGCACGTCTTCCACACCATCATCTGCCCCAAGCAAGCGCCGGGGGCCGCTAGTCAGCACTCCCCCTCCGGGCTGGGGGCTGGCACCCTCGCGACGGCTGGGCACGCCGCGTCAGAAGCCCGGCCTGGGGCCAGCCCGTCCTCAGGAGAAGAGCGCAGGAAACGCCTCAACCAACCGCAGTCCACGACCAGGCGAGAAGCCCATGGCAGGCTAGCTATGCCACGAGAAGGCCCGCGAAGGAGTATCGCGAGGTGCGCGGGGCCACAATATGCCTCGGGATGGTTCGCCTCTTCAATCGCCCTCACCACAAGGGCTCCGCTGCTCGGAGCGCTTGAGGACGGTGGAGGGGGCGAGGTCAAGAGGGACGGCTCTTCAGCCGTCTTCGCAAGCTTGGCTGGAAGGGGCCTGCGGAGCAAGGGTCAGTACAAGTAACAGAAGGATCGGGAGTCGGGAAAGGAGAAGGCTTACTCATTAGTGGCGAAGTACTTCCTACGCTTCAGCAGGCGACAAGGGTAATCGTCGCCCAGGGCCTCCCTTCTCTTCCGGAGAGCCCAAAGTCCACGCGGAACCGGCCCAAGAGTTGGGCGCATGGATCAACCTTTGACGAAGACGGAGCGTCAAGGCGATCTGCGGCAGGGGCACCTGCCTGACGTGCGCTGCCAATCGCCTCCTCAAGAGACGCAGCTGGAGCCTCAGGGGCCACAGTCGCAGGCACTGAGG
Source organism: Triticum urartu (assembly GCF_056163025.1). Taxonomy (NCBI): domain Eukaryota; kingdom Viridiplantae; phylum Streptophyta; class Magnoliopsida; order Poales; family Poaceae; genus Triticum; species Triticum urartu. Next base: position 460,503,395 of record NC_141874.1, on the reverse strand, counting down.
GCAGCTGCTCGTCACCCTCAGCCTCAGCGGCACAGGCCCCAAGAGCTGCTTCCTCATGAGCCTCGCCCGGTGCTGTCACCGAGCCGGGAGCCCCCTCGGCCTCTGGCGCCTCGTGCCTCCCTGCTCCGCCACTCGAGGATGAGTCGCCTTGGCCGACTGGAAGGGCAGTCACCACCACTGGGTTCTCGCGAGGCCCCTGAAGGCCGGCGGGGCGCGGCCCCCACTCATCAAAGACAGGCATCTGCTTCACAAAGTCGCCCCTGCTCTGGCAGAGGTACAGCAAGGCCCCTCCCTGCCGGATGCTGCCAGGATTGGGGTCCCCAGCCAGGGTCAAGAGCGCCGTCCTCAGCACCTCAGGAGTCAGGTCCTCTTCCTAGAACCTCATACGATCCTCGCGCCCACGGAAGGCCCACATCCGGCGAGAGTGGCGTTGAAGAGGAGCAATGCGGCATAGCAGGAACTCCTTCACCACCTTGGGCGCTGTCACGCCAAGCGACCTCAAGAGCGCGAAGCGGCGCCAGACGAAGACGAGTCGGGGGCTCTCAAGCGTCTCCTGGCCCCAGCCCAAATTGGGGATGGTGGGTGAGGTCGGCTCCAATAGCAGGGGGCTGGGCACCCCTGCGTCCACATACAGACACCGCTCGCGGAACCCAACCGCGGGCAGGGGGAGCTTGAAGTCAATCCCAGAGGCCGCCATCTCAGGCGCGGCAACGAAGCTCACGCAAGCCCAGCATTGGGTAGGGTCGACAAGATGCAACGAGAAGAAGTGGCGCAGCAAGGCAACCGAAGGAGGGATGCCCACCATAGCTTCGCAAACAAAGGCGAAGACCGAAAGGAGGGTGATGGATTCAGGACCCAGATGCATAATGTGGATCTGATAGTGGGAAAGCACGGCGTTGAAGAAATCAGAAAAGGGAGGAACCAGACCCGCCCACAGGGCGTCGGCAAGATACGGGACCTCGGTGGCTGTCCTGTCGATGGAGAAGTGGGACGCGGGCCAAGCCATCGTCCTCCCGCATTCATTGAAGATGGTGGCCAGAGCCAAGCTGACCTTGCCCAAGCCCTCGGCGGGGGCCGCCGACGGCGGCGGGCAAGGCAGAGACATGGGTTTCTTCCCTCTCCCCTTCTTCGTCGGAGCCATGGCGATGGGAAGGAGGGGGGAAGGTTCGAGATCAGGTTGAAAATAGAAGCCAGAGTTCGAGCGGAAGGAGGACAGAGGGCACTCGAGCAACAGAAAAGGGAACGGCTGTGTACGACTACGGGTCCGCCTAGCGTGGCGCAAAATAAGGAGGGCGTGGGGGAACAGTGCCACCCACGACCAATCAACCGCCACGCGGCGCCTAAGGCCGCAGGCTGTTAGGGCCCACGGCGCTTCGCTCTTGCCCTTACACCTCCCTGCACGGCCAAGTCCGGGCGCGCCTTGGGCCCGGGGGCTACTGTCGGCGTTCTGGGAACGGGGGTCCCCAGACTTGCCTGCCTGCGGCCTACGGCGTGGCTCAAAGGGGGGCCCAGCACGGCCCATCTTCACCAACACAAACCCAAGACCCTCGCGAGGGGCCAAGCCTCGCGGGACGGATGACGCAGAGCTTCTTCGGGCACGGCCTCGTCAGGCTGGCTCACGAGGAGGCGGAGAGATCAAGGCGGGGTACCTCACGAGGTGCCCGTGATGCAAGCCATGACGACTCAGGGCGCCAGGCGGGTGCCAGCCCACGCAGCGTCCTCCTTTCCTCTTTGGTGCAAAGGGGGCAAGCGCAGCCGCAGAGTACCGAGGCATCAGGCAAAGGTTGCCATTTCGGTGCAACGAGACCAAGACCAGGAGGACTACGAGATGGAGGTCATCGTGGAGCCCTAGACGGCGTCATCACCAGAGCTTTGCGCAGACGAAGACCACTTTTGTCAGGATAGCTGATACTAGCTGTCCCCCTTCAAATTAGCCCGCCATTGTTGGCTCCCTTCCCGCTCGATATTTGGGAAGAGGACCAGGGCCTCTATAAATAGGACCAGCCACCCACAGAGAGAGGGGGTTCGGTCGGTTGGCTGGAGGCAGAGAGAGAGAGAAGGTGACTGAACTCCACTGAGCAGTTCATTGCCCCAGCAAAGAACAGACCCTCGCGAGGCTGTTCTTCCTTGTATTGTTCATCATCATCAGCCCAAGAGGCAATCCACCACACCACACACTGGAGTAGGGTATTACACCACAACGGTGGCCCGAACCAGTATAAACCCTGTGTCTCTTGTGTTGTTCTTTCCTTAGTTTTAGAACCTAGCATGGCGGAGGGGTGCAGGTAGGTAGGAGGCGAAATCTCCGCGCGCACCCCAGTGTTCGAACCTCAAGGGTCTGCCGGAACCCGAAATCCGACAGCGCCCTCCACCCTCGTGGGCCCCTCGTGGCTCCACCGACCTACTTCTTCCTCCTATATATACCTACGTACCCTGAAATGATCGGAGAGCACCACGAAAACCTAATTCCACCGCCGCAACCTTCTGTACCCGTGAGATCCCATTGTCGGTGTCAAAACCGGCGGATCTCGGGCAGGGGGTCCCAAACTGTGCGTCTAAGGCGGATGGTAACAGGAGGCAGGGGACACGATGTTTTACCCAGGTTCGGGCCCTCTTGATGGAGGTAAAACCCTACGTCCTGCTTGATTTATTCTTGATGATATGAGTATTACAAGAGTTGATCTACCAGGAGATTGGAGAGGCTAAACCCTAGAAGCTAGCCTATGGTATGATTGTATGTTATCCTAAAGACTAAAACCCTCCGGTTTATATAGACACCGGAGGGGGTTAGGGTTACACAAGGTTGGTTACAAAGGAGGATATATCCATATCCGTACTGCCTAGCTTGCCTTCCACGCAAAGTAGAGTTCCATCCGGACACGAGACGAAGTCTTCAATCTTTTATCTTCATAGTCCAGCAGTCCGGCCAAAGGATATAATCCGGTTGTCCAGATACCCCCTAATCCAGGACTCCCTCAGTAGCCCCTGAACCAGGCTTCAATGACGATGAGTCTGGCGCGCAGTATTGTCTTCGGCATTGCAAGGTGGGTTCCTCCTCCGGATACACCACAGAAGAGTTTGAATACAAGTATAGTGTCCGACCCTGCAAAATAAGTTCCACATTCCACCGTAGAGAGAATAATATTTCCACAAATCTAATCTGCTGACACGTTTTGGCAACATGACATTATGCCATGGCCTGGTGATTACTCAAACTGTTTCCTTTAACTAGCCCTGCACATAACGCGAGGCAGTTTCTTGACGCATCTTGTCAAAGCAGAGATCGTGTCCCCCTTATTACGGGATTCTCATCAATACGGGTGTGGGTAACCCAACCGTGCCTAGGACTCCTAGATTTTAGGCAAGTCCCAAACGGCCACGAGGAGGACGCTTGATATTCACCCTCTTTATAAAGGGACAAGGCTTTTACTTTTTTCCTCCCGTTCTCAATCGAATCCTTCCCCCACCTCGAGTTCTAACACCCAAAGCCCAGGTCAGGTGCTTCGGACCTTCAGTCATGTCCGGATCCAGCCTTCAGGGCCGGTGGATGCCCTCCTCCGTCACGGAAGAGGATATCAAGAAGTTGAGGGAGGCAAGATACCTGACCGCCGAAGTCTCGCATCGGCTGCCTGCCCGAGGGCAGGTCGTCCCTACTCCTAAACCCAATGAAGATGTCATGTTTATCTCTCACTTCCTCCAAGGACTAGGCCTCACTCTGGATCCCTTCGTTAGGGGTTTGATGTTCTATTACGGGCTTGATTTCCACGATCTAGCCCCAGATTCCTTTCTCCACATCTCGACATTTATTGTCATATGTGAGGCCTTCCTCCGCATTACTCCTCACTTCGGCATGTGGCTCAAGACCTTTGATGTGAAGCCGAAGACGGTCGAGGGGCAGTATGCAGCGTGCGGGGGTGCATTAATAAGCTAGATTGCTGAAGCTCCGTGGCCAAAAGGTTCCTTTCCAGAGGTGTCCGGATTATGGCAACGGGAGTGGTTCTACATCACCGCTTCCAGAAGTGCCAAGTGGGTAGCTTCCCCCGCCTTTCGCTCAGGCCCTCCACCACAACTGATGTCATGGATCAGCAGGGGGCTGAGCTGGGGTCCAGCCAAGGATGTGCCCATACTGCAGAGCCGCATCCGGGATCTCTTCGAGGGAGATTTTAGTTTGGTTATGGTGGTGCAAGTCATGCTAGTTCGTCAAGTGCAGCCTTGCAAACGCCGGCCCCTCCGCTTGTGGGAATTCAACCCAGAAGGACCGCGCACTATTCAGAATTTCCTTGGCCTGACGGACGAGGAGATGTACAAGTCGTTCTTCGGACCCCAAATAGAGTGCCCGGACACCTCCGAGGACGTGGGCCTGAGCAGCAACCGCACCGCGGCCCAAGTAAGTAATTCTCTAGCCAAACACACTATCTTTCATTTATCATGACGTCATTCTGAAGAATCGCTTTTTGACCAGGACTGGATAACAAAGGCGAAGATGATCCGGTGTTCGGCCCCCCTTCCCGAAGGCTTGGACAATCCGGTGCTGGAAAAGATGCTCGAGCCAGCACCTTGCCTGGTGCCCTCAAAGGAAGATGAAGGGGGGAATAAAGAGGGCAAAAGCGGGCCTCCACCGCTACCTATTCCAACCGAGGGAACGAGCGCCTCCATGAGGGAGGATAGCCAAGGGAAGGAATCTGACATTCCCTCACCCCGGGGGAGGAAGAGGACTACCTTTGATGATCCGGAAACCAAGGTTTCCAAACGGGAGAAGAAAACTACACTAGAGGGTCCCGCCTCAGAGGGTGCTCTTGCCGCACAAAGTCCATGTGGGGATCAGCCCTCTAATGAGTTGTAAGTAATCAAAAAGTACTTAATAGTGAAGATATACTACCTTACTTCTGAGGAAGATAACCGAAGCATTTATCTTGCAGTTCGGATATGAGCCCTTCTCAGCAGAGCTCGTCTTTGGGGGATCTTCTTCCGGAGACGATGGAGAGCGAAACGCCTCCCCCGGACTCCCTGGCTCAAGAAGCGGGCGACCTTGAAGTGTCATCACGAAGAGTTTCTCCGGATCCGGCAAGGCCAGAAGGTAACCCCGTGGTCACCCGAAGCCCTCAGTATCCGGCTCTTGAAGAGAGCAATCAAAAGAGTTCGGCACCACCTGGTATGCGATCGGACGTACTGAAGGGTCTGCTAGAGCGAGCGACTATCTCAGAAGAGCACCGTACATTAATGTGTATGGTGATTGAAAGGATTTCGTCCGCCGAAAACAGGTTGCATGAAGCCTTTATGAGTCTACTAACGGGCTTTGAGGTACGTGGAATGATATGCATTTGTTGTAGTACCGCACATTTTTAGGTGCGCCCTGTGTAGATAGTAGCCCCTGAGACTCTGGTTGTCGTCGAGAACGGCGGCGAACAGAGGATTGTAGTCCCAGGTAATAATCAGACTGTCGTTATGTGCAGGTGTCTGAAGCTCCGGTGGCTACCTGGACTAATGGGGTTGCCGAACTAAAGCGGCAACTGGATGCGGCGGATGCCGACATCGAGCTTATTAACAAGCGGCTTGACGAGGCCCGGGGTAGGTGATATTTATAGTGGATGTCACATAGTAAGAGCAGCGTGATGCCAGTATCTTTAATATGTTGTGACTGCAGATGGAGCTGCCACCGGGGAGGCCTTGCGGGCAGAGCTTGCCCGAGCCAAGGAGCAAGCAAGGAGTAGTAATGCGGACACTTTGGAGGCGGCCGAAGAGTTGAGAGCCGAGAAGGCCGCTCATAGAGAGAGCAAAGAGAAAATGGCTAGAATGGCTGTGAAGTTAAAAGACACTGTCGACCGCTGCCAGTTTCTTGAAGAAGAAGAAAGTCGGGCGAAGGCTAAGGACCTTGAAAAGGCCACAATGGCGACCAAAGACACCCGCTCTGCAATGAGAGCGAAGAAGGAGGAACTGCGTGAAGCCGGGGACATTGTGGCTGGGAAGCCCTTTATGCTGCGGAGGAAGTTCGGCGATCCGCGGTATGCCCCTCTAGATCGGCTGTGGAGTTCAGCCGACGCATATATGGACTTAGCGGCAAGCGCTATCGCTGCGGCCGAATACTTCCGAGATCAAACAGATCATGAAGTGGACAAGTTGTTCTGGTCGCAATTTAACGTTCCAGAGCGTCCGCTTCCATTGACTGGTCAACTTGCCGAATGGGCCGAGCTCAATAGATTGTCCAGACTCGCCATGAGGTCTGTCTTGGATCATCTGTGGCCGGAAAGGCCAAAGCCGAACAGTTATTTTAGCTTGGTGCAGCAGTTCCTTGGTGCGGTGCCACGCATTAATGCGATGAAGAGGTCGGCATGCATAGAAGGCTCGCGGATGGCCCTTGCCCGTGTCAAAACATACTGGGCGGAGATGGATGCCACCACTATCGCGGCGCAGGGTTCCGCCATGGGCCGAGTGGCTGCCGAGCACTATTTTGAATAAGTTCTTGAGGCCGCTCGTTCGATAGAGGCCCAGTGCTCTAAGAACGTTATGTTTGAGTGACATGTATTCCCATTGTAAAAACAATGTTTTATTGAATTTATCAAGGATGTATTTATACTTTTACCCGAAAGTATTGTGATGCCTCATGTGCGGCCGTTTATGTATACATGTATATAACCTGAAAGATTGCAGTCATCGGCTTCAGCCCCCACACATATAATGCGGGGGTGTTTGCAGTAGACGCGTATTCACACTTAATCCAACGTCTTGGTCCTAATAAGGAGGTGATAGCGCAGCGAACTAGGCAACCGAACTATAATGCTTTAACACTTTCACTTAGCCATAGGAGTTTGACAATGGAGCTACTAGATAGCCCCTGGTGGCTCCGCACTCGTCCGGATTCGGGGTGTGTACATGCCTGGCCGGGAAACGGCCCTTCGTTAATGCGGAGGAATCCCGAAGATTCCAGTAAGTCATCGAGTGGTTGACCAGTCTCACGCTATATCATGACAGTCAGTTTTCGGCTTTCTCTAGTGAGGTGCTCGTCCGGATGAACCAGGGCACAGTCGCAGTAGTTCACCTAGTGCCGCCTTAGCCGATAGAGCGGAACGTAAGGCAGCAAAACACAGGAGCCGGGCAAACCCAACATTTGACCAAAGACATGATTCAGAGCTGATGCATATAAGGCCAAACTCCCGACGCCGAACACTCCCTAAGGTATTCGGTCTTTATGGTGTAAACCGGGTCTAAACAGTACCCTTTGTAATAAGCCCCTAGTGTCCAGGTACGTGCATTATTCTGGCGTGGCCACATGCCAAGACGTCAGCATCCTTCTCGATTGTACTGAGAATCCGAGGGATGTAAATCAACAAGAGACAGTAAAAAAGGTTTACACAGGGTCTTAATCTACAAAGAATCCTTGGAACAGGTCCCTGCTGCACGTCTGCGCATGTGTCTCCGTTGTGTCGTATCCTGGACGGGTGTAGCACGATGGTCATCTGAAAAAGAGAGGAACTTAATTGAAAAGTAGCCATGCAAAAATTAAGTTATACTAAATAAACAGTATATAGTTGAAAATGAGTAAAGGTGAGCCTTATTGCCACTTTTGCGCGTGCGTTGATCCCCTTGTATTGTAATAGGGGTATAGCCATCAAACTTGTATTAATTACATATAGCTGAGCCGGACTCGTCTAGCCATGTCTGTGGTCTTAACGACCTGTCAAATGCTTGAGTTGGTGAGGCCGCTTAGTGTGCGGCGGCCAAGGCGGCCGCACCATCTTCGGAGCGCAAGGAGCGCTCAATATTTCCATTTACTATAATGATGTCGCGTGGACCGGGCATCTTGAGCTTGAGGGAAGCCTAATGCGGTATTGCGTTAAAGCGAGCGAAAGCTTCGCGTCCGAGTAGTGCTCGATAGCCACTTTGGAACGGAGCGACGTGGAAAGTTAAATTTTCACTGCGGAAGTTATCGGGGAAGCCGAATATAACCTCTAGTAGCAGGGAGCCCTTGCAGTGAGCCTTCGGGCCTGGCGTTACTCCTTCAAAGGTAGCATTGCTGCAGCAAATTTTTGGTGGGTCTATCCCCATTTTGCGGACTGTGTCCTGATATATCAGATTTAAACTGTTGCCACCGTCCATGAGGACTCGGGTGAAGTGGTATCCATCAATTATTGGATCTAATACCAAGGCAGCCCATCCTGCACGCCGGATACTTGCCGAGTAATCCCGATGGTCGAAGGTGATCGGTTGGGACGACCAGTGGCGGAGCTCCGCGGTGATAGGCCCAGGGGCATGTTCCTCTAAAGGTGCCTCTTTGTTTCTCCCTTTTATCACGTGTAACACATTGACTATTTTTACTTCTGGTGGGAATTTATTCTGTTCCCCTGTTCTTTGCTTGTGAGGCTCGTCCTCGTCTTCACTTGGTGTATCCTGCCCCTTGTGTTCGGCGTTGAGCTTGCTGGACTGTTTGAAGACCCAACATTCTCTGTGGATATAATTTGCAGGTTTATCAGAGGTGCTATGGATCTTACATATTTGGTCCAGAATTTTGTTTAGGCTGGACAGTTCGTCTATGTCGCCTTTGGAGTGCGGCTTCTGCTGCCCTGGCCGAGAGCTTCTAAATCCGGCGTTTACCGCCGTGCTCTTCGGGTTGTCTTCTTTATTCCGGCGCTTACTCTTGCTGCATCGTGATTTCCCGTTTCCATCCCCGACTTCGGATGTACTTGGGTCGCTGGTGCTGCATCGGGCTAACCAGCTGTCCTCGCCCGTGCAAAAACGGGTCATGAGGCTTGTTAATGGTGCCATTGTTCTCGACTTTTGTTGACCGAGGTGTCTGGCAAGCCATTCGTCTCGAACGCTATGCTTGAAAGCTCCTAAGGCTTCGATGTCCGGACAGTCAACTATTTGGTTCTTTTTAGTGAGGAACCTATTCCAAAGTTTTCGGGCTGACTCACCGGGCTGTTGAGTTATATGACTTAAATCGTCTGCATCCGGTGGTCGGACATATGTCCCTTGAAAATTTGCCCGAAAGGCGTCTTCGAGCTCTTCCCAGCTTCCGATGGAGTTTTCGGGGAGGCTTTTAAGCCAGTGCCGAGCTGGCCCTTTGAGCTTGAGGGGTAAGTACTTGATGGTGTGGAGATCATTTCCTCGAGCCTTATGGATGTGGAGGATGTAGTCCTCAATCCAGACCCCAGGGTCTGTTGTTCCGTCGTACGCCTTGATGTTTACGGGTTTGAATCCCTCTGGAAATTCATGGTCCAGCACCTCGTCGGTGAAACATAGAGGGTGTGCGGCACCCCTGTATTTGGGCGTACCGTGGTGTTCGGATGTTTGTTGTGTTGCATTGTATGTTGGAGCGCGCCTGCGTGGTCCATAGATGGATCTGGCTGCGCCATCCTTTTGATGCGAGCCCTTACGCGGATCGTGTACTCGTTTATGTGCGGCGTCGGTTGCCGCTTTATGTTGGCTATGAGGTCGTCTATCCGACCGGATGGCTGTTTTATTTTTTAATTGTGGAGGATCTAAGGCCTCCTCATCAAATTCAGGTAGCAACTTTCGCTTTGGATAGCTCTTGGTGTGGCGATTACTGTCGTACTTCGCTGAAGTGTTAAGTACTTCACTCCATTTGATTTTGAGTGTGTCTTGTGCAGCCTTGAGCCTTTGCTTCTGTTTTTTCAGACTCCTCGCTGTGGCAACAAGCCTTTGGTGGGCATTATGTTGCTCCTGGTGCCTGTCCGGTGTGATGTCGTCCGGACTGTTATCTTCGATGGGTTTGGGTTGTTCGGCTTGATTTTTCGTGTTGCCGTGGTCGGGCAATGGTTCACCCTGCTCTAACGCTGGGTCTATATGATCGTTATTTCTTCCGAGGCGGGATTTGGAGCGGCGTTTACGCCGCCGCTTTGACTGCTTCTCGAGGGAACAACCCTTCGCTCTGTCCTTCTGTTCCTCGTCGTTGTTTTCTTTGGGTGTGTCCACCATGTATACGACATGTGATGAAGGGGGCGTCTAGTGCCCTGTGGGCAGTGGTTCCTCTTCGCCTCCCGCATCGTCGTCCATACCGTCGATGCCTTCGGAGTCGAAGTCGAGCATGTCGGTTAAGTCATTGACAGTGGCTACTAAGTGGGTGGTGGGTGGGCGGCGAATTTCTTCGTCATTCGCATCCCAATCCTGCCGGACGTAGTTCGGCCAGGACTCTTCTGACAAGGAGAGAGACCTTAATGCGTTCAGTATGTCGCCAAAGGGTGAGTGCTGAAAAATATCCGCGGAGGTAAACTCCATGATCGGCGCCCAATCGGATTCGACAGGAATGGGCGCAGGCGGTTCAGAGCCCGTGGCCGGAGAAGGATCCGGCAGTTTGGAAACACGGCTCTCGTGAAGAGTAAGGTCGATATTCGGCTCGATCGCCACTGAGGATACGGCCTTCGTGACGGGGTCTATCCACCCATCCATGGATGGTGCAACTGGCTCCGAATTGAGGCTCGGAGCGGCTGCCGGTGCGATCTCCTGAATACAGTCCGATGGTAGAGCTAAATCGTACTCATCGTGACCGCGTGGCACACAAGGCAGGGGCTCGGATCCATCGAAGATCAAGTCTCTACGGATATCGGCCGTGTAATTTAAGCTTCCAAACCTGACCTGGTGGCCAGGGGCGTAACTTTCGATCTGCTCCAGATGGCCAAGCGAGTTGGCCCGCAGTGCGAAGCCGCCGAACACAAAGATCTGTCCGGGGAGAAAAGTCTCACCCTGGACTGCATCGCTATCGATGATAGTAGGAGCCATCAAGCCTAACAGCGACGACACAGAGGAACTCTCAATGAAAGCACCAATGTCGGTGTCAAAACCGGCGGATCTCGGGTAGGGGGTCCCGAACTGTGCATCTAAGGCAGATGGTAATAGGAGGTAGGGGACACGATGTTTTACCCAGGTTCGGGCCCTCTTGATGGAGGTAAAACCCTACGTCCAGCTTGATTTATTCTTGATGATATGAGTGTTACAAGAGTTGATCTACCACGAGATCGGAGAGGCTAAACCCTAGAAGCTAGCCTATGGTATGATTGTATGTTGTCCTACGGACTAAAACCCTCCGATTTATATAGACACCGGAGGGGGTTAGGGTTACACAAGGTCAGTTACAAAGGAGGAGATATCCATATCCGTAATGCCTAGCTTGCCTTCCACGCCAAGTAGAGTTCCATCCGGACACGAGACGAAGTCTTCAATCTTGTATCTTCATAGTCCAGCAGTCCGGCCAAAGGATATAATCCGGTTGTCCGGATACCCCCTAATCCAGGACTCCCTCACCCATCTTGGGGCCTTTTCCGGCGCTCCGCCGGAGGGGGCATTGATCATGGAGGGCTTCTACACCAACACCATAGCCTCTCTGATGATGTGTGACTAGTTTGCCTCAGACCTTTAGGTCCATAGTTATTAGCTAGATGGCTTCTTCTCTCTCTTTGTATCTCAATACAAAGTTCTCCTTGATTCTCTTGGAGATCTACTCGATGTAATCTTCTTTTGCGATGTGTTTGTAGAGATCCGATGAATTGTGGATTTATGATCAAGATTATCTATGAACAATATTTGAACCTTCTCTGAATTCTTTTATGTATGGTTGGTTATCTTTGCAAGTCTCTTTGAATTATCAGTTTGGTTTGGCCTACTAGATTGATCTTTCTTGCAATGGGATAAGTGCTAAGCTTTGGGTTCAATCTTGCGGTGCTCGATGCTAGTGACAGTAGGGGAAACGACATGTATTGTATTGTTGCCATCGAGGATAAAAAGATGGGGTTTATATCATATTTCATGAGTTTATCCCTCTACATCATGTCATCTTGCTTAAAGCGTTACTCCATTCTTATGAACTTAATACTCTAGATGCATGCTGGATAGCGGTCGATGTGTGGAGTAATAGTAGTAGATGCAGGCAGGAGTCGGTCTACTTGTCACGGACGTGATGCCTATATACATGATCATACCTAGACATAGAATTCGCAAAATACTTACGGATCTGTATATGACAGACCCGTTGACTAAAATTATCTCACAAGCAAAACATGATCACACCTTAGTACTCTTTGGGTGTTAATCACATAAATGATGTGAACTAGATTATTGACTCTAGTAAACCCTTTGGGTATAGGTCACATGACGATGTGAACTATGGGTGTTAATCACATGGTGATGTGAACTCTTAGTGTTGAATCACATGGCGATGTGAACTAGATTATTGACTCTAGTGCAAGTGGGAGACTGAAGGAAATATGCCCTAGAGGCAATAATAAAGTTATTATTTATTTCCTTATATCATGATAAATGTTTATTATTCATGCTAGAATTGTATTAACCGGAAACATAATACATGTGTGAATACATAGACAAACAGAGTGTCACTAGTATGCCTCTACTTGATTAGCTCGTTAATCGAAGATGGTTATGTTTCCTAACCATAAACAAAAGAGTTGTTATTTGATTAACGGGATCACATCATTAGGAGAATTATGTGATTGACATGACCCATTCCATTAGCTTAGCACCCGATCGTTTAGTATGTTGCTATTGCTTTCTTCATGACTTATACATGTTCCTATGACTATGAGATTATGCAACTCCCGTTTGCCGGAGGAACACTTTGTGTGCTACCAAACGTCACAACGTAACTGGGTGATTATAAAGGAGCTCTACAGGTGTCTCCAAAGGTACATGTTGGGTTGGCGTATTTCGAGATTAGGATTTGTCACTCTGATTGTCGGAGAGGTATGTCTGGGCCCTCTCGGTAATGCACATCACATAAGCCTTGCAAGCATTGCAACTAATGAGTTAGTTGTGAGATGATGTATTACAGAATGAGTAAAGAGACTTGTCGGTAACGAGATTGAACTAGGTATTAAGATACCGATGATCGAATCTCGGGCAAGTAACATACCGATGACAAAGGGAACAATGTATGTTGTTATGCGGTCTGACCAACAAAGATCTTCATAGAATATGTGGGAGCCAATATGAGCATCCAGGTTCCACTATTGGTTATTGACTGGAGACGTGTCTCGGTCATGTCTACATTGTTCTCGAACCCGTAGGGTCCGCACGCTTAAGGTTTCGATGACAGTTATATTATGAGTTTATACATTTTGATGTACCGAAGTTTGTTCGGAGTCCCGGATGTGATCACGGACATGACGAGGATTCTCGAAATGGTCGAGACATAAAGATTGATATATTGGAAGCCTATATTTGGATATCGGAAGTGTTCCGGGTGAAATCGGGATTTTTCCAGAGTACCGGGAGGTTACCGGAACCCCCCGGGAGGTATATGGGCCTTAGTGGGCTTTAGTGGAAGAGAGGAGGGGTGGCCAGGGCTGGGCCGCGCCCCCCCCCCTTCCTTCTCTCTCTCCTCTTTCCCCCTCCCGAATCCTATTCCAACTAGGAAAGGGGGGAATCCTACTCCCGATGGGAGTAGGACTCCTCCTGGCGTGCCCTCCTCCTGGCCGGCCGCACCCCCCCCCCTTTGATCCTTTATATACGGAGGCAAGGGGCACCCCTAGACACACAAGTTGATCCACGTGATCATATTCTTAGCCGTGTGCGGTGCCCCCTTCCACCATAGTCCTCGATAATATTGTAGCGGTGCTTAGGCGAAGCCCTGCGACGGTAGTACATCAAGATCATCACCACGACGTCGTGCTGACGGAACTCTTCCCCGACACTTTGCTGGATCGGAGTCCGGGGATCGTCATCAAGCTGAACGTGTGCTAGAACTCGGAGGTGCCGTAGTTTCGGTGCTTGATCGGTCGGGCCGTGAAGATGTACGACTACATCAACCGCGTTGTGCTAACGCTTCCGCTGTCGGTCTACAAGGGTACGTAGATCACACTCTCCCCTCTCGTTGCTATGCATCACCATGATCTTGCGTGTGCGTAGGAAATTTTTTGAAATTACTACGTTCCCCAATAGTGGTATCAGAGCCTAGGTTTTATGTGTTGACGATATATGTACGAGTAGAACACAAGTGAGTTGTGGGTGATATAAGTCATACTGCTTACCAGCATGTCATACTTTGGTTCGGCGGTATTGTTGGACGAAGCGGCCCGGACCGACATTACGCGTACGCTTACGCGAGACCGGTTCTCCCGACGTGCTTTGCACAAAGGTGACTAGCGGGTGACAGTTTCTCCAACTTTAGTTGAACCGAGTGTGGCTACGCCCGATCCTTGCGAAGGTTAAAACAGCACCAACTTGACAAACTATCGTTGTGGTTTTGATGCGTAGGTAAGATTGGTTCTTGCTTAAGCCCGTAGCAGCCACGTAAAACTTGCAACAACAAAGTAGAGGACGTCTAACTTGTTTTTGCAGGGCATGTTGTGATGTGATATGGTCAAGACATGATGCTAAATTTTATTGTATGAGATGATCATGTTTTGTAACCGAGTTATCGGCAACTGGCAGGAGCCATATGGTTGTCGCTTTATTGTATGCAATGCAATCGCGCTGTAATGCTTTACTTTATCACTAAGCGGTAGCGATAGTCGTGGAAGCATAAGATTGGCGAGACGACAACGATGCTACGATGGAGATCAAGGTGTCGTGCCGGTGACGATGGTGATCACGACGGTGCTTCGAGGATGGAGATCACAAGCACAAGATGATGATGGCCATATCATATCACTTATATTGATTGCATGTGAGTTTATTTTTTATGCATCTTATCTTGTTTTGATTGACAGTAGCATTATAAGATGATCTCTCACTAATTATCAAGAAGTGTTCTCCCTAAGTATGCACCGTTGCGAAAGTTCTTCGTGCTGAGACACCACGTGATGATCGGGTGTGATAGGCTCTACGTTCAAATACAACGGGTGCAAAACAGTTGCACACGCAGAATACTCAGGTTATACTTGACGAGCCAAGCATATACAGATATGGCCTCGGAACACAGAGACCGAAAGGTCAAGCGTGAATCATATAGCAGATATGATCAACATAGCGATGTTCACCAATGAAACTACTCCATCTCACGTGATGATCGGACATGGTTTAGTTGATTTGGATCACATAATCACTTAGAGGATTAGAGGGATGTCTATCTAAGTGGGAGTTCTTAAGTAATATGATTAATTGAACTTAAATTTATCATGAACTTAGTCCTGGTAGTATTTTGCAAATTATGTTGTTGATCAATAGCTCGCGTTGTTGCTTCCTTGTGTTTATTTTGATATGTTCCTAGAGAAAATTGTGTTGAAAGATGTTAGTAGCAATGATGCGGATTGGATCCATGATCTGAGGTTTATCCTCATTGCTGCACAGAAGAATTATGTCCTTGATGCACCGCTAGGTGACGCACCTATTGCAGGAGTAGATGCAAACGTTATGAACGTTTGGCTAGCTCAATATGATGACTACTTGATAGTTTAAGTGCACCATGCTTAATGGCTTAGAATCGGGACTTCAAAGACATTTTTGAACGTCATGGAGCATATGAGATGTTCCAGGAGTTGAAGTTAATATTTCAAGCAAATACCCGAGTTGAGAGATATGAAGTCTCCAACAAGTTCTATAGCTAAAAGATGGAGGAGAATCGCTCAACTAGTGAGCATGTGCTCAGATTGTCTGAATACTACAATCGCTTGAATCAAGTGGGAGTTAATCTTCCAGATAAGATAGTGATTGACAGAATTCTCTAGTCACCATCACCAAGTTAGTAGAACTTCGTGATTAACTATGATATGCAAGGGATAACGGAAACGATTCCCAAGCTCTTCGTAATGCGGAAATTGACGAAGGTAGAAATCGAGAAAAACATCAAGTGTTGATGGTAGACAAGACCACTAGTTTCAAGAAAAGGGCAGAGGGAAGAAGGGGAACTTCAAGAAGAACAGCAAGCAAGTTGCTGCTCAAGTGAAGATGCCCAAGTCTGGTCCTAAGCCTAAGACTAAGTGTTTCTACTGCAAAGGGACTAGTCACTGGAAGCAGAACTACCCCAAGTGATTGGCAGATAAGAAGGATGGCAAAGTGAACATAAGTATATTTGATATACATGTTATTGATGTGTACTTTACTAGTGTTTATAGCAACCCCTCAGTATTTGATACTAGTTCAGTTGCTAAGATTAGTAACTCGAAACGGGAGTTGCAGAATAAACAGAGACTAGTTAAGGGTGAAGTGACGATGTGTGTTGGAAGTGGTTCCAAGATTGATATGATCATCATCGCACACTCCCTATACTTTTGGGATTAATGTTGAACCTGAATAAGTGTTATTTGGTGTTTGTGTTGAGCATGAATATGATTTGATCATGTTTATTGTAATACGGTTATTCATTTAGGTAAGAGAATAAATTGTTGTTCTGTTTACATGAATAAAACCTTCGATGGTCATACACCCAATGAAACAAGTTCGTTGGATCTCGATCGTAGTGATACACATATTCATAATATTGAAACCAAAAGATGCAAAGTTAATAATGATAGTGCAACTTATTTGTGGCACTGCCGTTTAGGTCATATTGGTGTAAAGCACATGAAGAAACTCCATGTTGATGGGCTTTTGGAATCACTTGATTATGAATCACTTAATGCTTGCGAACCATGCCTTATGGGCAAGATGACTAAAACGCCGTTCTCCGGAACAATGAAGCAAGCAACAAATTTTTTGGAAATCATACATACTGATGTATGTGGTCCGATGAATATTAAGGCTTGCAGCAGGTATCATTATTTTCTGACCTTCACACATGATTTGAGCAGATATGGGTATATCTACCTAATGAAACATAAGTCTGAAACATTTGAAAAGTTCAAAGAATTTCAGAGTGAAGTGGAAAATCATCGTGACAAGAAAATAAAAGTTTCTACGATATGATCGCAGAGGTAAAATATTTGAGTTACGAGTCTGGCCTTCAGTTAAAACAATGTGAAATAGTTTCACTACTCACGCCACCTGGAACACCACAGCATAATGGTGTGTCCGAACATCATAACCGTACTTTATTAGATATGGTGCGATCTATGATGTCTCTTACCGGTCTACCACTATCGTTTTGGGGTTATGCATTAAAGACAGTTGCATTCACGTTTAAAAGGGCAACATCTAAGTCCGTTGAGATGACACAATCTGAACTGTGGTTTTGCAAGAAACCAAAGTTGCCGTTTCTTAAAGTTTGGGATTGTGATGCTCATATGAAAAAGTTTCATCCTGATAAGCTCAAACCCAAATCGGAGAAATATGTCTTCATAGGATACCCAAAGGAGACTATTGGGTACATCTTCTATCACATATCCGAAGGCAAGACATTCGTTGCTAAGAATGGATCCTTTCTAGAGAAGGAGTTTCTCTTGAAAGAAGTGAGTGGGAGGAAAGTAGAACTTGATAAGGTAATTGTACCTTCTCCCTTATTGAAAAGTAGTTCATCACAAGAAATCTGTTCCTGTGACTACTACAACAATTAGTGAGGAAGACTAATGATGATGATCATGTAACTTCAGATCAAGTTAATACCGAATCTCGTAGGTAAACCAGAGTGAGATCTGCACCAGAGTGGTACGGTAATCCTATTCTGGAAGTCATGTTACTAGACCATGACGAACTTGCGAACTATGAGGAAGCGATGATGAGCCTAGATTCCGTGAAATGGCTTGAGGCCATGAAATCTAAGTTGAGATCCATGTATGAGAACAAAGTATGGACTTTGATTGACTTGCCCAATGATCGGCGAGCCATTGAGATTAAATGGATCTTCAAGAGGAAGACGGACGCTGATAGTAGTGTTACTATCTACAAAGCTAGAATTTTCGCAAAAAGGTTTTCGACAAGTTCAAGGTGTTGACTATGATGAGAGTTTCTCACTCGTATCTATGCTTAAGTCTGTCCGAATCATGTTAGCAATTGCCGTATTTTATGAAATCCAGCAAATGGATGTCAAAACTGCATTCTTGAATGGATTTATGGAAGAAGAGTTGTATATGATGCAGCCGGAAGGTTTTGTCGATCCAAAAGGAGCTAAAAAAGTGTGCAAGCTCCAGCGATCCATTTATGGACTGGTGCAAGCCTCTCAGAGTTGGAATAAACACTTTGATAGTATGATCAAAGCATATAGTTTTATACAGACTTGCGGTGAAGCCTGTATTTACAAGAAAGTGAGTGGGAGCACTACAGCATTTCTGATAAGTATATGTGAATGACATATTGTTGATCGGAAATAATGTAGAATTATTCTGCAAAGCATAAAGGAGTGTTTTTAAAGAAGTTTTTCAAAGAAAGACCTTGGTGAAGCTGCTTACATATTAAGCATCAAAATCTATAGAGATAGATCAAGACGCTTGATAAATTTTTTCAATGAGTACATACCTTGACAATATTTTGAAGTAGTTCAAAAATGGAACAGTCAAAGAAAGAGTTCTTGGCTGTGTTACAAGGTATGAAATTGAGTAAGACTCAAAGCCCGACCACGGCAGAAGATAGAAAGAGAATGAAAGTCATTCCCTATGCCTCAGCCATAGGTTCTATAAAGTATGCCATGATGTGTACCAGATCTATTGTATACCCTACACTGTGCTAAGCAAGGGAGTACAATAGTTATCTAAGAGTAGATCACTGGACATTGGTCAAAATTATCCTTAGTGGAATAAGGAAATATTTCTCGATTATGGAGGTGACAAAAGGTTCGTCGTAAAAAGTTACGTCGATGCAAGTTTTGACACAGATCTGGATGACTCTAAGTCTCGATCTAGATACATATTGAAAGTGGGAGCAATTAGCTAGAGTAGCTCCGTGCAGAGCATTGTAGACATAGAATTCGCAATATACTTACGGATCTGTATGTGACAGACCCGTTGACTAAAATTATCTCACAAGCAAAACATGATCACACCTTAGTACTCTTTGGGTGTTAGTCACATAAATGATGTGAACTAGATTATTGACTCTAGTAAACCCTTTGGGTATAGGTCACATGACGATGTGAACTAGGGTGTTAATCACATGGTGATGTGAACTCTTAGTGTTGAATCACATGGCGATGTGAACTAGATTATTGACTCTAGTGCAAGTGGGAGACTGAAGGAAATATGCCCTAGAGGCAATAATAAAGTTATTATTTATTTCCTTATATCATGATAAATGTTTATTATTCATGCTAGAATTGTATTAACCGGAAACATAATACATGTGTGAATACATAGACAAACAGAGTGTCACTAGTATGCCTCTACTTGACTAGCTCGTTAATCGAAGATGGTTATGTTTCCTAACCATAAACAAAAGAGTTGTTATTTGATTAAAGGAATCACATCATTAGGAGAATGATGTGATTGACATGACCCATTCCATTAGCTTAGGACCCGATCGTTTAGTATGTTGCTATTGCTTTCTTCATGACTTATACATGTTCCTATGACTATGAGATTATGCAACTCCCGTTTGCCGGAGGAACACTTTGTGTGCTACCAAACGTCACAACGTAATTGGGTGATTATAAAGGAGCTCTACAGGTGTCTCCAAAGGTACATGTTGGGTTGGCGTATTTTGAGATTAGGATTTGTCACTCTGATTGTCGGAGAGGTATCTCTGGGCCCTCTCGGTAATGCACATCACATAAGCCTTGCAAGCATTGCAACTAATGAGTTACTTGTGAGATGATGTATTACGGAACGAGTAAAGAGACTTGCCGGTAACGAGATTGAAGTAGGTATTAAGATACCGACGATCGAATCTCGGGCAAGTAACATACCGATGACAAAGGGAACAATGTATGTTGTTATGCGGTCTGACCGATAAAGATCTTCGTAGAATATGTGCGAGCCAATATGAGCATCCAAGTTCCGCTATTGGTTATTGACTGGAGACGTGTCTCGGTCATGTCTACATTGTTCTCGAACCCGTAGGGTCCGCACGCTTAAGGTTTCGATACAGTTATATTATGAGTTTATACATTTTGATGTACCGAAGTTTGTTCGGAGTCCCAGATGTGATCACGGACATGACGAGGAGTCTCGAAATGGTCGAGACATAAAGATTGATATATTGGAAGCCTATATTTGGATATCGGAAGTGTTCCGGGTGAAATCGGGATTTTTCCGGAGTACCGGGAGGTTACCGGAACCCCCCGGGAGGTATATGGGCCTTAGTGGGCTTTAGTGGAAGAGAGGAGGGGTGGCCAGGGCTGGGCCGCGCGCCCCTCCCCCCCTAGTCCGAATAGGACAAGGAGAGGGGGGCGGCGCCCCCCCCCCCTTCCTTCTCTCTCTCCTCTTTCCCCCCTCCCGAATCCTATTCCAACTAGGAAAGGGGGGAATCCTACTCCTGGTGGGAGTAGGACTCCTCCTGGCGTGCCCTCCTCCTAGACGGCCGCACCCCCCCTTTGATCCTTTATATACGGAGGCAGGGGCACCCCTAGACACACAAGTTGATCCACGTGATCATATTCTTAGCCGTGTGCGGTGCCCCCTTCCACCATAGTCCTCGATAATATTGTAGCGGTGCTTAGGCGAAGCCCTGTGACGGTAGTACATCAAGATCGTTACACGACGTCGTGCTGACGGAACTCTTCCCCGACACTTTGCTGGATCGGAGTCCGGGGATCGTCATCAAGCTGAACGTGTGCTAGAACTCGGAGGTGCCGTAGTTTCGGTGCTTGATCGGTCGGGCCGTGAAGACGTACGACTACATCAACCGTGTTGTGCTAACGCTTCCGCTGTCGGTCTACAAGGGTACGTAGATCACACTCTCCCCTCTCGTTGCTATGCATCACCATGATCTTGCGTGTGCGTAGGAAAATTTTTGAAATTACTACGTTCCCGAACTAAAGGTTGGAAGAGATTGAAAGCAATGTCAGAAGCTTTATGACTTTACAATTTGAGCATAATAATTTCTTTAGAAACAAGCTCAAGGAACAAAAAGGCTTTATGGAGTACATGAATAAAGAACTTGATGACATTTCTAAGGAATTTTATGGTTCTAAATCTCAAATTGCTCATTTTGAAAAATTAATAGTTGAAATTTCGGATAAGCAGGCCACCTTAGTTAATAAGATGGCCGCCAAGCCAGAAAGTTTTTATGAGAATAAAGATGAAGATATAAAAGTGATTGATGTGTCCCCTATTAAATCCTTGTTTTGCAATATGAATCTTGATAATGATGGGACTGGAGATGAGTCAACTTTACTTAGAAGGCGTCCCAAAAATTCGGAGTTTTTAGATCTTGATGCAAAAATTGTTAAAAGTGGGATTGAAGAGGTTAAAACTTTAGATAGAAACAAACCATTATCTTGGGTTTCAAGGAATTTAATTATGATAATTGCTCTTTGATAGATAGTATTTTCTTGTTGCAATCCGTGCTAAATTCTCCTCATGCTTATAGTCAAAATAAAGCTTTTACTAAACATATCGTTGATGCTTTAATGCAATCTTACAAAGAAAAACTTGAGTTGGAAGTTTCTATCCCTAGAAAACTTTATGATGAGTGGGAACCTACAATTAAAATTAAAATTAAAGATCATGAATGCTATGCTTTGTGTGATTTGGGTGCTAGTGTTTCCACGATCCCAAAAACTTTGTGTGATTTGCTAGGTTTCCGTGAATTTGATGATTGTTCTTTAAACTTGCACCTTGCGGATTCCACTATTAAGAAACCTATGGGAATAATTAATGATGTTCTTATTGTTGCAAATAGGAATTATGTGCCTATAGATTTCAATGTTCTTGATATAGATTGCAATCCTTCATGTCCTATTATTCTTGGTAGACATTTCCTTAGAACGATTGGTGCAATTATTGATATGAAGGAAGGGAATATTAGATTCTAATTTCCGTTAAGGAAAGGCATGGAACACTTCCCTAGAAAGAAAATTAAATTACCATATGAATCTATTATGAGAGCCACTTATGGATTGCCTACCAAAGATGGCACTACCTAGATCTATCCTCACTTTTATGCCTAGCTAGGGGCGTTAAACGATAGCGCTTGTTGGGAGGAAACCCAATTTTATTTTTATTCCTTGCTTTTTGTTCCTGTTTAGTAATAAATAATTTATCTAGCCTATGTTTTGGTTGTGTTTTTGTGTTTAATTAGTGTTTTTGCCAAGTAGAACCGTTGGGAAGACTTGGGGAAAGTCTTTTTGATCTTGCTGTAAAAAACAGAAACTTTAGCGCTCGCGGGAATTGCTGCCATTTTTTATTGGAGAGAGATATTTAGTTATTATTTTTGCAGATGATTAATAGATAAATTCCTCACGTCCAGAAATTTATTTTAGAATTTTTGGGGTTCCAGAAGTATGCGTTTGATACAGATTACTACAGACTGTTCTGCTTTTGACAGATTCTGTTTTTCGTGTGTTGTTTGCTTATTTTGATGAATCTATGGCTAGTAATGGAGTTTATAAACCATAGAAAAGTTGGAATACAGTAGGTTTAACACCAATATAAATAAAGGATGATTTCATTACAGTAACTTGAAGTGGTGTTTTGTTTTCTTTCGCTAATGGAGCTCACGAGATTTTTCTGTTAAGTTTTGTGTTGTGAAGTTTTCAAGTTTTGGGTAAAGATTTGATGGATTATGGAACAAGGAGTGGCAAGAGCCAAAGTTTGGGGATGCCCAAGGCACCACAAGATAAAATACAAGGACACGAAAAATCCTAAGCTTGGGTATGCCCCGGAAGGCATCTCCTCTTTTGTCTTCGTTCATCGGTAACTTTACTTGGAGCTATATTTTTATTCACCACATGATATGTGTTTTGCTTGGAGCGTCTTGTATGATTTGAGTCTTTGCTTTTTAGTTTACACAATCATCCTTGCTGTACACACCTTTTGAGAGAGAGACACGTGAATCGGAATTTATTAGAATACTCTATGTGCTTCACTTATATCTTTTGAGCTATATAGTTTTTGCTCTAGTGCTTCACTTATATCTTTTAGAGAAGGGTGGTGGTTTTATTTTATAGAAATAATTGATCTCTCATGCTTCACTTGTATTATTTTGAGAGTCCTTTAGAATAGCATGGTAATTTGCTTTTAGGCATAATAAAAACTTTCATATAAGTGCATTGAATACTATGAGAAGTTTGATACTTGATAATTGTTTTGAGATATGGAGATGGTGATATTAGAGTCATGCTAGTTGAGTACTTGTGAATTTGAGAAAACTTTTGTTGAAGTTTGTGATTCTCGTAGCATGCACGTATGGTGAACCGTTATGTGATGAAGTCAGAGCATGATTTATTTATTGATTGTCTTCCTTATGAGTGGCGGTCGGGGACGAGCGATGGTCTTTTCCTACCAATCTATCCCCCTAGGAGCATGCGCGTAGTACTTTGTTTAGATAACTAATAGATTTTTGCAATAAGTATGTGAGTTCTTTATGACTAACGTTGAGTCCATGGATTATACGCACTCTCACCCTTCCACATTTGCTAGCCTCTCTATTACCGCGCACTTTTCGCCGGTATCATACACCCACCATATACCTTCCTCAAAACAGCCACCATTCCTACCTATTATGGCATTTCCATAGCCATTCCGAGATATATCGCCATGCAACTTTCCACCGTTCCATTTGTTATGACACGCTTCATCATTGTCATATTGCCATGCATGATCATGTAGTTGACATCGTATTTGTGGCAAAGCCACTGATGACTGATACGTCTCCAACGTATCTACTTTTCCAAACACTTTTGCCCTTGTTTTGGACTCTAACTTGCATGATTTGAATGGAACTAACCCGAACTGACATTGTTTTCAGCAGAATTACCATGGTGTTATTTATGTGCAGAAACAAACGTTCTCGGAATGACCTGAAACTTCACGTAGCAACTTTTTGGAAAATATAAAAAATACCTGCAAAAGATGAAGGCCAGGGGGCCCACCACCTCTCCACGAGGGTGGGGGGCGCGCCTGCCCCCCTAGGGCGCACCCCCCTACCTCGTGGGCCCCCTGGTGCCTCTTCGACTCCAACTCCAACTCTATATATTGTGTTTTCGGGAGAGAAAAATCAGAGAGAAGAATTCATCGCGTTTTACGATACGGAGCCGCCGCCAAGCCCTAAAACCTCTTGGGAGGGCTGATCTAGAGTCCGTTCGGGGCTCCGGAGAGGGGAATCCGTCGCCATCGTCATCATCAACCATCCTCCATCACCAATTTCATGATGCTCACCGCCGTGCGTGAGTAATTCCATCGTAGGCTTGCTGGACGGTGATGGGTTGGATTGGATCTATCATGTAATCGAGTTAGTTTGGTTAGGGTTTGATCCCTAGTATCCACTATGTTCTGAGATTGATGTTGCTATGACTTTGCTATGCTTAATGCTTGTGACTAGGGCCCGAGTGCCATGATTTCAGATCTGAACCTATTATGTTTTCATCAATATATGAGTGTTCTTGATCCTATCTTGCAAGTCTATAGTCACCTATTATGTGTTATGATCCGTTAACCCCGAAGTGACAATAATCGGGATACTTACCGGTGATGACCGTAGTTTGAGGAGTTCATGTATTCACTATGTGTTAATGCTTTGTTCCGGCACTCTATTAAAAGGAGGCCTTAATATCCCTTAGTTTCTGTAAGGACCCCGCTGCCACGGGAGGGTAGGTCAAAAGATGTCATGCAGGTTCTTTTCCATAAGCACGTATGACTATATTCGGGATACATGCCTACATTATATTAATGAACTGGAGCTAGTTCTGTGTCACCCTAGGTTATGACTATTACATGATGAACCGCATCCTGCATAATTCTCCATCACCGATCCATTGCCTACGAGCTTTCCATATATTGTTCTTCACTTATTTACTTTCCCGTTGCTATTGCTATCATCACTACAAAATACCAAAAACATTACTTTTACTACTGTTACCTTTTGCTACCGTTACCACTACTATCATATTACTTTGCTACTAAATACTTTGCTGCAGATACTAAGTTTCCAGGTGTGGTTGAATTGACAACTCAGCTGCTAATACTTGAGATTATTCTTTGGCTCCCCTTGTGTCGAATCAATAAATTTGGATTGAATACTTTACCCTCGAAAACTGTTGCGATCCCCTATACTTGTGGGTTATCAAGACTATTTTCTGGTGCCGTTGCCGGGGAGCATAGCTCTATTCTTTGAGTCACTTGGGATTTATATCTACTTATCATTATGAAGATCTTGAAAGATCCAAGAACCAAGATTTATCCCTCAACTATGAGGGGAGGTAAGGAACTGCCATCTAGCTCTGCACTTGATTCACCTTCTGTTTTGAGTAAGCTTGCGACACCTAAAACTGCTTCTGCTATTCGTTTTGATATGTCGCATGTTATTGCTGATGCTACTTCTGCTATACATGATACTTATGATGAAACTACTTCTATGCTTGATACTACCGTGCCACTTGGTGAATTCCTTGATGAACTTGCTAGGGCTAGAGAGATTGAAAATATTGAATCTGATAATACTGATGAAAGTGATGATGAAGAATCACTTGTTATTCCTGAGGGTTATGTTTTTTTATCAAGAAGCCTCTTTAGCTATTTTAGCTTGCAAAGATAGATACAAACTTAAGAGGTTATTAGCTAAATGGAATAAGCAATCTCTAAATGCTAGGATGAAGCCTGATCCTGCTTTTGCTACTTCACCTATCTGTGTTACTAATAAGGATTATGAATTCTCTGTTGATCCTAATATAATTACTTTGGTTGAATCTGATCCTTTTCATGGTTATGAATCTGAAACTATTGTGGCACATCTTACTAAATTAAATGATATAGCTACCCTGTTCACTAATGATGAGAGAACTCGCTACTTTTATATCCTTAAAATATTTCCATTCTCATTAAAGGGTGATGCTAAGATATGGTTTAATTCTCTTGATGCTGGTTGTGTGCGTAGTCCCCAGGATATGATTTATTACTTCTCTGCTAAATATTTCCCTGCTCATAAGAAACAAGCTGCTTTGAGGGATATATATAATTTTGTGCAAATTGAAGAAGAGAGTCTCCCACAAGCTTGGGGGAGGCTTCTCCAATTACTTAATGCTTTGCCTGATCATCCTCTTAAGAAAAATGAAATACTTGATATCTTTTATAATGGACTAATCGATACTTCCAGAGATTACCTAGATAGTTGTGCTGGTTCTGTTTTCAGGGAAAGAACACTGGATGAAGCTGAAATTCTATTGAATAATATGTTGAAAAATGAAAACAATTGGACACCTCCGGAGCCAGCTCCTGAGCCTATTCCTAAACCAACTCCGAAGAAGAGGGGTATTCTATTTCTCAGTCCTGAAGATATGCAAGAGGCAAACAAATATATGAAAGAAAAAGGTATTAAAGCTAAAGATGTTAAGAATTTACCTCCTATTGAAGAAATACATGGTCTTAATTTACCGCCTGTTGAAGAAACATATGATCCTAATCCATTACCTATTGAAGAAACTCGTGGTCTTGATAACCCGACACAGGTAGTAAAGGTAAATTCTCTCTATAGATATGATAAAGCTGAAATCCCATTTACTAAGTCTGCTAGCCCATGCTTAGATGAGTTTGATAAATTTATGGCTAAGCAAGAAGACTTTAATGCTTATTTTGGTAGAAAATTGAAATACAATTCAAATATGCTTGAACACTTGGGTGATTATATGGCTAATGTCAAAAGTGAACTTAAACTTATTAGTAAACATGCTTCTATGGTTACCACTCAAGTAGAACAAGTACTTAAAGCTCAAAATGATTTGCTCAATGAATTGAATAGTAAGGATAATGAAAATGCTGTTAGAGTTATGACTAGAGGTGGTAAAATGACTCAGGAACCTTTGTATCCTGAAGGCCATCCTAAGAGAATTGAGCAAGATTCTCACAGAAATAATGTAGATGCACCTAGTCCTAAAAGGAAGAAAAAGAAAAATGATAGGACTTTGCATGCTTCTAATGAACCTGTTACTGAAACACCTGAGAATCCAAATGATATTTCTATTTCTGATGCTGAAACACAATCTGGTAATGAACCTGAAACTAGTAATAATGTTACTGATAATGTTCATGATGATGCTCAACCTAGTAATGATAATGATGTAGAAATTGAACCTGTTGTTGATCTTGATAACCCACAATCAAAGAATCAACGTTATGATAAGAAAGACTTTGTTGCTAGGAAACATGGTAAAGAAAGAGAACCATGGGTTCAAAAACCCATGCCTTTTCCTCCCAAACCATCCAAGAAAAAGGATGATGAGGATTTTGAGCGCTTTGCTGAAATGATTAGACCTATCTTTTTGCGTATGCGGTTAACTGATATGCTCAAAATGAATCCTTATGCTAAGTACATGAAAGAAATTGTTACAAATAAAAGAAAGATACTGGAAGCTGAAATTTCCACCATGCTTGCTAATTATACTTTTAAGGGTGGAATACCAAAGAAACTTGGAGATCCCGGTGTACCAACTATACCATGCTCCATTAAAAGAAACTATGTTAAAACTGCTTTATGTGATCTTGGAGCCGGTGTTAGTGTCATGCCTCTCTCTTTATATCGTAGACTTGATTTGAATAAGTTGACACCTACTAAAATATCTTTGCAAATGGCTGATAAATCAACTGCTATACCTGTCGGTATTTGTGAGGATGTGCCTGTTGTAGTTGCAAACGTTACTATTTTAACGGACTTTGTTATTCTTGATATTCCCGAGGATGGTAGTATGTCTATTATTCTTGGAAGACCCTTTTTGAATACTGCAGGGGCTGTTACTGATTGCACTAAAGGCAATGTCACTTTTCATGTTAATGGTAATGAGCATACGGTACACTTTTCGAGGAAACAACCTCAAGTTCATAGTATCAATTCTATTGGAAAAATTCCATCGATTATATTTGGAGGTTTTGAATTTCCTCTTCCTACTGTCAAGAAGAAATATGATATTCTTATTATTGGGGATGTGCATATCCCCGTTGAGGTAACATAGTGTTATTCGAAATTTCTCCGGTTCCATGTTATTCGGAATGAGTTCGTTAACAAGACTTGATCAACCTTGTTAGTGGATTCCTTTTGATGAGCATGAGATGGATGAAAGTAGAAGGCACAACCTTCTATATCCCACTTTTACTTTCTATTATTTATATTAAATAAAATTAAAATAAATATTTTTCTGTCTGTTATCTGATTATCCATGCAATATAAAAATACCCCGAAAATAAAAGTTCTCCAAATGCCCTAAAATTTAAATATGATTTTTTTTCTAGAATATTTGGCACTAAGAACACAGCAGGGGGGGTCAACCACCTGCCCACGAGGGTGGAGGGCGCGCCCTACCCCCTGGGCACGCCCCCTGCCTCGTGGACCCACGGTGGCCCTCCTCCACTTATCCTTTCACCCACACACTCCTTCTTCCTCTCCTAAACACGAATATCCAGCTCAAGCACGAGTTCTAGCTCATTTTGCTGCCATTTTCGATCTCCTTGCTCAAAGCACCTCTCACAAAACTGCTTGGGGAGATTGTTCCTTGTTATGTGACTCCTCCATTGGTCCAATTAGTTTTTGTTCTAGTGCTTTATTCATTGCAATTTTTTGCTGCTTAGGTGACCCTGTTCTTGAGCTTGCATGTCAAATTTATATGGTCAAAAGTAGTTTTGATGCATGATATAGGCCCTAGGCACTTGTAGGAGTAGTTGCTATCAATATTATTGATTTTGGTTTACTTTTATTTTGAAGTTACTAAAAAAATTCAGAATTTTTCAGAGGAAGAAAAATGCTTAGGAAAATGTTCCAAGGTGGTTCCTCAAGGAAGCAAGGACCCAGGATTGCAGTGCGTGATGCTGATGAAGAGCCACCAAGAGACGCTCCAGTGCGTCCTTGTGAGTGGCCTTCTGAAAATTTTATGGATCGAGCAGGAGTTAAGGAAGAATTCAACGCATATTTGCGTAACGCCGATCTTGTGAGCTTCGACGAAGAGAAGTGAGTCAGTATCACAATCTCACTAGTACCTTTGTGAGGAGGTTTGAATTTTCATCTTCACGTGATTCTCCAACTATCATGTTTGATATTTATGAAAATTCTTATACTATGGACTTAGAGGATTTTACCGCTGCTTGCAAACTTCCACAATGGGGTAGTATAAGGGATCCTCGCAAATCTGAATTTAGAGATTTTCTTGCTAGCATAACTGTGGGAGAATCTAGAGATATTACACAAGCCACCATAGGGAGCATTCACTTTCCTGCTATACATTATTTTGCTCTCTTCATAGGTAGATGCATTAATGGTAAAGATGAGGCATGTCACATGTGTGTCCCTGACCTCAGTATTCTTAGGAGTGCTGTGTTAGGAGATAAATCTTATAATTTGGGAGCCATTGTTGCACGTAGGTTGCATCTTAATAGATTTAATGGAGATTTCTTTGGAGGAATTTATGCAACCCGCATAGCTGATTTTCTTGGTATAGCCATATGCGAAGATGATATTGAATTACCTCCTGCTTACCTAGACTTTAATGCTATGGTTCACCACTAGTTTGTCGAGAGGAATGAATCACCTCTCCAGTACCGACTAATCTTTGACAGACGCCTTGCTGTCCATATTACTCTCCTTGCTCCTGCCTTCTTTGATCATCAGGCAAAAGGAAGATATACTATTACCATAGAGGAGGCAGATGAGTATGAGAGGGGAGCGGAGGCCGCTCGTCGCCACGCTGCAGCTCAGCAGGCGATAGCCGCTGCATCGCAGTATGACCCCAGCTACTATTATTGATATCCGCCAGGCCAGCCGTGGCCATAGACCAACTTAGGCCAAAAGCCTAAGCTTAGGGGAGTACGTATTTCCCACCGACATTACATTTATGTTCACACACTCATTGCTAGATGTCGGTGCTCATACTTTTTCATTGTATCATCCATGCTAGTTTAATTTCCTTTTTATGCTTTCTTCTTGTGTGTTTAATAAACCTTAAGAAAAACCAAAAAATTAGTTGTAGCTTTTAATTTGTTTACTGTCCATGCTTGTAGTAGTAATTAAAAAGAAAACCCAAAAATATTTCCTGTTCTTCTTTTGCTTGTTGGGAGCTTTCCCGTGTAAATAGTTTTATTTCTTTTCTTTGGGGGTCGATAGGAGAAGACCATAATTAAATTGTTGAAGTGGCTCTTATATGCATTATTGTTGATCTGACAAAAGAGCCCATATTGCCTTGTCTTCTCCTGTTTAATGAATGCTTGCAGATTCCAGCCTAGTCCAATGCACATGCACTATCATTATTATTCACATCGTTCGGTCGTGCAAGTGAAAGGCAATTATGACGATATATGATGGACTGACTGAGATGAGAAAAGCTGGTATGAACTCGACCTCTTTTGTTTTTGTAAATATGATTAGTTCATCGTTCCTGATTCAGCCTATTATGAATAAACATGTTTGCAATGACAACTAGAGATCATAGTTTCTTGTGCCATGCTTGATTAGCTATGAGTTATAATGGTTTACCTTGCGTGCCAACATGCTATTGAGATGGTTATGATGTGGTATGATAGGGTGGTATCCTCCTCTGAATGATTTAAGTGACTTGACTTGGCACATGTTCACGCATGTAGTTGAAACAAAATCAACATAGCCTTCACGATATTTATGTTCATGGTGGATTATATCCTACTCATGCTTGCATTCGGTGTTGATTAATTTTAATGCGTGTTCATGACTGTTGTCGCTCTCTAGTTGGTCGCTTCCTAGTCTTTTGCTAGCCTTCACTTGTACTAAGCGGGAATACTGCTTGTGCATCCAATCCCTTAAACCCCAAAGTTATTCCACATGAGTCCACTATACCTACCTATATACGGTATCTACCTGCCGTTTCAAATAAATATCATGTTTTGTATGCTCGAATAGCTCATGTATCAACTAGGGCTGTCTGTATCTTCCATGTTAGGCGGGTTATTCTCAAGAGGAGTGGACTCCGCTCCTCACTCACGAGATAAATGGCTGGTCACCGGGATGCCCAGTCCCATGTTTTATGCAAACTAAATCAAAATAATTGCAAACAAAACTCCCCCTAGGACTCTTATTAGTTGGAGGCACTCGTTGTTTCGAGCAAGCCATGGATTGATGCTTGTTGGTGGAAGGGGGAGTATAAACTTTACCATTCTGTTTGGGAACCGCCTATAATGTGTGTAGCATGGAAGATATCGCCCTCTCTTGGTTGTTATGTTGACAATGAAAGTATACCGCTCAAAATATTATTCACCTCTGTTTCAAAACCGAGCTCTGGCACATCTACAAATCCCTGCTTCCCTCTATGAAGGGCCTATCTATTTACTTTCATGCTAAGTCATCATCCTCTTATTAAAAAGCACCAGTTGGAGAGCACCGCTGTCATTTGCATTCATTACTGTTAGTTTACATTTAGTATGACTTGACTGGATCTCTTTTACCATGAATTACAATGTCTAGTCAGTCCTTGGTCTTTAAAGGTGCTCTACATTTATGTTTTGCGGTCTCAGAAAGGGCTAGCGAGATACTACCTTGTTATATCATATTTTGATTGTCTTGAGAAAGTGTTGTCATCCGAGATTTATTATTATTGCTCGCTAGTTGATTATGCCATTGATATGAGTAAACTTCAGACCTAAGCGTTATTGCGAATGTGGTTAGTTATAATCTTTGCTGAAAACTTGAATGCTGGCTTTACATATTTACAACAACAAGAGCAAACAGAGTTTGTAAAAGTTTTTCTTTATCACTTTCAGTTTGTCAACTGAATTGCTTGAGGATAAGCAAAGGTTTAAGCTTGGGGGAGTTGATACGTCTCCAATGTATCTACTTTTCCAAACACTTTTGCCCTTGTTTTGGACTCTAACTTGCATGATTTGAATGGAACTAACCAGGACTGACGCTGTTTTCAGCAGAATTACCATGGTGTTATTTATGTGCAGAAACACACGTTCTCGGAATGACATGA
Organism: Triticum urartu; assembly: GCF_056163025.1. Taxonomy (NCBI): domain Eukaryota; kingdom Viridiplantae; phylum Streptophyta; class Magnoliopsida; order Poales; family Poaceae; genus Triticum; species Triticum urartu. The sequence continues at coordinate 460,471,549 of NC_141874.1, read as the reverse complement.
AACTTCACGGATCAACTTTGTGGAAAATATAAAAAATACCTGCAAAAGATGAAGGCCAGGGGGCCCACCACCTCTCCACGAGGGTGGGGGCGTGCCTGCCCCCCTAGGGCGCGCCCCCCTACCTCGTGGGCCCCCTGGTGCCTCTCCGACTCCAACTCCAACTCTATATATTGTGTTTCAGGGAGAAAAAAAAGAGAGAAGAATTCATCGCATTTTATGATACGGAGCCGCCGACAAGCCCTAAAACCTCTTGGGAGGGCTGATCTGGAGTCCGTTCGGGGCTCCGAAGAGGGGAATCCATCGCCATCGTCATCATCAACCATCCTCCATAACCAATTTCATGATGCTCACCGCCGTGCGTGAGTAATTCCATTGTAGGCTTGCTGGACGGTGATGGGTTGGATGGGATCTATCATGTAATCGAGTTAGTTTTGTTAGGGTTTGATCCCTAGTATCCACTATGTTCTGAGATTGATGTTGCTATGACTTTGCTATGCTTAATGCTTGTCACTAGGGCCCGAGTGCCATGATTTCAGATCTGAACCTATTATGTTTTCATCAATATATGAGTGTTCTTGATCCTATCTTGCAAGTCTATAGTCACCTATTATGTGTTATGATCCGTTAACCCCAAAGTGACAATAATCGGGATACTTACCGATGATGATCGTAGTTTGAGGAGTTCATGTATTCACTATGTGTTAATGCTTTGTTCCGGTACTCTATTAAAAGGAGGCCTTAATATCCCTTAGTTTCCGTAAGGACCCCGCTGCCACGGGAGGGTAGGACAAAAGATGTCATGCAAGTTCTTTTCCATAAGCACTTTATGACTATATTCGGGATACATGCCTACATTATATCAATGAACTGGAGCTAGTTCTATGTCACCCTAGGTTATGACTGTTACATGATGAACCGCATCTGGCATAATTCTCCATCACCGATCCATTACCTACGAGCTTTCCATATATTGTTCTTCGCTTATTTACTTTCCCGTTGCTATTTCTATCATCACTACAAAATACCAAAAACATTACTTTTACTACTGTTACCATTTGCTATTGTTACCACTACTATCATATTACTTTGCTATTAAATACTTTGTTGCAGATACTAAGTTTCCAGGTGTGGTTGAATTGACAACTCAGCTGCTAATACTTGAGAGTATTCTTTGGCTCCCCTTGTGTCGAATCAATAAATTTGGGTTGAATACTTTACCCTCAAAAACTGTTGCGATCCCCTATACTTGTGGGTTATCAATGACCCACAAGTGTAGGGGATCTATCGTAGCCTTTTCGATAAGTAAGGGTGTCGAACCCAACGAGGAGCAGAAGGAAATGATAAGCAGTTTTCAGTAAGGTATTCTCTGCAAGCACTGAAATTATCGGTAACAGATAGTTTTGTGATAAGGTAATTTGTAACGAGTAGCAAGTAATAAAAGTAAATAAGGTGCAGCAAGATGGTCCAATCCTTTTTATAGTAAAGGACAAGCCTGGACAAACTCTTATATGAAGGAAAGCGCTCCCGAGGACACATGGGAATTATCGTCAAGCTAGTTTTCATCAGGTTCATATGATTCGCGTTCGGTACTTTGATAATTTGATATGTGGGTGGACCAGTGTTTGGGTACTGTCCTTACTTGGACAAGCATCTGACTTATGATTAACCCCCATTGCAAGCATCCGCAACTATAACAAAAGTATTAAGGTAAACCTAACCATAGCATGAAACATATGGATCCAAATCAGCCCCTTACGAAGCAACGCATAAACTAGGGTTTAAGCTTCTGTCACTCTAGCAACCTATCATCTACTTATTACTTCCCAATGCCTCCCTCTAGGCCCAAACAATGGTGAAGTGTCATGTAGTCAACGTTCACATGACACCACTAGAGGGATGACAACATACATCTCATCAAAATATCGAACGAATACCAAATTCACATGACTACTTATAGCAAGACTTCTCCCATGTCCTCAGGAACAAACGTAACTACTCACAAAGCATATTCATGTTCATAATCAGAGGGGTATTAATATGCATAATGGATCTGAACATATGATCTTCCACCAAGTAAACCAACTAGCATCAACTACAAGGAGTAATCAACACTACTAGCAACCCACACGTACCATTCTGAGGTTTGGATACAAAGATTGGATACAAGAGATGAACTAGGGTTTGAGATGAGATGTTGCTGGTGAAGATGCTGATGGAGATTGACCCCCTCCCGATGAGAGGATCGTTGGTGATGACGATGGTGATGATTTCCCCCTCCCGGAGGGAAGTTTCCCCGGCAGAACAGCTCTGCCGGAGCCCTAGATTGGTTCCGCCAAGGTTCCGCCTCGTGGTGGTGGAGTTTCTTCCCGAAAGCTTGCTTGTGATTTTTCCTCGAGGAAAGATTCCATATAGCCAAAGATGGGCATCGGAGGTCCACACAGGGGGCCCACGAGGCAGGGGGCGTGCCCAGGGGGTAGGGCGCGCCCCCCACCCTCGTGGACGGTGGGTGACCCCCCTCTAGTACTTCTTTCGCCCAATATTTTTATATATTCTGAAACGTGCTCCCGTGAAGTTTCAGGACTTTTGGAGATGTGCAGAATAGGTCTCTAATATTTGCTCCTTTTCCAGCCTAGAATTCCAGCTGTCGGCATTCTCCCTCTTCATGTAAACCTTGTAAAATAAGAGAGAATAGGCATAAGTATTGTGACATAATGTGTAATAACAGCCCATAATGCAATAAATATCGATATAAAAGCATGATGCAAAATGGACGTATCAGCCACCGTTCATAATTTTTTCATACATGTCACTCTTGATTCATTGCATATCCCGGTACACCGTCAGAGGCATTCACATAGAGTCATATTTTGTTCTAAGTATTGAGTTGTAATTCTTGAGTTGTAAGTAAAAACAAGTGTGATGATCATCATTATTAGAGCATTGTCCCAGTGAGGAAAGGATGATGGAGACTATGATTCCCCCACAAGTTGGGATGAGACTCCGAACGAAAAATAACAAAAAAGGCCAAAATAAAAAAAATAGAAAGAAGGCCCAAATAAAAAAATGAGAGAAAAAGAGAGAATGGACAATGTTACTATCCTTTTTCCACACTTGTGCTTCAAAGTAGCAACATGATCTTCATGATAGAGAGTCTCCTATGTTGTCACTTTCATAAACTAGTGGGAATTTTACATTATAGAACTTGGCTTGTATATTCCAATGATGGGCTTCCTCAAATTGCCCTAGGTCTTCGTGAGCAGGCAAGTTGGATGCACACCCACTTAGTTTCTTTTGTTGAGCTTTCATACACTTATAGTTCTAGTGCATCCGTTGCATGGCAATCCCTACTCACTCACATTGATATCTATTGATGGGCATCCCCATAGCCCGTTGATACACCTAGTTGATGTGAGACTATCTTCTCCTTTTTGTCTTCTCCACAACCACCATTGTATTCCACGTATAGTGCTATGTCCATGGCTCACGCTCATGTATTGCATAAAAGTTGAAAAAGTTTCAGAACATAAAAAGTATGAAGCAATTGCTTGGCTTGTCATCGGGGTTGTGCATGATTTAATATTTTGTGTGATGAAGATAGAGCATAGGCAGACTATATGATTTTGTAGGGATAACTTTCTTTGGCCATGTTATTTTGAGAAGACATGATTGCTTAGTTAGTATGCTTGAAGTATTATTATATTTATGTCAATATTAAACTTTTATCTTGAATCTTTCGGATCTGAAAATTCATGCCACAATAAAGAAAATTACATCGAGAAATAAGTTAGGAAGCATTCCACATTAAAAATTCTGTTTTTATCATTTACCTACTCGAGGACGAGCAGGAATTAAGCTTGGGGATGCTTGATACATCTCCAACGTATCTATAATTTTTGATTGTTCCATGCTATTATATATTCTGTTTTGGATGTTTAATGGGCTTATTTATACAGTTTTATATTATTTTTGGGACTAACCTATTAACCGGAGGCCCAGCCCAAATTGTTGTTTTTTTGCCTATTTTAGTGTTTCGCAGAAAAAGAATATCAAATGGAGTCCAAACGGAATGAAACCTCCGGGAGCGTGATTTTTGGAGCAAACGTGATCCAGAGGACTTGGAGTGGACGTCAAGCAACCAACGAGGAATCCACGAGGCAGGGGGGCGCGCCCTCCACCCTCGTGGGCCCCTCGTGGCTCCACCGACATAATTCTTCCTCCTATATATACATACGTACCCTGAAAACATTGGAGAGCACCACGAAAACCTAATTCCACCGCCGCAACCTTCTGTACCCGTGAGATCCCATCTTGGGGCCTTTACCGGCACTCCGCCAGAGGGGGCATTGATCACAGAGGGCTTCTACATCAACACCAAAGCCTCTCTGATGATGTGTGAGTAGTTTACCTCAGACCTTCGGGTCCATAGTTATTAGCTAGATGGCTTCTTCTATCTCTTTGGATCTCAATACAAAGTTCTCATCGATTCTCTTGGAGATCTATTCGATGTAATCTTCTTTTGCGGTGTGTTTGTCGAGATCCAATGAATTGTGGTTTTATGATCAAGATTATCTATGAACAATATTTGAATCTTCTCTGAATTCTTTGATGTATGATTGGTTATCTTTGCAAGTCTCTTTGAATTATCAGTTTGGTTTGGCCTACTAGATTGATCTTTCTTGCAATGGGAGAAGTGCTTAGCTTTGGGTTCAATCTTGCGGTGCTCGATCCCAGTGACAGTAGGGGAAATGACATGTATTGTATTGTTGCCATCGAGGATAAAAAGATGGGGTTTATATCATATTGCATGAGTTTATCCCTCTACATCATGTCATCTTGCTTAAAGCGTTACTCCGTTCTTATGAACTTAATACTCTAGATGCATGTTGGATAGCGGTCGATGTGTGGAGTAATAGTAGTAGATGCAGACAGGAGTCGGTCTAATTGTCACAGACGTGATGCCTATATACATGATCATACCTAGATATTCTCATAACTATGCTCAATTCTATCAATTGCTTGACAGTAATTTGTTCACCCACCGTAATACTTATGCTATCTTGAGAGAAGCCACTAGTGAAACCTATGGCCCCCGGGTCTATTTTCCATCATACAAGTTTCCAATCTATTTTATTTTGCAATCTTTACTTTCAATTTATATCATAAAAATACCAAAAATATTTATCTTATTATTATTATCTCTATCATATCTCACTCTTGCAAGTGGTCATGAAGGGATTGACAACCCTTTTATCGTGTTGGTTGCGAGGTTCTTATTTGTTTGTGTAGGTACGAGGTGACTCGCGCGTGGTCTCCTACTGGATTGATACCTTGGTTCTCAAAAACTAAGGGAAATACTTACGCTGATTTGCTGCATCACCCTTTCCTCTTCAAGGGAAAACCAACGCATGCTCAAGAGGTAGCACATGACCATAAAAGATATTACTCATATAAATAGAACAACCATTATTCTGAGATTTAAATGAATAACCGTCTCGCATCAAATACGATCCAGATATAATGTTCATGCTCAACGCTAGCACCAAATAACAACTATTCAGGTTTAAGACTAATCCCGAAGGTAGATGTAGAGGTAGCGTGCCAACCGCGATCACATCAACCTTGGAACCATTTCCCACGTGCATCGTCACCTCGTCCTTAGCCAATCTTCGCTTAATCCGTAGTCCCTGTTTCGAGTTGCAGATATTAGCAACAGAACCAGTATCAAATACCCAGGTGCTACTGCGAGCATTAGTAAGGTACACATCAATAACATGTATATCACATATACCTTTGTTCACCTTGCCATCCTTCTTATCCGCCAAATACTTGGGGTAGTTCCACTTTCAGTGACCAATCCCTTTGCAGTAGAAGCACTCAGTCTCAGGCTTAGGTCCAGACTTGGGCTTCTTCACTTGAGCAGCAACTTGCTTGCCGTTCTTCTTGAAGTTCCCCTTCTTCCCTGTACCCTTTTTCTTGAAACTGGTGGTCTTGTTGACCATCAACACTTGATGCTCCTTCTTGATTTCTACCTCCGCAACCTTTAGCATCGCGGAGAGCTCAGGAATAGTCTTATCCATCCCTTGCATATTATAGTTCATCACGAAGCTCTTGTAGCTTGGTAGCAGTGATTGAAGAATTCTGTCAATGACACTATCATCCGAAAGATTAACTCCCAGTTGAATCAAGTGATTATTATACCCAGACATTTTGAGTATATGTTCACTGACAGAACTATTCTCCTCCATCTTGCAGCTGTAGAACTTATTGGAGACTTCATATCTCTCAATACGGTCATTTGCTTGAAATATTAACTTCAACTCCTGGAACATCTCATATGCTCCATGACGTTCAAAACATCATTGAAGTCCCGGTTCTAAGCCGTAAAGCATGGCACACTGAACTATCAAGTAGTCATCAGCTTTGCTCTGCCAAACGTTCATAACATCTTGGACGTATTCTTCTATGCGGCAATGAGGATAATCCTCAAGTTACGGACCCAGTCCGTGTAATTGCTACCATCATCTTTCAACTTTGCTTTCTCAAGGAACGCATTAAAATTCAATAGAACAACAGCACGGGCCATCTATCTACAACAACATAGACATGCAAAATACTATCAGGTACTAAGTTAATGATAAATTAAAGTTCAATTAATCAAATTACTTAAAAACTCCCACTTAGACAGACATCCCTCTAATCATCTAAGTGATCACGTGATCCATATCAAATAAACCATGTCCGATCATCACGTGAGATGGAGTAGTTTTCAATGGTGAACATCACTATGTTGATCATATCTACTATATGATTCACGCTCGACCTTTCGGTCTCAGTGTTCTAAGGCCATATCTGCATATGCTAGGCTCGTCAAGTTTAACCCGAGTATTCTACGTGTGCAAAACTGGCTTGCACCCGTTGTATGTGAACGTAGAGCTTATCACACCCGATCATCACGTGGTGCCTTGGCACGACGAACTTTCGCAACGGTGCATACTCAGGGAGAACACTTATACCTTGAAATTTAGTGAGAGATCATCTTACAATGCTACTGTCGATCTAAGCAAAATAAGATGCATAAAAGATAAACATCACATGCAATCAATATAAGTGATATGATATCGCCATAATCATATTGTGCCTTTGATCTCCATCTCCAAAGCACCGTCATGATCACCATCGTCACCGGCGTGACACCTTGATCTCCATCGTAGCATCGTTGTCGTCTCGCCAACTATTGCTTCTATGACTATCGTTGCCGCTTAGTGATAAAGTAAAGCAATTACATGGCGATTGCATTTCATACAATAAAGCGACAACCATATGGCTCCTGCCAGTTGCCGATAACTCGGTTACAAAACATGATCATCTCATACAATAAAATTTAGCATCATGTCTTTACCATATCACATCACAACATGCCCTGCAAAAACAAGTTAGACGTCCTCTACTTTGTTGTTGCAAGTTTTACGTGGCTGCTACGGGCTTAGCAAGAACCGTTCTTACCTACGCATCAAAAACCACAACACGGTATAGTGATTGCTTTTTGATCTTAAGAAAGAACCCTGTTCATTGAATCCGATTCAACTAAAGCTGGAGAAACAGACACCCACTAGCCACCTTTGTGCGAAGCACGTCGGTAGAACCAGTCTCGCATAAGCGTACGTGTAATGTCGGTCTGGGCCGCTTCATCGAACAATGCCGCTGAATCAAGAATCAACTAGTGACGGCAAGCAATATGTATATACCCACGCCCACAACTCCTTTGTGTTCTACTCGTGCATACAACATCTATGCATAAACCTGGCTCTGATACCACTGTTGGGGAACGTAGTAATTTTAAAAAAATTCCTACACACACGCAAGATCATGGTGATGCATATCAACGAGAGGGGAGAGTGTTGCCCATGTACCCTCATAGACCGTAAGAGGAAGCGTTATGACAACGCGGTCGATGTAGTCGTACGTCTTCATGATCGACCGATCCTAGTACCGAATGTACGGCACCTCCGTGATCTGCACACGTTCAGCTCGGTGACGTCCCATGAACTCATGATCCAGTAGAGCTTCGAGGGAGAGTTCCGTCAGCACGACGGCATGATGACGGTGTTGATGAAGCTACCGACGCAGGGCTTCGGCTGGGCTTCGGCTAAGCACCGCTACGATATGACCGAGGTGGATTATGGTGGAGGGGGGCACCGCACACGGCTAAAAGATCAATGATCAACTTGTGTGTCTCTGTGGTGCCCCCTGCCCCTGTATATAAAGGAGCAAGGGGGGAGGCCGGCCGGCCATAGGAGGGCGCGCCAAGAGGAGGAGTCCTCCTCCTAGTGGGAGTAGGACTCCCCTTTCCTAGTCCCACTAGGAGGGGGGAAGGAAGGAGTGGGAGAGGGGAAAGGCAAGGGGGGCGCCCCCTTCCTTGTCCTATTCGGACTCAAGGGTAGGGGGCACGCGGCCTGCCCTGGCTGGCCCCTCTCTCTCTCCACTAGGTCCCATCAAGGCCCGTTAGCCCCCGGGGGGTTCCGGTAACCCCTCCGGCACTCCGGTTTTCTCCGAGATCACCCAAAACCCTTTCGGTGTCCGAATATAGCCGTCCAATATATCAATCTTTATGTCTCAACCATTTCAAGACTCCTCGTCATGTCCGTGATCACATCCGGGGCTCCGAACTACCCTCGGTACATCAAAACACATAAACTCATAATACCGATCGTCACCGAACGTTAAGCATGCAGACCCTACGGGTTCGAGAACTATGTAGACATGACCGAGACTCATCTCCGGTCAATAACCAATAGCGGAACCTGGATGCTCATATTGGTTCCTACATATTCTACAAAGATCTTTATCGGTTAAATCGCATAACAACATGCGTTGTTCCCTTTGTCATTGGTATGTTACTTGCCCGAGATTCGATCGTCGGTATCTCAATACCTAGTTCAATCTATTTATCGGCAAGTCTCCTTACTCGTTCCGTAATACATCACCCCGCAACTAACTCATTAGTTGCATTGCTTGCAAGGCTTATAGTGATGTGAATTGCCGAGAGGGCCCAGAGATACCTCTCCGACAATCGGAGTGACAAATCCTAATCTCGGTCTATGCCAACTCAACAAGTACCATTGGAGACACCTGTAGAGCACCTTTATAATCACCCAGTTACATTGTGACGTTTGGTAGCACACAAAGTGTTCCTCCGGTATTCGGGAGTTGCATAATCTCATAGTCACAGGAACATGTATAAGTCATGAAGAAAGCAATAGCAATATACTAAACAATCAAATGCTAAGCTAACGGAATGGGTCAAGTCAATCACATCATTCTCTAATGATGTGATCCGTTAATCAAATGACAACTCATGTCTATGGTTAGGAAACTTAACCATCTTTGATTGAATGAGCTAGTCAAGTAGAGGCATACTAGTGACACTTTGTTTGTCTATGTATTCACACATGTACTAAGTATCCGGTTAATATAATTCTAGCATGAATAATAAGCATTTATCATGATATATGGAAATATAAATAACAACTTTATTATTGCCTCTAGGGCATATTTCCTTTAGGTATCGGAGTATCAGTTAGCACAGTTATATTTTTGGGGTTAAATTCCGTCATTAAGTTGGTCAGGTGCCACCTAACCAGGCTTTTCCAGTGCAACCACATTTGCCTTTATGGGAAGGCCCTAATGCGATGCTATTGTTGTGTCTCTCGCCGGTGCCTCCAACGAGGGAAAGTTATGGGCACGCACTACCCTGATCAGGTAGGCGGCCATAAGCTTTGTGTGCTCGTAGTTGTTGTTAGGCGCCTTTTTGTCCTTGTTTGGGACCGTTTTTGTTTTGCCACGACGGTGGCCGTTGATGCCTTTGGTAGGCACGGGGCCACCCAGGACTGAACCCAACGGGGGTGTTGGTCGGAGTGGCTAGGAGAGTGTCATGGTAGTAGATCGGTTTTGTCGGAATGCCGTTGGTCCACCCAAATGGGAGTGCGAGGCCATGGATTCCGTGGTGTGGGTAAAGTGTGCTACCTCTGCAGAGTGTGTGTATTTAATCTATCGATAGTCGCGTCCTCGGTCATGGGCACAAGTTTGTACTAGGTCACACCATTCGATCAACACTCACATGACGGAATGACTTTAGATGAGTTATATGTTGATATGTTATGAGCAGTAACAGTTTTGCAGGATGTTGATGATGATGTTGGGATGATCTCAAGGATGATCATTCAGTTTGTGATGTGGTCACGAGGTGATCAGGTAGATCACGAGGTGATCGAGATGGTATATTGCTTGGCCAATTAGCCAAGCGTGAGAGGGTTCATTGAGATTAAGATGTTGGTTTATCAGCATTGTAGTAGTTTCATATCATGCTTAAGCAGTTGCTTTCATATCATAGTAGTCATTAATTAACCTGCTTAATGCTATGTTATTGTCTTGCCTTGATGCTTTTGGTTGTCGTGAGCTTGCAAGTACATTCAATGTACTGACCTGGCGTGTCATGCTAGATTGCAGGTGATGCAGTGATTGGTTGATTGCGTGTCGAGGTTTCCGTGTGTGCGAGCTAGATCGTGTCCCAGCCAGAGTCCCTGCGGAGGGGAGTTCACCACCTTCGTCGTTGCTCCGCTACTAGAAGTATTCCACTGCTACGAGTTGTTCCGCTGCTAGCATAGAGCAAGTGTAGTATCGCAGGCGTAGTGTCCCTGTGCTGATGTGATCTTTTGTAACATCTGACCCTTGTATTATTATTCTTGTAATAAGAGTTTATTTGTTCTATGTCAAGCAGCGTCGTATTCCAGAGAATTCTCGATCTCTGGGCTGGAATACGGGGCGTTCCGGTTTCTCTGAGTCGTGGTGCCACAACATGTCCTGGTGGTGAACGTGGTATGTGGAATATTGTATGGCGTGGCTTGGTTCCTCCTAAGATGAAAGTTTTTGCATGGAAGGTAATTACTGGTACACTAGCAACTAACTTAGAGAGGAATCGACGTCATATTGGTACAAGGGCAACATGTGGAATGTGTGGGCGAGAAGATGAATCGTCATTTCATGCTTTACTAGTCTGTCCTAACGCGGCAAGCTTATGGGACGCGATGAAGGACCGTTGGCCATTGCCGAACAGGTATGATATTGCATGTACGGGTGATGAATGGTTTCTTCACTTGCTTGCTGGTCAGCAGAGCAATGTCCAGGACATGATTATTATGGCGATCTGGAGGGTTTGGCATTTATGTATTGAAGTCATGCATGCCAAATCTATTCCACCGCGGAGGTGTCTTGTGATTATCTATGCAGCTATCTTAACTCTTTGCTACAAGTAGGCTGTATGGGTGTGGAAGAGGTGATCAAAGGTAAAGCTCCAAATGTTGATGGAACTAGTGATTGAGAAAACTCGGTCATCATCGCCATGCCTTCCTTGGTCGGCTCCTCCGCCGGGCTAGGTAGCTCTCTCTGTTGATGGTTCTTATTGTGCGGAAAACGGAGCTGCAGGATCAGGTATGGTTTTACGTGATGGCAAGGGTGATGTTATTTTTGCGGCTTACCGACTCGTTTATCACTGTAATGAGGCGCTGGAAACGGGGTTACATGCGATTATGGAAGGAGTAAGTCTCGCAATTCAACGGTCGAATCGACCAGTTCAGCTACAATCTGTTTGTTTGGCGGCTTTGTCAGCACTGTCTAATGATTCACTGGACAGATCAGCATATGGTCATCTCTTGGCTGAAATCAAAGGTTTACTAGAGAATAGGGTGTTTGTTCGTGTTCAAGTTTCTCGTGATCAAAACAAAGTTGCACATTGCTTAGCAAATTATGGTAGATCTGGGGATAGCACTGCGTGCTGGCTTAACCAATCCCCTTCTTTTATTTCTGAACTTGTTGCTAAGAATTGTAATTCTGTAAGTTTGGAACACCCTGTTTCCATCGCAAAAAAAAAGCTCTGATATCGGACTACATCTGAGGTGACTAAAACTACCACGCTCACTGAAAATATTGAAGGAGTATGGCCGAGCCACGTCGCTCATACCACGAAACTGCACAACCGCCACCATCGGGGCGCCGCACCAAGCAGAAATCCGCCCGCGCATGATCAGATCAACACCACTCTACCCCCGGTACGATGACTGTCAGGGTGAAGATTGGCGTCGTGATCTCCTTGTCGGGGGAACGGAAGAATCCCGCCACCACCAGCACGGTGCAAGCAATGCCCGGTTGCGCCCTCGGGCGGCGGCGTGGGAAGGAGGGACGGGAGGTGACCTGCCTCTGGCGGCAGCTAGGGTTTCTCCGTGGGCGTCCGCGGGGCTACAGGGAAGTCGGGACGTCCTGTTGTCTTGTAGCTAGTTCTTTTTAAAGGTGATGAGGATGGAGTCAATAAGACAATAACAATCCAGGCATTGATTAACGATCCCAATACGCAAGGCAGTAAGCAGAGCTGCAAAAGAGAAAAGCGGGATTAAGCGAAGGTCCAACGAAGAAGCCCGATCGGGTGTAGGCGAATAGTTTTTGCACCCTTCTTTTTCGATGGATCCCTTTGTTCTTTTCATTTTTACAGAGCGGACAGAGGCAGGCCTACCATAAAGGCGTGGACGCGCCCCATGAAAGAAAACTAAACATGTGCATGCACGTCGAGAATTATTGTGGCGTTGCCAACCCGTAAAGCGCGAGGCATGCAGCATGTGGAACAAAAGCAGCCATGAAAGAACGTCCTGAGCTCCCTCCCTATGCCCCATCGCAGATTTGGCCGGCGGCATCGATCCCTTCCCTGCCTTCCTTCCTTGAGGCCACCAAACCAAACCTCCCCGCGGGTGGCGTCTAGTACGTGGTACCCCTACTCGTATCGCCGTACGCATGGCAAACCGAAAGAAGAAAATTCTGAATTGCGTCCAGGAGATACAAGAGGGTTTGCAGACAGAGACGCAGCTGCCTGCATTGCATCGACGAGAGATGTGGTATTTCCTTGTGGTCCACACAAGGCAGCTGCTGCGGGCTGAAACCGAGGAGGGCGAGGGAGGGAGGGAGGGGTACTACGTCCTCTCCTCGTGGCACGGACAAACATATGTCCCCCCCATGCGCAGAGTGCACAAAGCCACACTGCCGTGCCTAGTGCTGCAGATGACGCCAGGGGCGTTCCGGTAAAAGCGCACGCTGCCTAGATGCTCCTTGCTTTCGCTCGCTCGCTCGATCGGAGGATGTATAAACACCCATATATAGTAATCCCATACGCAGCGTAACGCATAACACCTAACTAAGCTAGGCTAACAAGCCAAAGCACAACGCGGGGAAGCAGGCGGGAGAGAGGGAGGTATACCTCGCTGCTTGGCCTCGATCTTCCATGGAGGAGCAAGGGGAGAGGGGGCTCCAGCTGCTGCTCCCCGCAGCCGCTGCTCGGGTGCTCCGGGAAGCGCCGGCCAGCGCCGCCACCGACCACCAGCAGCTGGACCTCGACCTGTCCATGAGCATTGGGCCGAGGCAGCAGCAGCTGCAGCTGCCACGGCCGGCGCCGCCGACTCCACCGGCGAACGAGAGCAGGAGAGCGGCGGCGACTGTGGCCGCCAGCGCTGCGACGGCGAGGCAGCTGCAGCAGCAGCAGGTGACGGTGGACGTCGGCGCCGTGAAGCAGCAGACGGCGGAGCAGGCGCGGATGGCGTCGGCGGAGCGCGCCTACGCGGAGCGCGTCCGGGAGCTGGCCAAGCGGGAGCTGGAGCTCGCCGAGAGGGAGTTCGCGCGCGCCAGGATGATCTGGGAGCGTGCCCGCGAGGAGGTGGAGCGGGTGGAGCGGATGAAGCAGATCGCCGCCAGGCGGCTCGGCTCCGCCGCGTCCGCCGCCGCGCTCGAGATCACCTGCCACGCCTGCATGCAGCGCTTCCATCCTTAATTAGGTCGACATGGTCGGTCGGAGATCGATGCTTCCTGCTCGCCATTGCTAGCTGTAACTCTCTCTCTCTCTCTCTCTCTATCTTTCTATCTCTCGTATCTCCTGTCTTGTGAGTGCCAGTCACCTTCTGTTTGAGACGATAATCATCTGGTTGATGCATGCAGCAAGGAAGCGGTTATTCCTCCTTACTCTATACATCGGGTGTACATGCTTAATTAGTTTTTTATTATGGAATGAGGGCGCATGCTTAATCGCAGCAGACTGCCTTATAATAAAGAAACAAGGGAGTAAACAACTGATGAGTTCAGAAACCAAACTAATTGTATATAATGCCAAGAAAAGCAGATTAACTGAATTAAAGAGTATATTTTCTCTCTTTGCTAGACAGAGGTTGGACGGATCCCTCTGTACTGTACTGTTGAGCTAGTGCGGTGACAGCAGTAGGTCTGACAAAAAATTAATATTGGCCATCAAGTTTGGATGATTTCAGCTCCTTTGGACATGCATGCTAGTGGACTGCCTCTCCTTCTCCTAGATGAACAAGGAAGATCAGGCAAGAAGCCAGATTTCATCCTGGTCAGCATGCAAACTGGTCTCAGGCACCTTAAATTGTTCACTGCGCTGCGTGTATGGCTACTCATAATGGCTCAACAGTGGGGAGAAAAGCAGAATGATGCCATACACAGAGAGACTGCAGTTGTGTTTGTTGGGTTATGTTTGTTTATGTCAGCAAAACGCAAGCTGACGCGCCGGGCTTTGACACCAATATATATACATGTGTATATACAGATACAGATACAGGTTTGCAGGAGGCGACCAGGTAGCCTGCCCGAACAGTGCCAGGTAAAGGATGGGAGTTGCAGGGCGCTGCAGGGATTGTACCCTGCCTGCACAGCCGACGCCGTTCAGTCATCGTCACCGATCCGAAAAATACGGTGACCACGACGGATGAGCCCCATGGTTTCAGAGAGAAATAAAAGTGCCGTAAATTCCTGTACGAATGCAGATGAGCCTGCAGGCAGTGGCAGCCAGCCAATGCCTGGATCGAATAAATCATATGAATTCTTTTTTTTAACTGAATCATATGAATTCTTGTTGGAATCAGGAGCGTATGCTAGCTTTGATCTTTGATCATCTTAACCTCTGCATTTCCAGTGATCTGCTCCCTCACCTTGGTCGATTATGGAAGTATGGATAAGCTTGCAGCATGTGATTTCAAGGGAGGAAAATATTTCTTCTCAAAAAAGGGAGGAAAATATTTATCATGGTTGGCATTTTTCTTGCTTGTAAGACTAATTTAATTTGCACATGAGAATAGAGCAACTGAACTAGCTAGCTGGCTAGGTGTGTACTTGAATCTCTCAGCTGTCATCGCTAGGTCATCCACCATGAGCACATCTTCTCCCTGGACCAAGCAGCTCCCAGGCAAAAGGAGCCCCAGACAAAAGTTACCGGTGTTCATTGCACAGGCTCCTCCCCTACAAGCCAGGGATACAAACTTTTTTCAGAAGGTACCGCAGCGTAACGTCAGGAAAACATCATGAAATGCTACTGTAAAATCACATCCATGTTATATTTCTCTTGCTACTTTTTCACCCCGGCCGGCCATCTTTTCTCTACAAAGATTGCTGAATCATTCCCCCAGGCATGACAACATTATTGTCCTTATCATTGATGCAGTGCAAGTTTCTCCACAAGGCTAACTATATTATCCATCTCAAGGGGGGGAAAACTACTACGTATTATAGAACAAGACAGTCTACACTCCTTAGTCAAAACCATCCAAAACCCGGTTATTTTTTTAATTAAGTGGTGTTCAAAACTTCAAATTGGTACACGACCGATTCCATGGTTCAGAGTCAAACAGAGCATCATAGTTCAGGGTCTAGGATGGCCTTCTTTCCTTTTGTTAAATGACTGCACACAGTTATGCTGACTATAAGAGTACAAAACCTTACTTTAACACACTTCGCAAACTTTTGTGATCGTGCAGCAAATTAAATGTCGAAAACAGAAGGAGAAAAGACAAATTGAATTTGAGCTTAAAATATAATTTGGGTTTGATGTACTTCTTTTGCCAATGAAGATGTGTTTGATGAATCAAGAACTGCATTCTCATATGTGTATGGAAGAATTGCATGGTTATTCGGTACCTGAACAGGAGAGTTTCAAGTTGTCACCAACTGAAAATTTTCACCGATATAGCGCCATCCTTTAATACTACATGTTTTTTTCTTCGAAAAGGAGGTTAATATTTCATTCATGTTGGAATGGAAAACATAACAGCAGTTTCAGTATAATCACCATCAACCGATTCTTGAAACGCTGTGTTAATTTCTTACCCTGCAAAAAAAATGGAAATGGAACTGTTCATCGCCAAGGTATACGACGATACAGTTAGATTCTCCGTGTCAGCCCTTCCATGTAAGTCCAGAATCAGTGATCATGAACAATAAGGAATATATATTCAAGGGAACCATGACAACTCATATGATCCAAAACTAGGAATTCTCCACACAGAAGCAAACAGATGATCACTCACTAGCATGGAGCTATCCGCCTACAACCCCTGAAAAGACAAAGGAAAAGAAACAAAGAAGAAGCTGAAAAAGACTGGATTCAGATTGACATGAACAGATACATACATCGATGCATGATGCTGCATAGTGAAGCACAGATGCGGCTCTCATGGTCAAGGGGACGACATGATTTGTATATATCCCATTTCACAGGAGGCTTCCGAAAGTACATCTTCCAGAGCGGCGATGTACGTTTTAACATGCAAGAACAATCCGAGGGCAGCGTACAGGGACCATCAGTAAAATAAAAAATAGTAAAAATAATTTTAAAAAAATATTTGAACTTTTTTGGCACCAAAAATGCGCAACTTTTCTTGGCTTCTGCAATTTTATGGTGATATGACATCAGAGGAGCTGTGGACAGAAAAAAAAACAAGACTTGGAATTTTGTGGGAGGTTCAAAATTTTCTTCTTTTTTTCTGCCGGGAGCTCCCCCAATGTCACATTATCAATTTTGCACGCACATATAAAACTTGTTCGTATATAATGTGCAAAATTCAGATTAAAAAATATTTTTACTATTTTATTTGGATTTAATGTTCATTCAGGAGCGGATGAGCTCGTGATCAGCTACGGATTTTCGGAACAATGAGGGCAGCATTTTAGTGCAAGCGAATAAAAAGAAAAGATAGCAATGTACGCTGCTGATGAGAGCGACATGGCATGTAATCAGTGTGGCGAGAGGTGCAGGATTCGCTTGACGATGAACAGAGGAAACCGCGGTGACCACCCGCAGGCCCGCCACGCATGTGCTGGTGCATGAGCTTTGCACCAAACAATGTGTCGGCCCACGGGGCCCATGTAGCATGTGCGATGCAGGTTCAAGCAAGCCCTCGAGAGGCTAGCTAACCCACATGGAGACAAGCAAGACCATGAGCTAACCAGTGGACGTGGGAACTGAACCGGTAGCCCTCGATTGGTTAATCAGGAACCGTATGAAGAGAATCCCAAGTTGAGTGAGTCCCATGAATGCACAAGCTTGAGGTGACGGATCAACCACTGCTCCTGGCAAAGAGATGGCGACACAAAGGGCTTCATGATCACTGTAAAGTGATAATGTGCTGATGAGGTCCTTGAAGCCGGGCAGAGCGCACCGGTGATAACATGGGATGTGTGTCGTGTAAACTGCAGACCGCAGCATAGCTTGGAAGGGCACAGAGGTGGTCTTCGGTAAAGTGTGGTGACCACCCATCAACAATTTATTCGGAGAGGACTAAAAATAACAGATTTTACTGTGAATAGTGGCGTAATTTGAACGATGTTTAAACTCGCGCACTTAATGTTGCATAGCTGAATAGACGCTTTTAGAAGCTGAATAGATTACATGCATACACCTTTCATCTCCTAGACTCTTTGCTAATCCTATACTTCACTAACACCCTGTGACGCACCCATACGATATGATACATGGACTGAGACACGGCTATACAACGATACGTCGAGTACCTCATTTGTTGCATATGTCTCTGTTCAAGTCCTGAAAGATCATCAATGCCCCCAACCATCGTGGTGTTTGCAAAAGGCCAAAATACAGCATAAGCTAGTACTCTCTCTGTTCCTAAATATATTTTTTTTAGAGATTTCAAGTGGACTACATATTTTAGAGTGTAGATTCACTCATTTTACTCCGTATGTAGTCACTTGTTTAAATCTCTAGAAAGACAAATATTTAGGAATGAAGGGAGTACGTAATATTAAACACTTTAGCTATATGGAAGTCGCCTGAATTTTAAACATGGGTCAGTCAATTTCTTGGCCATTGATTCTTGTTCTGAGATTCATGCTGATTTTTATTTCTGAATTGTTTTGTGAGCTGTTTGGACTGACCACATATTCAGCTCAGTTGGTATTCCACTGGGTTGAAGCCCATTAGGTGTACCACCCAGCCCACCTCTTTCCCTTTCTTTTTTTCTTTCTGTTTTTATGTGTTCTTCTTTTGTTATTTGTTTTTCTTCATATTTTTTCTTCTTTTGTACATATTTTTGGGATGTTGGGTAAGTGTAAATAAATGTACACACAATATAATATGTGATATGTGCGAAAATTGCACTATTACATGATTGTTGTTTGCATACTACAAAAGTACAATTTTAGTGTCAAGTTGTGCATAATTTTTTTAATTTTTTTCATTATATTTATTCTAAAGTGAAATACCAATGGTACTAATTCATTGTTTCTTATATAACTTTCTTATTTAAATTTTTATTTAGTTTTATTTCCTTTTCTTTTTCTTAAAGGGTATTGTCGATGTCACTAATTCAATTTTCTTTATACAACTTCATTATTTTTATTTTTATTCGGTTATTATTTTTATTTTCATTCATTTTAAGGGTAATATCAATGCCACTACTTCATTCTTTCTTAGGAAATTCCTTTTTTTAATCCACAATCGTATACTTATTTCTGCATATTATAGAAAACTGCAATTTTTAAATATATTATGTGCAAATTTTGTCATTGTTTTTTTAGTTTATTGTTTCTTAAAAGGTAATACCAATGTTCATTCTTCTTTACAAAAGTTTATTATTTTGATTTTGATTTAGTTTTATTTTATTATCTTTCTTCTTAAAGGGTAATACCAATGCCACTCATTCATTCTTCCTTGGAAAACCTTATTGTTTTCATTTTATTTACTTTTTTCTTAAAGAGTAATACCAATGCCAGTAATGCTCTATTTCTTGGAAACTTTGGTGTTTTAATTATTTTTGTTTTATTTTATTTCATCTCTTCTTTAATGATAACACCAATGTCACAAATTCATATCTTTTAGGATACTTCCTTTTTCATGGAAATTGCACTATTATATTCTTATTCTTGCATATTATCAAAATACACAATTTCTATATTAATTGTTCACAATTTTTTAATTTTTTTATTTATTATTTTATTTCTTGGTAAAGGGTAAACCAATGACGCTAATTCATTCTTTCTTTTAGAACTTCAATGTTTTGATTTTTTTTTCAGTTTTATTTCATTTTATTTCTTCTTTAAGGGTAATACCAATAAAACTAATTCATTCCTAATTAGAAAACTTTTTTTTCAAAATTTTACTATTATATAATTATTTTGCATGTTATTTAAAAGCACAATTTCTGTGCAAAATGTGTGCAAATTTTGCCATTATTTGTATTTTTTCCTTTCTTTCTTCTTAAATGGTAATACCGATGAAACTAATTCGGTATTCCTTAGAAAACTTGGTTATTTTGATTATGTTTTATTTTTATTTATTTTTATTTTTCTTGAAGGGTAATACCAATTACATTAATTCATTCCTTCTTAGGAAACTTTCTTTATGTGAATATTTTACAATTATTCGTTTATTCTTTCATATTGTAAAAAGCATAGTTTTGGGGTAAATTGTGTGTAAATTTGACATTTTTCTTTCTTAAAAGGTAGTTCCATTACCAGTAATTGATTTTTTCTTAGGAAACTTCATTATTCTCATTTGTACAAGTAGAGACGCCATGGATCGAATACCAATGACACTAATTCATTATTTCTTTAGAGAACTTCATTTAAAAAACACAATCCACTATTATATGTTTTTACTTGCATATTATAACAAAGCGCAATTCCTGTGTAAATTGTGTGTAGGTTTTTTCTTTTTGGATTTAGTTTTTGTTCATTTTATTTCTTTTTTAAGGGTAATGTCAATGCAGCTAGTTCACCCTTTCTTAAAAAAACTTGATTTTTTTTTCCTTTAGAAAAGGTAGTGTCAATGCCACTAATTTATTGTTGCTTAGAAAACTTCATTATTTTACTTTTGCTTTACTTATTTTTCATTGTGTTTCTTCTGAAAGGGTAATAACAATGCCACTAATTCATTCTTTTTTAGAAAAGTTCATTACTTTGTTTTGGTTTTAGTTTTTATTTCATTTTTCTTTCTACTGAAAGGGTAATACCAATTCCACTAATTCATTTTTACTTAGAAAACTTTATTATTTTAATATTATTTTATTGTTTTATTTTATTTATTCTTGAATGGTAATACAAAAGCCACTAATTCATTTCTTCTTAGGACACTTCACTTTTCTGCAAAAAATCCGCTATTATATGCTTATTCTTTCGTATTTACAATCTAATAGTGCAATTTTCTTCATCTCTAATCTAATATTTTGTGAGACATATTTTATTGTTATTGTCGGTAGCAGCTTAAAGGTGAAGAATGTTTGTGCGGTGCCTTTATCAGAACGATTGGTCCCCAATTCGAGTCCGAAGTTTTGTTGCTTTCATAAGAATATTTTGAATATTCAGTATGGCATGTGTAACTTACCGAAATAATTCTAATAGTAAGCTGTCTAGTGTGATGATTTTACTAGAGATAAATGAGTTAGAAATATGGGTTTAAATACACTCTTCTCTCCCTTCAAAATGATATATATGTATGTATATCTATATGTACATGTGTGTGTATACATGTATTGTCTGCATGTCTATATAAATAAGTATACATGTGTGAGATTGCACATATAGTAACTTTTTTTTTGAGGGGTTGCACTTATAGTAACTAATTATTGCATGCAAATATGTGTGAGAATGCTATCTTTTAGCCACATACAAAGGCTTTTTTTTAGCATCTTCCACATTTTTCTTTTCCACATACAAAGGCTTGGTCAACAATATGCTAGAGCAGCCCGTACTGGACTGAGCAGCCCGTAGTCAACAATTCGCAGTCACATGTTTTTTTTAGGTAAAAACCCCCTCATATATATTAACCCAGAATGTTCAGGGGGATAGTTACAAGGTCATGTGGGGTGCCAAACCACACATGGCGACCAAAATCAAGGGAAATAGCATATCTAGCTAGCAGATGAGCCTCGAAATTACTCTTCCTACTCTCAAAACGGAACCTGCAGGCCTCAAACTGTTGGGGAACGTAGTAATTTCAAAATTTTCCTACGCACACGCAAGATCATGGTGATGCATAGCAACGAGAGGGGAGAGTGTTGTCCACGTACCCTCGTAGACCAAAAGCGGAAGCGTTATATCAACGCGGTTGATGTAGTCGTACGTCTTCACGATCCGACCGATCCAAGCACCATTACTCCGGCACCTTCGAGTCCTTGGCACACGTTCAGCTCGATGACGATCCCCGGGCTCCGATCCAGCAAAGCATCGGGGAGGAGTTCCGTCAGCACGACGGCGTGGTGACGCTCTTGATGTTCTACCATCGCAGGGCTTCGCCTAAGCACCGCTACAATATGACCGAGGTGGAATATGGTGGAGGGAGGCACCGCACACGGCTAAGGAACGATTACGAAGATCAACTTGTGTGTCTAGAGGTGCCCCCCTGCCCCCGTATATAAAGGAGCAAGGGGGGAGGGGGCGCGCCAAGGGGAGTCCTACTCCCTCCGGGAGTAGGACTCCCTCCTTCCTTGTTGGAGTAGGAGAAGGGGAAAGAGGGGGAGAGGAAGAAGGAAAAGGGGGCTGCGCTCCTTGTCCAATTCGGACCAGAGGGGGGCGTAGGCCTCCTTCCTTTTGGCCTCTCTCCTCTATTCCCGTATGGCCCAATAAGGCCCATATACTCCCCGGCGAATTCCCGTAACTCTCCGGTACTCCGAAAAATACCCAAATCACTCGGAACCTTTCTGAAGTCCGAATATAGTCGTCTAATATATCGATCTTTATGTCTCGACCATTTCGAGACTCCTCGTCATGTCCCCGATCTCATCCGGGACTCCGAACTCCTTCGGTACATCAAAACTCATAAACTCATACTATAACTGTCATCGAAACCTTAAGCGTGCGGACCCTACGGTTCGAGAACAATGTATACATGACCGAGACACGTCTCCGATCAATAACCAATAGCGGAAACTGGATGCTCATATTGGCTCCTACATATTCTATGAAGATCTTTATCGGTCAGACCGCATAACAACATACGCTGTTCCCTTTGTCTTCGGTATGTTACTTGCCCGAGATTCGATCGTCGGTGTCTCAATACCTAGTTCAATATCGTTACCGGCAAGTCTCTTTACTCGTTCCGTAATACATCATCTCGCAACTAACTCATTAGTTGCAATGCTTGCAAGGCTTATGTGATGTGCATTACCGGGAGGGCCCAGAGATCCCTCTCCGACAATCGGAGTGACAAATCCTAATCTCGAAATACGCCAACCCAACATGTACCTTTGGAGACACCTGTAGAGCTCCTTTATAATCACCCAGTTACGTTGTGAAGTTTGGTAGCACACAAAGTGTTCCTCCGACAAACAGGAGTTGCATAATCTCATAGTCATAGGAACATGTATAAGTCATGAAGAAAGCAATAGCAACATACTAAACGATCGGGTGCTAAGCTAATGGAATGGGTCATGTCAATCAGATCATTCATCTAATGATGTGATCCCGTTAATCAAATGACAACTCATGTCTATGGCTAGGAAACATAACCATCTTTGATCAACGAGCTAGTCAAGTAGAGGCATACTAGTGACACTCTGTTTGTCTATGTATTCACACATGTATCATGTTTCCGGTTAATACAATTCTAGCATGAATAATAAACATTTATCATGAAATAAGGAAATAAATAATAACTTTATTATTGCCTCTAGGGCATATTTCCTTCAGTCTCCCACTTGCACTACAGTCAATAATCTAGTTCACATCACCATGTGATTTAACACCAATAGTTCACATCATCATGTGATTAACACCCATAGTTCACATCGTTATGTGACCAACACTCAAAGGGTTTACTAGAGTCAATAATCTAGTTCACATCGCTATGTGATTAACACCCAAAGAGTACTAAGGTGTGATCATGTTTTGCTTGTGAGAGAAGTTTAGTCAACGGGTCTGCCATATTCAGATCCATAAGTATTTTGCAAATTTCTATGCCTACAATGCTCTGCACGGAGCTACTTTAGCTAATTGCTCCCACTTTTAATATGTATCCAGATGAAGACTTAGAGACATCCGGATCAGTGCCAAAACTTGTATCGACGTAACCCTTTTACGACGAACCTTTTGTCACCTCCATAATCGAGAAACATATCCTTATTCGACTAAGGATAATTTTGACCGCTGTCCAGTGATCTACTCCTAGATCACTATTGTACTCCCTTGTCAAAATCAGTGTAGGGTATACAATAGGTCTGGTACATAGCATGGCATACTTTATAGAACCTATGGCTGAGGCATAGGGAATGACTTTCATTCTCTTTCTATCTTCTGCCGTGGTCGGGCTTTGGGTCTTACTCAATTTCACACCTTGTAACACAGGCAAGAACTCTTTCTTTGACTGTTCCATTTAGAACTTACTTCAAAATCTTGTCAAGGTATGTACTCATTGAAAAAACTTATCAAGCGTCTTGATCTATCTCTATAGATCTTGATGCTCAATATGTAAGCAGCTTCACCGAGGTCTTTCTTTGAAAAAACTCCTTTCAAACACTCCTTTGTGCTTTACAGAATAATTCTACATTATTTCTGATCAACAATATGTCATACATATACTTATCAGAAATGTTGTAGTGCTCCCACTCACTTTCTTGTAAATACAGGCTTCACCGCAAGTCTGTATAAAACTATATGCTTTGATCAACTTATCAAAGTGTATATTCCAACTCCGAGATACTTGTACCAGTCCATAGATGGATTGCTGGAGCTTACATATTTTGTTAGCACCTTTAGGATTTGACAAAACCTTCTGGTTGCATCATATACAACTCTTTTTTAAGAAATCCATTAAGGATTGCAGTTTTGTTATCCATTTGCCAGATTTCATAAAATGCGGCAATTGCTAACATGATTCGGACAGACTTTAAGCATCGATACGAGTGAGAAAATCTCATCGTAGTCAACACCTTGAACTTGTCGAAAACCTTTTGCGACAATTCTAGCTTTGTAGATAGTAACACTACTATCAGCGTCTGTCTTCCTCTTGAAGACCCATTTATTCTCAATTGCTTGCCGATCATCGGGTAAGTCAACCAAAGTCCACACTTTGTTCTCATACATGGATCCCATCTCAGATTTCATGGCCTCAAACCATTTCGCGGAATCTGGGCTCATCATCGCTTCCTCATAGTTCGCAAGTTTGTCATGGTCTAGTAACATGACTTCCAGAACAGGATTACCGTACCACTCTGGTGCGGATCTCACTCTGGTTTACCTACGAGATTCGGTAGTAACTTGATCTGAAGTTACATGATCATCATCATTAGCTTCCTCACTAATTGGTGTAGTACTCACAAGAACAGATTCCTGTGATGAACTACTTTCCAATAAGGGAGAAGGTACAATTACCTTATCAAGTTTTACTTTCCTCCTACTCACTTCTTTCGAGAGAAACTCCTTCTCTGGAAAGGATCCATTCTTAGCAACGAATATCTTGCCTTCGGATCTGTGATAGAAGGTATACCCAACTGTCTCCTTTGGGTATCCTATGAAGACACATTTCTCCGATTTGGGTTTGAGCTTATCAGGATGAAACTTTTTCATATAAGCATCGCAACCCCAAACTTTAAGAAACGACAACTTTGGTTTCTTGCCAAACCACAGTTCAGATTGTGTCGTCTCAACGGACTTAGATGGTGCCCTTTTTAATGTGAATGCAGCTGTCTTTAATGCATAACCCCAAAAACGATAGTGGTAGATCGGTAAGAGACATCATAGATTGTACTATATCCAATAAAGTACGGTTATGACGTTCGGACGCACCATTATGCTGTGGTGTTTCCAGATGGCATGAGTTTGTGAAACTATTCCACATTGTTTTAATTGAAGACCAAACTCGTAACTCAAATATTTGTCTCCGCGATCAGATCGTAGAAACTTTATTTTCTTGTCACGATGATTTTCCACTTCACTCTGAAATTCTTTGAACTTTTTAAATGTTTCAGACTTATGTTTCATCAAGTAGATATACCCATATCTGCTCAAATCATGTGTGAAGGTCAGAAAATAATGATACCTGCTGCAAGCCTTAATATTCATCGGACCACATACATCAGTATGTATGATTTCCAACAAATTTGTTGCTTGCTTCATTGTTCCGGAGAACGGCGTTTTAGTCATCTTGCCCATAAGGCATGGTTCGCAAGCATTAAGTGATTCATAATCAAGTGATTCCAAAAGCCCATCAGCATGGAGTTTCTTCATGCGCTTTACACCAATATGATCTAAACGCAGTGCCACAAATAAGTTGCACTATCATTATTAACTTTGCATCTTTTGGTTTCAATATTATGAATATGTGTATCACTACGATCGAGATCCAACGAACTTGTTTCATTGGGTGTATGACCATCGAAGGTTTTATTCATGTAAACAGAACAACAATTATTCTCTGACTTTAATGAATAACCGTATTGCAATAAACATGATCAAATCATGTTCATGCTCAACGCAAAAACCAAATAACACTTATTTAGGTTCAACACTAATCCCGAAAGTATAGGGGAGTGTGCGATGATGATCATATCAATCTTGGAACTACTTCCAACACACATCGTCACTTCACCCTTAACTAGTCTCTGTTTATTCTGCAACTCCTGTTTCGAGTTACTACTCTTAGCAACTGAACCAGTACATCAAATACTGAGGGGTTGCTATAAACACTAGTAAAGTACACATCAATAACATGTATATCAAATATACTTTTGTTCACTTTGCCATCCTTCTTATCCACCAAATACTTGGGGCATTTCCGCTTCCAGTGACCAGTCCCTTTGCAGTAGAAGCACTTAGTCTCAGGCTTAGGACCAGACTTGGGCTTCTTCACTTGAGCAGCAACTTGCTTGCCGTTCTTCTTGAAGTTCCCCTTCTTCCCTTTTCCCTTTTCTTGAAACTAGTGGTCTTGTCTACCATCAACACTTGATGTTTTTCTTGATTTCTACCTTCGTCACTTTTAGCATCACGGAGAGCTTGGAAATTGTTTCCGTTATCCCTTGCATATTATAGTTCATCACAAAGTTCTACTAACTTGGTGATGGTGACTAGAGAATTCTGTCAATCACAATTTTATCTGGAAGATTAACTCCCACTTGATTCAAGCGATTGTAGTACCCAGACAATCTGAGCACATGCTCACTATTTGAGCGATTCTCCTCCATCTTTTAGCTATAGAACTTGTTGGAGACTTCATATCTCTCAACTAGGGTATTTGCTTGAAATATTAACTTCAACTCCTGGAACATCTCATATGGTCCATGACGTTCAAAACGTCTTTGAAGTCCCGATTCTAAGCTGTTAAGCATAGTGCACTAAACTATCAAGTAGTCATCATATTGAGCTAGCCAAACGTTCATAACGTCTGCATCTGCTCCTGCAATAGATCTGTCACCTAGCGGTGCATCAATGAAATAATTCTTCTGTGCAGCAATGAGGATAAACCTCAGATCACGGATCCAATCCGCATCATTGCTACTAACATCTTTCAACACAATTTTCTCTAGGAACATATCAAAATAAACATATGAAAGCAACAATGCGAGCTATTGATCTACAACATAGATATGCTAATACTACCAGGACTAAGTTCATGATAAATTAAAGTTCAATTAATCATATTAATTAAGAACTCCCACTTAGACAGACATCCCTCTAATCCTCTAAGTGATCACGTGATCCATATCAACTAAACCATGTCCGATCATCACGTGAGATGGAGTAGTTTCAATGGTGAACATCACTATGTTGATCATATCTACTATATGATTCACGCTCGACCACCGAGACCATATCTGTTATATGCTAGGCTCGTCAAGTTTAACCTGAGTATTCCGCGTGTGCAACTATTTTGCACCCGTTGTATTTGAACGTAGAGCCTATCACACCCGATCATCACGTGGTGTCTCAGCACGAAGAACTTTCACAACGGTGCATACTCAGGGAGAACACTTTTACTATGATAATTTAGTGAGAGATTATCTTATAATGCTACCGTCAATCAAAGCAAGATAAGATGCATAAAAGATAAACATCACATGCAATCAATATAAGTGATATGATATGGCCATCATCATCTTGTGCTTGTGATCTCCATCTTCGAAGCACCGTCATGATCGCCATCGTCACCGGCATGACACCATGATCTCCATCATCTTGATCTATATCAATGTGTCGTCACATGGTCGTCTCGCCAACAATTGCTCTTGCAACTATTGCTATCGCATAGCGATAAAGTAAAGCAATTATTGGGCACTTGCATCTTATGCAATAGAGAGACAACCATAAGGATTTTGCCAGTTGCCGATAACTTCGACAAAACATGATCATCTCATACAAAAACTTATATCTCATCACGTCTTGACCATATCACATCACAACATGCCCTGCAAAAACAAGTGAGACGTCCTCTACTTTGTTGTTGCAAATTTTACGTGGCTGCTACTGGGCTTAGCAAGAACCGTTCTTACCTACGCATCAAAACCACAACGATAGTTTGTTAAGTTGGTGTTGTTTTAACCTTCGCAAGGACCGGGCGTAGCCACACTCGGTTCAACTAAAGTTGGAGAAACTGACACCCGCCAGCCACCTGTGTGCAAAGCACGTCGGTAGAACTAGTCTCGCGTAAGCGTACGTGTAATGTCGGTCCGGGCCGCTTCATCCAACAATACCGCCGAACCAAAGTATGACATGCTGGTAAGCAGTATGACTTATATCGCCCACAACTCACTTGTGTTCTACTCGTGCATATAACATCAACACATAAAACCTGGCTCGGATGCCACTGTTGGGGAACGTAGTAATTTCAAAATTTTCCTACGCACACGCAAGATCATGGTGATGCATAGCAACGAGAGGGGAGAGTGTTGTCCACGTACCCTCGTAGACCAAAAGCGGAAGTGTTATATCAACGCGGTTGATGTAGTCGTACGTCTTCATGATCCGACCGATCCAAGCACCATTACTCCGGCACCTTCGAGTTCTTGGCACACGTTCAGCTCGATGACGATCCCCGGGCTCCGATCCAGCAAAGCATCAGGGAGGAGTTCCGTCAGCACGACGGCGTGGTGACGCTCTTGATGTTCTACCATCGCAGGGCTTCGCCTAAGCACCGCTACAATATGACCGAGGTGGAATATGGTGGAGGGAGGCACCGCACACGGCTAAGGAACGATTACGAAGATCAACTTGTGTGTCTAGAGGTGCCCCCTGCCCCCGTATATAAAGGAGCAAGGGGGGAGGGGGCGGCCGGCCTAGGAGGGGGCGCGCCAAGGGGAGTCCTACTCCCACCGGGAGTAGGACTCCCTCCTTCCTTGTTGGAGTAGGAGAAGGGGAAAGAGGGGGAGAGGAAGAAGGAAAAGGGGGCTGCGCTCCTTGTCCAATTCGGACCAGAGGGGGGCGTAGGCCTCCTTCCTTTTGGCCTCTCTCCTCTATTCCCGTATGGCCCAATAAGGCCCATATACTCCCCGGCGAATTCCCGTAACTCTCTGGTACTCCGAAAAATACCCAAATCACTCGGAACCTTTCTGAAGTCCGAATATAGTCGTCTAATATATCGATCTTTACGTCTCGACCATTTCGAGACTCCTCGTCATGTCCCCGATCTCATCCGGGACTCCGAACTCCTTCGGTACATCAAAACTCATAAACTCATACTATAACTGTCATCGAAACCTTAAGCGTGCGGACCCTACGGTTCGAGAACAATGTATACATGACCGAGACACGTCTCCGGTCAATAACCAATAGCGGAAACTGGATGCTCATATTGGCTCCTACATATTCTACGAAGATCTTTATCGGTCAGACCGCATAACAACATACGATGTTCCCTTTGTCTTCGGTATGTTACTTGCCCGAGATTCGATCGTCGGTATCTCAATACCTAGTTCAATATCGTTACCGGCAAGTCTCTTTACTCGTTCCGTAATACATCATCTCGCAACTAACTCATTAGTTGCAATGCTTGCAAGGCTTATGTGATGTGCATTACCGGGAGGGCCCAGAGATCCCTCTCCGACAATCGGAGTGACAAATCCTAATCTCGAAATACGCCAACCCAACATGTACCTTTGGAGACACCTGTAGAGCTCCTTTATAATCACCCAGTTACGTTGTGACGTTTGGTAGCACACAAAGTGTTCCTCCGACAAACAGGAGTTGCATAATCTCATAGTCATAGGAACATGTATAAGTCATGAAGAAAGCAATAGCAACATACTAAACGATCGGGTGCTAAGCTAATAGAATGGGTCATGTCAATCAGATCATTCATCTAATGATGTGATCCCGTTAATCAAATGACAACTCATGTCTATGGCTAGGAAACATAACCATCTTTGATCAACGAGCTAGTCAAGTAGAGGCATACTAGTGACACTCTGTTTGTCTATGTATTCACACATGTATCATGTTTCCGGTTAATACAATTCTAGCATGAATAATAAACATTTATCATGAAATAAGGAAATAAATAATAACTTTATTATTGCCTCTAGGGCATATTTCCTTCACAAACTCACCTTTCCTAGCCCGAATCTCTTTGATAATAGCTCCGTTTTTTCCTCCAGACTCTTCTTCAATTTCTTTTACCACGGGTTGGCAGTCCGAAGCAATGAAAAGATGGTGTTCACCTAAATCCAGAGCCAGAGATAAAGCCTCCCTGCATGCCAATGTTTCAAGCGTTGGAGGATCTGTTAAATGATATACCATTGCCGATGCTCCCAAGAACAGACCCCTCTCATCCCTGCATAAAGCAGCAGCCGAACCCCTCCCCTGGTGGGAAGAAACAGCAGCATCAACATTTATTTTTGAGAACCCCGCCGGAGGAGGAACCCATGGATCGCGGACACTGCGAGAAATTACTGAACTTGTTTGGGTGTGTCTCCTTGGAGTCTCAAACAGAGCTAGATCATCGATGAACCTCTGAATAAACAGATGAGTTGACATAGGGGATTGGAACTCCGCCTTGTGGATAGCCTTTCGTCGCGCAAACCAGATCGCCCAAAGAGTGACTGTCATTTGCAGGAATTCCACGTGTGACAATGACGCTTTCAGAGAAAACAGCCAGTTCCTGGCGTGGCCCTCATTTGTATGCACCATGTGCTCTACCATATCTGAATTAGCCAAGGCCCAAACACATCTGGAGGGCGAGCATTCCAATAGTGCATGCTTCCAAGAATCTTCCATGCCGCACAAGCTGCACCTCGGATTATTAGCCATTTGCCGTTGTGCTCTGACATCGTTCGTTGGCAAAGAATGAAGAGTGAGTCTCCATAAATATAATTTGAGCTTGGCTGGGACTTGGGTACCCCAAAGAGCGACCCAGTCCTTTGCAGTCTGTTCATTAGTTGAAGATTCCGCTGCCTCCTCCAACCAGCTACCTCTAGTAAATTTCGTGTGAACCAACATTTTGTATGCAGAGCGAACTGTAAAAATGCCTTTTTTTCTCCTTGCTCCAGGACCAAAAATCCTGAATCTGTCGTGTACATAAAGGTATCTGTAGGATAGTTTCAGCGTCCATTGGCAAAAAAGTATCTCGGATTAGCTCCTCCTTCCAGCTAGCAGCCGTATGATCGATTAGCTCACTAACCAGAATAGGCCCTGAGATCGGTGGTGAAGTAATTGGCCTCATCGTTGTATCTCTCGGGAGCCAATTGTGCTGCCATATATCAGTGCTTGACCCATTACCAATTCTGCGTATAAGCCCTTGGGCAAGTACATCTCTTCCTTCAAGCACAGATCGCCATATCTGTGAAGGATGACTTCCCAGAGATGCATCTAAAATCGATGATTGCAGGAAGTATACACTTTTCAAAATTCTAGCACTTAGTGTATTTGGGTCCTGAAGCACCCTCCAAGCTTGTCTAGCTAAAAGTGCTAAATTGAATAGTTCCAGGTCACGAAAACCCAGACCTCCCATGAATCTTGGTCTAGACATTACGTCCCAAGATACCCATGCAACCTTTCGAACTCCGTTCTTGCTTCCCCACCAGAATTTGCGGATGATCGAATTGATGTGTTCACAAAGGCCCCTTGGGAGTTTAAAGCACGACATCGAGTATACCGGAATAGCTTGAACGACAGACTTGATCAACACCTCTTTGCCTCCAACTGATAACAACTTTTCAAGCCACCCATGTACTTTCTTCCAGACTCTATCTTTGAGATACTTGAAAGTACCATTTTTGGATTTACCAACATCAGACGGCATGCCAAGGTATCTATCATTTAAGGCTTCTTTAGTAACACCGAGAGAAGTCATAACCTCCTCCCTCAGGTTTTCTGGGCATCCCTTACTAAAGAACACTGAGGACTTGTCACGATTAATTTTTTGGCCTGAGGCATTACAATATATATCCAGTAGGTTTGATAACTCTTCCGCCCCTTCACGGCTTGCTTTAAAGAACAGCAGGCTGTCATCAGCAAAAAGAAGGTGACTTACTGCTGGGGCAGTGTCCGCCACTTTAATCCCACACAAAGATGACTGAACATTAGCTTTCAAGAGACACGAAAGGCCCTCTGTTGCCAGCAAGAATAGATAGGGTGAAAGAGGATCTCCCTGACGGATACCTCTTGAGGGTTTGAACTCATCAAGCTTTTTACCATTAAACAACACTGAGAAAGTTACCGAGCTCACCATACTCATTACCACAGAGATCCACTGGGGGTTAAAACCCAACTTGGTCATGATTGCTTCAAGATAAGCCCATTCCACGCGGTCATAGGCCTTCATCATGTCCAACTTCAAAGCGCAAAACCTGTGTTTCTTCGCCTTATTCCTTTTCATACAGTGTAGGCATTCATATGCAGAAATAATGTTGTCAGTGATTAAATGTCCAGGTACGAAAGCTGATTGTTCCTCTGAGATTATCTCTGGCAAAACCTGCTTAAGACGGTTTGCTACCACCTTGGAAGCAATCTTGTAAAGCACATTACATAAACTGATCGATCGGAATTGCGAGAGAGTGGAGGGGTTGGATACCTTAGGAATAAGAACTAGGACGGTGTCATTTATGGAGGCAGGGCTCTCCATTCCCCCAATAATACGAAGAACTGCATCCATCACATCATCACCACAGACCTCCCAATTATGTTGAAAAAACTGAGCTGGAAAGCCATCAGGCCCCGGAGCCTTTTGAGGAAACATCTAAAAGAGGGCACTTTTTATCTCATCCCTCGTATACGCTGCTGTAAGAACAGCATTCATGGCCTCGGTGACCTTCACAGGGACAGAATCAATAACCTTATGCATGTCACTCACCCCTTCTGATTGAAATAATGATGCATAGAAATCTGTCACCATAGCCTCAAGTAGCGTCGGATCCTCAATAGTTAGCCCGTTTGCTGCTGCCAAACTTTTAATCAAGTTTCTCCTCCTTCTCTTGTTTGCCCTTTGGTGAAAAAAGAACGTGTTTTTGTCGCCCGCCGATAGCCATTCTATCCGTGCCCTTTGCCTCCACATGATCTCTTCACGGTGGTACAATTCTACAAAGTTGTCATTAATCTTTAGCTCCAAATGATCAGGACCGATTCTGTTACTTATTTTTCTAAGCCGGTCCAACTCGGACTTCAGCTCTTTTATTTTCCTTCTGACTGAGCCAAAAGTGTCTGCCTCCCATCGCCGAAGATCGGATGACAGCATTTGTAGTTTCTCTCGCACCACCTCTACCGGGTTTCCCTGCACTTGTCTGTTCCAACCACATGTGATCATGTCCGGCAGCTGAGGGTGAGTCTCCCACATCGCTTCATAGCGAAAAACCCGAGGTGTTTTGGCTCGTCCTGCAAGTGACTCATCATTTAAACACAATCTCACAACCAAATGGTCAGAGCATGCTGCAACTTCATGTGAGACTGCTACGTTTGGGAAAATTGCTGTCCAGGTTGGGGTTGCCAAGGCTCGGTCCAACCTGACCCGTGTATATGAGCCGCCTGCCACTTTCTTCTCGAAAGTCCAAGGCGTTCCAGTGTATCCTAAATCTTGGAAAGAACAGATATCTGCTGCATCACGGAACGCATCTATTTGTGCTTGACTTCGTGGCCCAATCCCATCGTGTTCATGAAGATGTAAAACCTCGTTAAAGTCACCAATACTTAGCCAAGGCAGATTACTTGTCGAAGACAAATTTTTTAGAATGTCCCAAGTATGGTGCCGCTCCTCTGTTTGTGCTTCACCATAAACCAAAGTTAAACGCCAAGGATTAGGGCCTAGACTGTCAACAGAAGCATCAATATGATACTGAGAATAACTCAAAATATCTAACTTTATTTCTTTATTCCAGAAAATACCAAGCCCACCCTCCTACCGGAGCTACTAACAACATAACTGCAGTCACATGTAGTCACGTTAATTACGCACATGCTAGAGCAGCCCATACTGACTGAGTAGCCCATAGTCCAGCTTGAATAAAATTAAACGGCAATGCTTGATCACATCCACCTGTGTGGAGGGGAGCGCTTATAAGGCCAACTTCACCGTGCGACCCCAAACGGATGTCCATTTTGTCCGGATTTTATCCGTTTGGGTAGGGCGATGGGGTCGTGTCCGGGCTTGTCTTGGAATGCGGTGGCCGTGCGCCCAGCGCGCGGACGCATCCCGACCGCATCTTGTCCGCGTACATTTTTCTTTGCAAGTCCTTGACTTCTTTTCATCATTCATTTTCGGTACGTAAAAAATAAATCATCACATTTTGACTAGTAAAGCAAGACCAAAGAAAATAAGAACAATAATAATACATTTTAGAAGATAGCCAACTTCCATAACTGCCCCCTTGAGTTGGGTTATGGCCTTCTCGATGCACTCATTGTTGATCTGTGGAGGAGGCTCGATCTGGCATCCTCCTTTCTTTTTCAAGCCAGAAGTAGATGTTGCTTCCTCAGACCTAGTCTTGTGTCTAGCCTCTAATCTAGCAACAAGTGCACTTATCTCATTTTACAGCCTCTATGCTAGCTAAAAGTGCATGAACATGTACTAAATTTCGCTCTATCAATATATCGATGTACTCTTCTTCCCAATATCAAAACTTGCATCCATTCTACACAACAAAATTTGAAGTTAGCACAACTAGTCAAATCTAGAGCACAAACCGAAGCTAAAAAAAGCGCATACCCCATCGTTTAAGCACTTGATGAACTGTGACGCCCTCGATTCAATCGTACACTAATCATACACGCAAATGTGTACGATCAAGATCAAGGACTCACGGGAAGATATCACAACACAACTCTATACACAAATTAAAATAATACAAGCTTTATATTACAAGCCAGGGGCCTCGAGGGCTCGAATACATAAGCTCGAAAACACAAGATTCAGCGGAAGCAACAATATCTGAGTACAGACATGAGTTAGACAAGATTGCCTTAAAAAGGCTAGCACAAAAACAGCAATGATCGAAAAGGCAAGGCCTCCTGCCTGGGAGCCTCCTAACTACTCCAAGTCGTCAGCGGTCTTCACGTAGTATTAGGCATCCTTCGGGTAGTAGTAGTCATCAGTGGCATCGTCTGGCTTTTGGGATCCGTCATCTGGACGCAATAATCGGGTATGGGGGAAAAGAAGTAGCAAAGCAACCGTGAGTACTCATCCAAAGTACTCGCAAGACTTACATCAGATCTAAACTAAGTATGCATCTGTATCAAAGGAATGGGTTGTATATGTGGACTGGGCTGCAGAAATGCTAGAATAGGGAGAAGGTTAGTCCTATCGAAGACTAGCATCTTCTGGAAACCACCATCTTGCAGCAACAGGAGGGAGTAGAGTAGCATAAAGTAAAGTAGTAGTAGTGTTATCAACCTCGGCCAGAGATCCTTTCTCGACTCCATGCGAGAAAGCAATCCCAAAGTCATACTATCCAGTTATCATCACAATCCAATTCTCATCAGCATCCAGTTCTCATCACAAGTATCCAGTTCTAGTTGTATCGATCGGGATACAACTCCAAGTGTCCGTTACCGTAGGACAGGCTATCGATAGATGTTTTCTTCCCTGCAGGGGTGCACCAACTTACCCACCACGCTCGATTAACTCCGGCCGGACACACTTTCCTGGGTCATGCCCGGCCTCGGCCAAACAATATGCCGCAACCCGACCTAGGCTTAATAGAGAGGCCAGCACGCCGGACTAAACATATGCCCCCAGGGGTCATGGGCCATCTCCCCGGGAACTCCTGCACGTTGCGTACGCGGCTGGTGAGCAGACCTAGCTACCTCCTTCAACAAGGTAGGTGCTTTCCAGTCCACCCGGCGCGCGCCGCTCAGTCGCTAACGTCTATTAAGCTTCGGCTGATGTATACGACGCTGAACGCCCATACTATGCCCACGTGATGGTTAGTGCTATCAGGCCAGAGGCCCCTCGGATCAAATATCCAAATCGTAGTGGATTAGGAACGCGCGGTAACGAGCAGAGACTCATGATCGATGTGACCCCGTCGCCCCGTCTCGAGTACTTGCGACAAGGGCTAAGAATGCTCGGCCACGCCTCGTAAGTATCTCGCGGGCACCTTCCAGGTCAACCCGACTCCACATCACCCGCTATTAAGCTCGTGCGGGTACCCCTCAGGGTCGACCCGTCTTTAGTAACATGGCTCAGTGTAAAGTCATAGTAACCATAATAACTGTGTGTCTAACACCAAAGGGAAAACCCGAGGAATCACCCCCGGTGAATTCCACTCGATGTTGTCATCAAGGTGAACGTAAGAGGATCCACCCTCGAGGTTCACGTTTGATGGGTTGCACGACAGAGCCGTAACGGAAGTGGTTAAGGAGGAAATCACCCTTGATGACCTCGACCGTATAGCTACACTACGGAGATCTCATCAGGAGTGATGTAAGAGGTTCCACCCTCGGCACTCGATGGTAACTCTGCAGAGTCGTACAACTAGGGAGGTGATGTGCGTTGTCGGGGCCTGGACGTCGACATATTTATCGAGTCATCGAACATAAAGCGAGGCAACTAGGACAAGGTGGGGGTCACTGATGGATCTCTAACCAACCTATACTAAACAGTTTAGGATAAGCATGTAAGGTATGAAAGCAGGTAACAACAACATGCTATGCATCAGAGTAGGATCATACAGAAAGCAGTAGCAGTTCTAATGCAAGTATGAGAGGGAAAGAAATGGGCGATATCGGAATGCTCAAGGAGGGTTTGCTTGCCTGGTTGCTCTGGCAAGGAGGGCGTCGTTGACACCGTAGTCGAACTGGGGTCGTCGGCAGTCTCGGGGTCTACCGAAAAAGAGTAACGGAGGGGGAATACAATAAATAATAAAGCAATCAAAGTATCACAAAGCATAACAAGACAATACGCGGTGCTAGAGGTGACCTAATGCGGTACGAGATGATACCGGTGAAGGGGGAAAACATCCAGGAAAAATATCCCCGGTGTTTTGCGTTTTCGGGCAGAGGAGCCAGAGGGGGAAAGTTGTGAGTTCGATAGGTTAGGGATGCGTGGCGGACGAACAGGCTGCGTATCCGGGTTCGTCTCGTCGTTCTGAGCAACTTTCATGTACAAAGTTTTTTTGTCTGAGCTATGGTTTATTTTATATGATTTTCTAAAGTTTTAAAGCATTTTTAGAATTAACAGAATTCATTTGATTTAGAAAATGTCATTATGATGTCAGCACGAGGTCAGCATGAGGTCAGCATGATGTCATCAATCAACCAATCAATTGACTTAGTCAAACTGACTGGAGGGTCCCACTGTCATTGGCTGTTTGTTAACAATTTAATTAAACAAAGTTAATTAGTTTAGTTAAATGATTAGGTTAATTAAATACAATTAATTAAGTTAATTAATATTTTAATTAATTAATATATCTTTAGTTTTTTTTTAAAAACGTTTAATAGGGGCAGGCCCCACATGTCAATGGCCTAGGGGGCCTAACGGTTTCGGGCGCTGGCCCTGGGCAGCTGCTCGCCCAGCAGGGCTGCCGAGGCCATGGCCACGACCGGCCATAGCGGGAGTTGGCCGGTGAGCGGCGGCCGACGGAGGCAACACAGGGGCGGAGGTGGCGGGCCAGAACGAGCGCAGCGGGGTGGCGCCGGCATGCGGGGAGCAGCGGGGCCCAGCAGGCGCGACGCCGCCGCGAGCGGCAGCAGGTGGCGCGGGCAGGGGAAGCGTCAGCGGACGGGGCGGCGGGAGCGCGGACAGTGGACGCGGCGAGCGGGTGCAGGGGCGGCGGCGAGTGCAGCGGGCGCTGGGAAGGAGGGCACGCACACGGGAGGGCAACTCCGGCGGCGCGGTTGCTAGGCAGCGGGGGTGCGGCGAGCAGGGGAAGAGGAGGCCGGCGGACGAGGTAGCGGCACGAGGTGCGCGGGGGACCACGGCGAGGCGCAGGGCCGAGCGTGGTCGGTGCGTGGTGGACGACACCGGCGACAGAGAACAAGGGGAGAGAGGGAGGGAGGCCGGAGCCTCACCGACATTCGTGGGGATCATGGCAGCGTGCTCGAGCTCGAGGAGGTGGACGGGGACGTCAGCGTCGACGTAGATGGGAGGAAGACCAGCGATGGCGGCCTCCGGCGAGGTAGCGATCCGGGCGGCATCGGTGGCGAGCGCCGAGGCGCGGTCATGGTCGGCACGGCGAGGGGCGTCGTTAAGGGAGAGGGGATGGGGGCGCAAGGAAGAGGGCAGGGGAGGAGGCGGCTACAACAAAGGCGGCGCGGTTGGGGTGGAGGAGCTCCAGCGGTCGATGTCGGGACCCGTGTGGCACCGGGCGGCGGCGAGGTCCATGCCCCCGATCCAGATTGGATCGGGAGGGGGGAAGAGGGAGAGAGCGAGTGGGGGTCGAGTAGTGGGGAGGGGTGTGGTTAGGGTTGCGGTAGTGGGGGGGTTGTGTAGGCCGGGGGTGGGCCGGCCGGCTGGGCTAAAGCCCAGTTGGGCGAGGGGGTTTACCTTTTGTTTTTAATTTACGTGTTGTTTTGTTTTTACTTTTTATTTATGCTTCCTTTACTGTTTTACTTTTAGTTTCTTTTATTTTAGTTTTATAAAAATTATCACTAGCACCTAATTTAATACTTTTAATTAGACTACTGCCACATTAATTCTCAACCCAAATTAAATTGTTTAATATTTTATAAATCCAAAAGGCATTTATTTTAATATTTAAACCTCTATTTTAATTATTTTGAGCACTTAAACATTTTATTAAATTTAGGTTTCTCCACCATTGTTACCTATGATTTATTTAACACCTTTACAACATTTTAGTTTTGACTTTTGGAAATTTTAGTTGTTTGACTTGATTTTGAATTTGAATTTTGAATTGGTTTTGAACTAACGCGAGATTAGCAACAGTAACTAAGGTGACACGGCATGATTAACCAGGAATTACTGTAGCTTAAATATCCGGGCGTCACAATTCTCCTCCACTATAAGAAATCTCGTCCCGAGATTTAAGAGGTGGATTAAGGGGGGAAAGGCTAGGTTACGAAAGTCTAACGATTCTTGTCGGTCTTGGTTGCTCTTCTCGAAGAGGTCGATCCATTACGTTGATGTCTTTATCTCTCTGCTTCAGGTCATCATGGTGAAGTCGTCCTTTTCGTCAGGAACTCCAACGTACTTACGAATAGGTAAGGGGCAGCTCGGCTACGACAGAAAACTTAGGACGGAAACAATCTGGGGTTAACCCATGAACGAGTATAAGATTATCTCTTGAGTTGAACATATAAAATACGTCGAGAGTAAGGTACAAAGGTACAATAAGAGGTTCCAAGCGGATAGATAGTTGCTCGAAGTCTGAACCAGAGTGAGGAAAGGGGTTCAAAGCAGCGAGAGTAAGTATTGCATATGATACTAGAATAGAGCACTAGGAAGGTGGCGCGTGAATTAAATACGAAGCCAAATGTGAGGAATAACCATTAGAAACAGGTTTGAACAGGAGAGTTAGGTTTCGATCCTGTGGAACTATGGGTTATGGGCTCACCATGTGGGTTAAAAGTATGGAGGGCGGATATGTCTTGCGTGATCATGTAAGCAAGGCATGTCAGAGGATAGCCTGTCAGTTATGTCGACAACAATCATAGGTACCAAGGGCAAGGGATGAAGAGAACCATTTTCCTGCTCGCTTAAACGAGGCGGACCAATAGGCAAAGTTCTCGTCCATCGGAGGTTACCGAAATGTCACCAACAATAGTAACAGGGTCTTACTGACAGAGTGATACAACGAGGTGTTTACATAAGCAGGGAAATATTACTGCTTATATAATATAGATCAAAATAAGGTTTAAACAAACCAATGGAAAGGAAAATGTAATTGTCAGATTAAACAGAACAATGGAAAGGAAAATGTGTTTAACACATATTTCAGGGGTATATCCTTCCCAAGGACAAGCAGAGCATGGTATCCATGACAGGATAGAAGTTTAAAACCATTTAGGTAAGGGAAAAGAAATTTCATGACATTACCCATACAACGGTGTTTGGATAATTGATAAAGAAAAATTTAGTATCGTGCTTCAAATGTTCTTATTGAAGATCGAAGTACCACAGACATGCTTCAAGATAGCATTGACATGGTCACTGGGTAAAGATCGGACCTTGGATCCACAAAGGGTCCATCGGGAATTTCTAGAACATATCATGTTATTTTATCAGGGAAAATATGAGGAGGTGGCCGATGGGTTTAGTAGCAATCCATCGACATGTCAAAAAGGATGTATTCCCAAAATTTAAAATGATCAAGTTTGTTTTGGGGGGAAGACAAGAATGTTGCTGATGCTGACACAATTCATCGAGAGGCAAAGATGGTATTTCTAGCCATGAATTCAATTGACATCTCTGAAGAAGCCAAAGTGTGACAGTGATCAAGACAAAGTTTGTCGAGAGATTCTAAGAAGATGCCCTCGAGCAGAAAAGGGAGGATGAAGTGAAAGGCTATGAGTACCACGGATTCGACACAAGCTCAAAGGCAAGCTTGTTGTTCGACGTGAAATGTTAAGATGAGGAAGATCGACGTAAGCTTAGCTCATCGTCGGAAGTTGCTCCGGGCATAAGGACCAGGTAGCACAGTTAAAAAGTCGTCATGATAAAAATATAGCCGATCAGGCTAGTAATGATGTGATGGGGTATAAAGCTTCCCAGTAACAAGTACTAGGTGTAATGCCAGAAGGTAGAACAGAGTAAAGTTTGGACGGGGGAAATGATTTGCAGAGGATAAGTAATTTTAACTTACCTGGTAAATGGGATCAAGGAGGAAATGTGGTCAGGACCATAACTGCAAGGGATCCAATTTACGATGCTGGAAGAATTATTCAAATGATTAAATATCCTTGCAAGGAGATTTCATGATAAGTTCCACACCGTATCCGTGGGCATGAACACAAGATTCAGGGTCGACTCCCACTTCTACAATGCATAACCTTTCATTTTACTTCTCGCTCTTGGTGAAGCTGTAGTATTGAAATTTTATCTGACGAAAGCCAGTAGAGTATAATCCGCATAACTTTCGAGTTCACACATATTAGGGAAGGCATAGGTTCAACCCATCGGGGCATCTTAGGAACATATATCATAAATTTCAAGAATAATAACTCAAGCTCGGTAGTAGAGCATGCTTGTGAAAGCGGAGGATACAATTTACCAAAAGCATTACGTATCCGAGGAAAGGCTCACAAGCTTATTGAATATGAAGGACGTTGTCGGATAAAATCCGAAAAAGGGGGGGGGGTCTTGTGGTCCACAAGGGATTTGATGTGAGCATCAGTATTCAACCAGAGGAAGAGAGAATGCAAGGAGATCAGATTATAGAAACAACTGACTAACTCGAGGCTCAATTGCAAAGGAATTATGAATTCCAAGACAAGGGATCAGAAGCAATGCTCTGATTAGGGATGGATAGGTAGAATAGCCATAGGGGTACAATCGATGGCGATTTGATTGGTCAAGATCCAGCACATGTTAAAATGACGTCTGAGCTGGAAGGATGAATTCTAGGATCTGATTGAGGATTGCGAGCATTCGCAACATATTGTATCAACGGACTCAAAATGATAATGACAAAGGATGACAATAAGATTACTAGACTTATGGTATTAACCATAATGCAAGCAAGCAAGAAATTCAAGAACAATAGGCTGTTGAGGATTTTCACAAGAATGAATAGGATTTCGAAGATTTTTGTGAAACACTCAAACAACTGGGGATGAAGAATCTTCGGTAATAGAGAGGAATTATTCCTAGGGGTATTCAGACGACAAGGAACTGCAAGGCAGTAAGCTCAAAGGATTCTTAAAAAGTCGGAGAATAATTCGATGTATCTTGTAATAACAAGAGCAGCTGGGAATGATTGTATGAACAGCAAGTGTATTTAG
This sequence comes from Triticum urartu, assembly GCF_056163025.1. Lineage (NCBI taxonomy): Eukaryota > Viridiplantae > Streptophyta > Magnoliopsida > Poales > Poaceae > Triticum > Triticum urartu. The sequence continues at coordinate 460,429,903 of NC_141874.1, read as the reverse complement.
TTATCCATACGGATTTATCGATGGAAGGGAATTGCAAAAGCGATGGACACAAGGGTCTCAGAAAAACATCGAAAAGTATCTTCGGGGTCTTCTGATGATCCAAACCATCATCTGGAATAAAGGGTCTCTCCGGGACGAAGTAGTTACGAGATCCTAGTGTTAGAGTTAGCAAAATCATTTAACCCGAATAGAAGAGAAATCAGAGTCCCAGAGTAAAGGTCGAGGAGTAAAAGATCCTAATACCACCCAATGGCGACGTGGGCCCGTAAGACACACAACCATGTTAGTAAGAGTTTTGTAGTGACTAGACTCGACTTCGGCCAAGGAGTTGGAAAGGGGGCTACCTACAGGCAGTTGGCTCTGATACCAACTTGTGACGCCCTCGATTCAATCGTACACTAATCATACACGCAAATGTGTACGATCAAGATCAAGGACTCACGGGAAGATATCACAACACAACTCTAGACACAAATTAAAATAATACAAGCTTTATATTACAAGCCAGGGGCCTCGAGGGCTCGAATACATAAGCTCGAAAACACAAGATTCAGCGGAAGCAACAATATCTGAGTACAGACATGAGTTAGACAAGATTGCCTTAAAAAGGCTAGCACAAAAACATCAATTATCGAAAAGGCAAGGCCTCCTGCCTGGGAGCCTCCTAACTACTCCAAGTCATCAGCGGTCTTCACGTAGTAGTAGGCATCCTTCGGGTAGTAGTAGTCATCAGTGGCGTCGTCTGGCTTCTGGGATCCGTCATCTGGACGCAACAATCGGGTATGGGGGAAAAGAAGTAGCAAAGCAACCATGAGTACTCATCCAAAGTACTCGCAAGACTTACATCAGATCTAAACTAAGTATGCATCTGTATCAAAGGAATGGGTTGTATATGTGGACTGGGCTGCAGAAATGCTAGAATAGGGAGAAGGCTTAGTCCTATCGAAGACTAGCATCTTCTGGAAACCACCATCTTGCAGCAACAGGAGGGAGTAGAGTAGCATAAAGTAAAGTAGTAGTAGTGTTATCAACCTCGGCCAGAGATCCTTTCTCGACTCCATGCGAGAAAGCAATCCCAGAGTCATACTATCCAGTTATCATCACAATCCAATTCTCATCAGCATCCAGTTCTCATCACAAGTATCCAGTTCTAGTTGTATCGATCGGGATACAACTCCAAGTGTCCGTTACCGTAGGACAGGCTATCGATAGATGTTTTCTTCCCTGCAGGGGTGCACCAACTTACCCACCACGCTCGATTAACTCCGGCCAGACACACTTTCCTGGGTCATGCCCGGCCTCGGCCAAACAATATGCCGCAACCCGACCTAGGCTTAATAGAGAGGCCAGCACGCCGGACTAAACCTATGCCCCCAGGGGTCATGGGCCATCTCCCCGGGAACTCCTGCACGTTGCGTACGCGGCCGGTGAGCAGACCTAGCTACCTCCTTCAACAAGGTAGGTGCTTTCCAGTCCAACCCGGCGCGCGCCGCTCAGTCGCTGACGTCTATTAAGCTTCGGCTGATGTATGCGACGCTGAACGCCCATACTATGCCCACGTGATGGTTAGTGCTATCAGGCCAGAGGCCCCTCGGATCAAATATCCAAATCGTAGTGGAGTAGGAACGCGCGGTAACGAGCAGAGACTCACGATCGATGTGACCCCGTCGCCCCGTCTCGAGTACTTGCGACAAGGGCTAAGAATGCTCGGCCACGCCTCGTAAGTATCTCGCGGGCACCTTCCAGGTCAACCCGACTCCACATCACCCGCTATTAAGCTCGTGCGGGTACCCCTCAGGGTCGACCCATCTTTAGTAACATGGCTCAGTGTAAAGTCATAGTAACCATAATAACTGTGTGTCTAACACCAAAGGGAAAACCCGAGGAATCACCCCCGGTGAATTCCACTCGATGTTGTCATCAAGGTGAACGTAAGAGGATCCACCCTCGAGGTTCACGTTTGATGGGTTGCACGATACAGCCGTAACGGAAGTGGTTAAGGAGGAAATCACCCTTGATGACCTCGACCATATAGCTACACTACGGAGATCTCATCAGGAGTGATGTAAGAGGTTCCACCCTCGGCACTCGATGGTAACTCTCCAGAGTCGTACAGCCAGGGAGGTGATGTGCGTTGTCGGGGCCTGGACGTCGACATATTGATCGAGTCATCGAACATAAAGCGAGGCAACTAGGACAAGGTGGGGGTCACTGATGGATCTCTAACCAACCTATACTAAACAGTTTAGGATAAGCATGTAAGGTATGAAAGTAGGTAACAACAACATGCTATGCATCAGAGTAGGATCATACAGAAAGCAGTAGCAGTTCTAATGCAAGTATGAGAGGGAAAGAAATGGGCGATATCGGAATGCTCAAGGAGGGTTTGCTTGCCTGGTTGCTCTGGCAAGGAGGGCGTCGTTGACACCGTAGTCGAACTAGGGTCGTCGGCAGTCTCGGGGTCTACCGAAAAAGAGTAACGGAGGGGGAATACAATAAATAATAAAGCAATCAAAGTATCACAAAGCATAACAAGACAATACACGGTGCTAGACGTGACCTAATGCGGTACGATATGATACCGGTGAAGGGGGAAAACATCCAGGAAAAATATCCCCGGTGTTTTGCGTTTTCGGGCAGAGGAGCCGGAGGGGGAAAGTTGTGAGTTCGATAGGTTAGGGATGCGTGGCGGACGAACGGGCTGCGTATCCGGGTTCGTCTCGTCGTTCTGAGCAACTTTCATGTACAAAGTTTTTTTGTCTGAGCTATGGTTTATTTTATATGATTTTCTAAAGTTTTAAAGCATTTATAGAATTAACAGAATTAATTTGATTTAGAAAATGCCATTATGATGTCAGCATGAGGTCAGCATGATGTCATCAATCAACCAGTCAATTGACTTAGTCAAACTGACTGGAGGGTCCCACTATCATTGGCTGTTTGTTAACAATTTAATTAAACAAAGTTAATTAGTTTAATTAAATGATTAGGTTAACTAAATACAATTAATTAAGTAAAGTAGTAGTAGTGTTATCAACCTCGGCCAGAGATCCTTTCTCGACTCCCTGCGAGAAAGCAATCCCAGAGCCATACTATCCAGTTATCATCACAATCCAATTCTCATCAGCATCCAGTTCTCATCACAAATATCCAGTTCTAGTTGTATCGATCGGGATACAACTCCAAGTGTCCGTTACCGTAGGACAGGCTATCGATAGATGTTTTCTTCCCTGCAGGGGTGCACCAACTTACCCACCACGCTCGATTAACTCCGGTCGGACACACTTTCCTGGGTCATGCCCGACCTCGGCCAAACAATACGCCGCAACCCGACCTAGGCTTAATAGAGAGGCCAGCATGCCGGACAAAACCTATGCCCCCAGGGGTCATGGGCCATCTCCCAGGGAACTCCTACACGTTGCATACGCGGCCGATGAGCAGACCTAGCTACCTCCTTCAACAAGGTAGGTGCTTTCCAGTCCAACCCGGCGCGCGCCGCTCAGTCGCTGACATCTATTAAGCTTCGGCTGATGTATACGACGCAGAACGCCCATACTATGCCCACATGATGGTTAGTGCTATCAGGCCAGAGGCCCCTCGGATCAAATATCCAAATCGTAGTGGATTAGGAACACGCGGTAACGAGCAGAGACTCACGATCGATGTGACCCCGTCACCCCGTCTCGAGTACTTGTGACAAGGGCTAAGAATGCCCGGCCACGCCTCGTAAGTATCTCGCGGGCACCTTCCAGGTCAACCCGACTCCACATCACTCGCTATTAAGCTCGCGCGGGTACCCCTCAGGGTCGACCCGTCTTTAGTAACATGGCTCGGTGTAAAGTCATAGTAACCATAGTAACTGTGTGTCTAACACCAAAGGGAAAACCCGAGGAATCACCCCTGGTGAATTCCACTCGATGTTGTCATCAAGGTGAATGTAAGAGGATCCACCCTCGAGGTTCACGTTTGATGGGTTGCACGACAGAGCCGTAACGAAAGTGGTTAAGGAGGAAATCACCCTCGATGACCTCGACCGTATAGCTACACTACGGAGATCTCATTAGGAGTGATGTAAGAGGTTCCACCCTCGGCACTCGATGGTAACTCTGCAGATTCGTACAACTAGGGGGGTGATGTGCGTTGTCGGGGCCTGGACATCGACATATTGATCGAGTCATCGAACATAAAGTGAGGCAACTGGGACAAGGTGGGGGTCACTGATGGATCTCTAACCAACCTATACTAAGCAGTTTAGGATAAGCATGTAAGGTATGAAAGCAGGTAACAACAACAGGCTATGCATCAGAGTAGGATCATACAGAAAGCAGTAGCAGTTCTAATGCAAGCATGAGAGGGAAAGAAATGGGCGATATCGGAATGCTCAAGGAGGGTTTGCTTGCCTGGTTGCTCTGGCAAGGAGGGGGTCGTTGACACCGTAGTCGAACTGGGGTCGCCGGCAGTCTCGGGGTCTACCGGAAAAGAGTAACGGAGGGGGAATACAATAAATAATAAAGCAATCAAAGTATCACAAAGCATAACAAGACAATACGCGGTGCTAGAGGTGACCTAACGCGGCACGAGATGATACCGGTGAAGGAGGAAAACATCCAGGAAAAATATCCCCGGTGTTTTGCGTTTCGGGCAGAGGAGCCGGAGGGGGAAATTTGTGAGTTCGATAGGTTAGGGATGCGCGGCAGACGAACGAGCTGCGTATACGGGTTCGTCTCGTCATTCTGAGCAACTTTCATGTACAAAGTTTTTTCGTGTGAGCTACGGTTTATTTTATATGATTTTCTAAAGTTTTAAAGCATTTTTAGAATTAACAGAATTAATTTGATTTAGAAAATGCCATTATGATGTCAGGATGAGGTCAGTGTGATGTCATCAATCAACCAGTCAATTGACTTAGTCAAACTGACTGGAGGGTCCCACTGTCATTGGCTGTTTGTTAACAATTTAATTAAACAAAGTTAATTAGTTTAATTAAATGATTAGGTTAATTAAATACAATTAATTAAGTTAATTAATCTTTTAATTAATTAATTAATATATCTTTAGTTTTATTTATTATTTTTTTAAACGTTTAATAGGGGCGGGCCCCACATGTCAATGGCCCAGGGGGCCTAACGGTTTCGGGCGCTGGCCCTGGGCGGCTGCTCGCCCAGTAGGGCTGCCGAGGCCATGGCCACGACCGGCCACAGTGGGAGTTGGCCGGCGAGCGGCGGCCGACGGAGGCAACGCAGGGGCGGAGGAGGCGGGCCAGAACGGGCGCAGCGGGGCAGCGTCGGCACGCGGGGAGCAGTGGGGCGCAGCAGGTGCGACGCCGCCGCGAGCTGCAGCAGGTGGTGCGGGTAGGGGAAGCATCAGCGGACGGGGCGGCGGGAGCGCGGGCAGTGGACGCGGCGAGCAGGTGCAGGGGCGGCGGCGAGTGCAGCGGGCGCTGGGGAGGAGGGCACGCACGCGGGAGGGAAACTCCGGCGGCGCGTTTGCTAGGCAGCGGGGGTGCGGCGAGCAGGGGAAGAGGAGGCCGGCGGACGAGGTAGCGGCACGAGGTGCGCGGGGGACCACGGCGAGGCGCAGGGCCGAGCGTGGTCGGCGCGTGGTGGACGACGCCAGCGACAGAGAACAAGGGGAGAGAGGGAGGGAGGCCGGAGCCTCACCGACGTTCGTGGGGATCATGGCAGCGTGCTCGAGCTCGAGGAGGTGGACGGGGACGTCAGCGTGGACGTAGATGGGAGGAAGACCGGCGATGGCGGCCTCCGGCGAGATAGCAATCCGGGCGGCGTCAGTGGCGAGCGCCGAGGCATGGTCGTGGTCGGCACGGCGAGCGGCGTCGTCAAGGGAGAGGGGACGGGGCGCGAGGAAGAGGGCAGGGGAGGAGGCGGCTGCAACAGAGGCGGCGCCGTTGGGGTGGAGGAGCTCCGGCGGTCGACGGTGGGACCGGTGTGGCAACGGGCGGCGGCGAGGTCCATGCCCCCGATCCAGATCGGATCGGGAGGGGGGAAGAGGGAGAGAGCGAGTGGGGGTCGAGTAGTGGGGAGGGGTGCAGTTAGGGTTGCGGTAGTGGGGGGGTTGTGTAGGCCGGGGGTGAGCCGTGTTGGAAATATGCCCTAGAGGCAATAATAAAATGGTTATTATTATATTTCTTTGTTCATGATAATTGTTTATTGTTCATGCTATAATTGTGTTATCCGGAAATCGTAATACATGTGTGAATACATAGACCACAACACGTCCCTAGTGAGCCTCTAGTTGACTAGCTCGTTGATCAAAGGATAGTCATGGTTTCCTGACTATGGACATTAGATGTCATTGATAACGGGATCACATCATTAGGAGAATGATGTGATGGACAAGACCCAATCCTAAGCTTAGCTCAAAGATCGTGTAGTTCGTTTGCTGTAGCTTTTCTGAATGTCAAGTATCATTTCCTTAGACCATGAGATTGTGCAACTCCCGGATACCGTAGGAGTGCCTTGGGTGTGCCAAACGTCACAACGTAACTGGGTGACTATAAAGGTACATTACAGGTATCTCCGAAAGTGTCTGTTGGGTTGGCACGAATTGAGACTGGGATTTGTCACTCCGTATGACGAAGAGGTATCTCTGGGCCCACTCGGTAATGCATCATCATAATGAGCTCAATGTGATCAAGTGGTTGATCACGGGATCATGCATTACGGTACGAGTAAAGTGACTTGCCGGTAATGAGACTGAACAAGGTATTGGGATACCGACGATCGAGTCTCGGACAAGTAACATACCGATTGACAAAGGGAATTGTATACGGATTGATTGAATCCTCGACATCGTGGTTCATCCGATGAGATCATCGTGGAGCATGTGGGAGCCAACATGGGTATCCAGATCCCGCTGTTGGTTATTGACCGGAGAGTCGTCTTGGTCATGTCTGCATGTCTCCCGAACCCGTAGGGTCTACACACTTAAGGTTCGGTGACGCTAGGGTTGTTAGGAAGACTTGTATGTGATTACCCAATGTTGTTCGGAGTCCCGGATGAGATCCCGGACGTCACGAGGAGTTCCGGAATGGTCCGGAGGTAAAGATTTATATATGGGAAGTTGTCATATGGTCGCCGGAAAGTTTCGGGGGCATATCGGTATTGTACCGGGGCCACCGGAGGGGTTCCGGGGGTCCACCGGGAGGGTCCACCTCTTCCGGAGGGCCTTACGGGCTGTATGGAGAAGGGAACCAGCCAAAGTGGGCTGGGGCGCCACACCCCCTAGGGCCCATGCGCCTAGGGTTTGTGGAAACCCTAAGGGGGGCGCCCCCTTGCTTGGGGGGCAAGCCCCCCTCCCCTTGGCCGCCGCCCCCCTCTAGATCTCATCTAGAGGGGGCCGGGCCCCTTCCCCTTTCCCCTATAAATAGAGGGGTGAGGGGAGGAATGCACACAACATCCAAGGCGCAGCCCCTCCCCTCCCCAACACCTCTCCTCCTCCATAAGAGCTTGGCGAAGCCCTGCCAGAGTACTGCAGCTTCATCACCACCATGCCATCGTGCTGCTGTTGGAGCCCTCTTCCTCAACCTCTCCCTCCTCCTTGCTGGATCAAGGCGCGGGAGACGTCCTCGCTCTGTACGTTTGTTAAACGCGGAGGTGCCGTCCGTTCGACACTAGGATCTTTGGTGATTTGGATCACGTCGAGTACGACTCCATCAACCCCGTTCTCTTGAACGCTTCCGCTCGTGATCTACAAGGGTATGTAGATGCACTCCTCTCTCCCTCGTTGCTAGATGACTCCATAGATTGATCTTGGTGATGCATAGAAAATTTTAGAATTCTGCTACGTTGCCCAACAGTGGTATCAGAGCTAGGTCTATGTGTAGTTAGTATGCACGAGTAGAACACAAAGTAGTTGTGGGCGTCGATATTGTCAATTTGCTTGCCTTACTAGTCTTATCTTGATTCGGCGGCATCGTGGGATGAAGCGGCCCGGACCAACCTTACACGTACGCTTACGTGAGACCGGTTCCACCGACTGACATGCACTAGTTGCATAAGGTGGCTGGCGGGTGTCTGTCTCTCCCACTTTAGTCGGATCAGATTCGATGAACAGGGTCCTTATGAAGGGTAAATAGAAATTGGCAATTCACGTTGTGGTTTTGGCGTAGGTAAGAAACGTTCTTGCTAGAAACCTATAGCAGCCACGTAAAAACTTGCAACAACAATTAGAGGACGTCTAACTTGTTTTTGCAGCAAGTGTTTTGTGATGTGATATGGCCAAAGGTTGTGATGAATGATGAATGATATATGTGATGTATGAGATTGATCATGTTCTTGTAATAGGAATCACGACTTGCATGTCGATGAGTATGACAACCGGCAGGAGCCATAGGAGTTGTCTTTATTTATTTATGACCTGCGTGTCAACATAAACGTCATGTAATTACTTTACTTTATTGCTAAAGCGTTAGCCATAGTAGTAGAAGTAATAGATTACGAGACAACTTCAAGAAGACACGATGATGGAGATCATGATGATGGAGATCATGATGATGGAGATCATGGTGTCATGCCGGTGACAACGATGATCATGGAGCCCCGAAGATGGAGATCAAAGGAGCAAATGATATTGGCCATATCATGTCATTATTTGATTGCATGTGATGTTTATCATGTTTTACATCTTATTTGCTTAGAACGACGGTAGCTTAAATAAGATGATCCCTCGTAATAATTTCAAGAAAGTGTTCCCCCTAACTGTGCACCGTTGCGAAGGTTCGTTGTTTCGAAGCACCACGTGATGATCGGGTGTGATAGATTCTAACGTTCGAATACAACAGGTGTAAGACAGATTTACACACGCAGTACACTTAGGTTGACTTGATGAGCCTAGCATGTACAGACATGGCCTCGGAACACAGAAGACCGAAAGGTCGAGCATGAGTCATATAGAAGATACGATCAACATGAAGATGTTCACCGATGTTGACTAGTCCGTCTCACATGATGATCGGACACGGCCTAGTTAACTCGGATCATGTTATACTTAGATGACTAGTGGAATGTCTATCTGAGTGGGAGTTCATTTAATAATTTGATTAGATGAACTTAATTATCATGAACTTAGTCTAAAATCTTTACAATATGTCTTGTAGATCAAATGGCCCACGTTGTCCTCAACTTCAACGCGTTCCTAGAGAAAACCAAGCTAAAAGACGATGGCAGCAACTATACGGACTGGGTCCGGAACCTGAGGATCATCCTCATAGCTGCCAAGAAAGATTATGTCCTAGAAGCACCGCTAGGTGACGCACCCGTCCCACAGAACCAAGACATTATGAACGCTTGGCAGACACGTGCTGATGATTACTCCCTCGTTCAGTGCGGCATGCTTTACAGCTTAGAACTGGGGCTCCAAAAGCATTTTGAGAGACACAGAGCATATGAGATGTTCGAAGAGCTGAAAATGGTTTTTCAAACTCATGGCCGGGTCGAGAGATATGAAGTCTCCGACAAGTTCTTCAGTTGTAAGATGGAGGAAAATAGTTCTGTCAGTGAGCACATACTCAAAATGTCTGGGTTGCATAACCGCTTGACTCAGCTGGGAGTTAATCTCCCGGATGACGCGGTCATTGACAGAATCCTTCAGTCGCTTCCACCGAGCTACAAGAGCTTTGTGATGAACTTAAATATGCAGGGGATGGAAAAGACCATTCCTGAAGTATTTGCAATGCTGAAATCAGCAGAGGTAGAAGTCAAAAAGGAACATCAAGTGTTGATGGTGAATAAAAACACTAAGTTCAAGAAAGGCAAGGGTAAGAAGAACTTCAAGAAGGACGGCAAGGGAGTTGCCGCGCCCGGTAAGCAAGCTGCCGGGAAGAAGCCAAAGAATGGACCCAAGCCCGAGACTGAGTGTTTTTATTGCAAGGGAAGTGGTCACTGGAAGCGGAACTGCCCCAAATAATTAGCGGACAAGAAGGCCGGCATCACGAAAGGTATATGTGATATACATGTAATTGATGTGTACCTTACCAGTACTCGTAGTAGCTCCTGGGTATTTGATACCGGTGCGGTTGCTCACATTTGTAATTCAAAGCAGGAGCTGCGGAATAAACGGAGACTGGCGAAGGACGAGGTGACGATGCGCGTCGGGAATGGTTCCAAGGTCGATGTGATCGCCGTCGGCACGCTACCTCTACATTTACCTACGGGATTAGTTTTAAACCTCAATAATTGTTATTTAGTGCCAGCTTTGAGCATGAACATTGTATCAGGATCTCGTTTAATACGAGATGGCTACTCATTTAAATCCGAGAATAATGGTTGTTCTATTTATATGAGAGATATGTTTTATGGTCATGCTCCGATGGTGAATGGTTTATTCTTAATGAATCTCGAGCGTAATGCTACACATATTCATAGTGTGAATACCAAAAGATGTAAGGTTGATAATGATAGTCCCACATACTTGTGGCACTGCCGCCTTGGTCACATAGGTGTCAAATGCATGAAGAAGCTCCATGCAAATGGACTTTTAGAGTCTCTTGATTACGAATCATTTGACACGTGCGAACCATGCCTCATGGGTAAGATGACCAAGACTCCGTTCTCAGGAACAATGGAGCGAGCAACCAACTTATTGGAAATCATACATACTGATGTGTGCAGTCCAATGAGTGTTGAGGCTCGCGGTGGCTATCGTTATGTTCTCACCCTCACTGATGACTTGAGTAGATATGGGTATGTCTACTTAATGAAACACAAGTCTGAGACCTTTGAAAAGTTCAAGGAATTTCAGAGTGAGGTTGAGAATCAACGTGACAGGAAAATCAAGTTCTTGCGATCAGATCATGGGGGAGAATACTTGAGTCACGAATTTGGCACACACTTAAGAAAATGTGGAATAGTTTCACAACTCACGCCGCCTGGAACACCTCAGCGTAATGGTGTGTCCGAACGTCGTAATCTCACTCTATTAGATATGGTGCGATCTATGATGTCTCTTACCGATTTACCGCTATCATTTTGGGGCTATGCTTTAGAGACTGCCGCATTCACTTTAAATAGGGCTCCGTCGAAATCCGTTGAGACGACACCGTATGAATTATGGTTTGGGAAGAAATCTAAGCTATCGTTTCTAAAAGTTTGGGGATGCGATGCTTATGTCAAGAAACTTCAACCTAAAAAGCTCGAACCCAAGTCAGAAAAATGCGTCTTCATAGGATACCCTAAAGAAACTGTTGGGTATACCTTCTACCTCAGATCCGAAGGCAAGATCTTTGTTGCCAAGAATGGGTCCTTTCTAGAGAAAGAGTTTCTCTCGAAAGAAATAAGTGGGAGGAAGGTAGAACTTGATGAAGTATTACCTCTTGAACCGGTAAGTGGCGCAGCTCAAGAAAATGTTCCTAAGGTGCCTGCACCGACTAGAGAGGAAGTTGATGATCATGATCATGAAACTTCAGATCAAGTTGCTACTGAACTTCGTATGTCCACAAGGACACGTTCCGCACCAGAGTGGTACGGCAACCCTGTCTTGGAAATCATGTTGTTAGACAACGGTGAACCTTCGAACTATGAAAAAGCGATGGCGGGCCCGGATTCCGACAAATGGCTGGAAGCCATGAAATCCGAGATAGGATCCATGTATGAAAATGAAGTATGGACTTTGACTGACTTGCCCGTTGATCGGCGAGCCATAGAAAATAAATGGATCTTTAAGAAGAAGACAGACGCGGATGGTAATGTGACCATCTATAAAGCTCGGCTTGTCGCTAAGGGTTATTGACAAGTTCAAGGGATTGAGTACGATGAGACTTTCTCACCCGTAGCGAAGCTGAAGTCCGTCCGAATCATGTTAGCAATTGCCGCATTCTATGATTATGAGATATGGCAAATGGACGTCAAAATGGCATTCCTTAATGGTTTCCTTAAGGAAGAATTGTATATGATGCAGCCGGAAGGTTTTGTCAATCCTAAGAATGCTGACAAGGTGTGCAAGCTCCAACGCTCGATTTATGGGCTGGTGCAAGCATCTCAGAGTTGGAACATTCGTTTTGATGAGATGATCAAAGCGTTTGGGTTTATGCAGACTTATGGAGAAGCCTACATTTACAAGAAAATGAGTGGGAGCTCTGTAGCATTTCTCATATTGTATGTGGATGACATATTGTTGATGGGAAATGATATAGAATTCTTGGAAAGCATAAAGGCCTACTTGAACAAGTGTTTTTCAATGAAGGACCTTGGAGAAGCTGCTTATATATTAGGCATCAAGATCTATAGAGATAGATCGAGACGCCTCATTGGTCTTTCACAGAGTACGTACCTTGACAAGATATTGAAGAAGTTCAAAATGGATCGGTCAAAGAAGGGGTTCTTGCTTGTATTGCAAGGTACGAGATTGAGCACGGCTCAATGCCCGACCACGGCAGAAGATAGAGAAAAGATGAGTGTCGTCCCCTATGCCTCGGCCATAGGGTCTATCATGTATGCTATGCTGTGTACCAGACCTGATGTAAACCTTGCCGTGAGTTTGGTAGGAAGGTACCAAAGTAATCCCGGCATGGAACACTGGACATTGGTCAAGAATATCCTGAAGTACCTGAAAAGGACTAAGGAAATGTTTCTCGTTTATGGAGGTGACGAAGAGCTCGTCGTAAAGGGTTACATCAATGCTAGCTTTGACACAGATCTGGATGACTCTAAGTCACAAACCGGATACGTGTATATTTTGAATGGTGGGGCAGTAAGCTGGTGCAGTTGCAAGCAAAGCGTTGTGGCGGGATCTACATGTGAAGCAGAGTACATGGCAGCCTCGGAGGCAGCACAAGAAGCAGTCTGGGTGAAGGAGTTCATTACCGACCTAGGAGTCATACCCAATGCGTCGGGCCCCATGACCCTCTTCTGTGACAACACTGGAGCTATTGCCCTTGCCAAGTAGCCCAGGTTTCACAGGAAGACCAGGCATATCAAGCGTCGCTTCAACTCCATTCATGAAAGTGTTCAAAATGGAGACATAGAGATTTGTAAAGTACATACGGACCTGAATGTAGCAGATCCGTTGACTAAACCTCTCCCTAGAGCAAAACATGATCAACACCAGAACTACATGGGTGTTCGATTCATCACAATGTAACTAGAATATTGACTCTAGTGCAAGTGGGAGACTGTTGGAAATATGCCCTAGAGGCAATAATAAAATGGTTATTATTATATTTCTTTGTTCATGCTATAATTGTGTTATCCGGAAATCGTAATACATGTGTGAATACATAGACCACAACACGTCCCTAGTGAGCCTCTAGTTGACTAGCTCGTTGATCAAAGGATAGTCATGGTTTCCTGACTATGGACATTAGATGTCATTGATAACGGGATCACATCATTAGGAGAATGATGTGATGGACAAGACCCAATCCTAAACTTAGCTCAAAGATCGTGTAGTTCGTTTGTTGTAGCTTTTCTGAATGTCAAGTATCATTTCCTTAGACCATGAGATTGTGCAACTCCCGGATACCGTAGGAGTGCCTTGGGTGTGCCAAATGTCACAACGTAACTGGGTGACTAAAGGTACATTACAGGTATCTCCGAAAGTGTCTGTTGGGTTGGCACGAATCGAGACTGGGATTTGTCACTCCGTATGACGGAGAGGTATCTCTGGGCCCACTCGGTAATGCATCATCATAATGAGCTCAATGTGATCAAGTGGTTGATCACGGGATCATGCATTACGGTACGAGTAAAGTGACTTGCCGGTAACGAGACTGAACAAGGTATTGGGATATCGACGATCGAGTCTCAGACAAGTAACGTATCGATTGACAAAGGGAATTGTATACGGATTGATTGAATCCTCGACATCGTGGTTCATCCGATGAGATCATCATGGAGCATGTGGGAGCCAACATGGGTATCTAGATCCCGCTGTTGGTTATTGACCGGAGAGTCGTCTTGGTCATGTCTGCATGTCTCCCGAACCCGTAGGGTCTACACACTTAAGGTTCAGTGATGCTAGGGTTGTTAGGAAGACTTGTATGTGATTACACAATGTTGTTCGGAGTCCCGGATGAGATCCCGAATGTCACGAGGAGTTTCGGAATGGTCCGGAGATAAAGATTTATATATGGGAAGTTGTCATATGGTTGCCGGAAAGTTTCGGGGGCATATCGGTATTGTACCGGGGCCACCGGAGGGGTTCCGGGGGTCCACCGGGAGGGTCCACCTCTTCCGGAGGGCCTTATGGGCTGTATGGAGAAGGGAACCAGCCCAAGTGGGCTGGGGCGCCACACCCCCCTAGGGCCCATGCGCCTAGGGTTTGGGGAAACCCTAAGGGGGGGGCGCCCCCTTGCTTGGGGGGCAAGCCCCCCTCCCCTTGGCCGCCGCCCCCTCTCTAGATCTCATCTAGAGGGGGCCAACCCCCTTCCCCTTTCCCCTATAAATAGAGAGGTGAGCGGAGGGCTGCACACAACATCCAAGGCGCAGCCCCTCCCCTCCCCAACACCTCTCCTCCTCCATAAGAGCTTGGCGAAGCCCTGCCGGAGTACTGCAACTTCATCACCACCACGCCGTCGTGCTGCTGTTGGAGCCCTCTTCCTCAACCTCTCCCTCCCCCTTGCTGGATCAAGGCGCGGGAGACGTCCTCGCTCCGTACGTGTGTTGAACGCGGAGGTGTCGTCCGTTCGGCACTAGGATCTTCGGTGATTTGGATCACGTCGAGTACGACTCCATCAACCCCGTTCTCTTGAACGCTTCCGCTCGTGATCTACAAGGGTATGTAGATGCACTCCTCTCTCCCTCGTTGCTAGATGACTCCATAGATTGATCTTGGTGATGCGTAGAAAATTTTAAAATTCTGCTACGTTCCCCAACAAGCCGACCGGCTGGGCTAAAGCCCAGTTGGGCCAGGGGGTTTACCTTTTGTTTTTAATTTACCTGTTGTTTTGTTTTTACTTTTTATTTATGCTTACTTTACTGTTTTACTTTTAGTTTCTTTTATTTTAGTTTTATAAAAATTATCACTAGCATCTAAATTAATACTTTTAATTATACTACTGCCACATTAATTCTCAACCCAAATTAAAGTAGTTTAATATTTTATAAAATCCAAAAGGCATTTATTTTAATATTTAAACCTCTATTAATTATTTTGAGCACTTAAACATTTTATTAAATTTAGGTTTCTCCACCATTGTTACCCATGATTTATTTAACACCTTTACAACATTTTAGTTTTGACTTTTGGAAATTTTAGTTGTTTGACTTGATTTTGAATTTGAATATTGAATTGGTTTTGAACTAACACGAGATTAGCAACAGTAACTATGGTGACACGGCATGATTAACCGGGAATTACTGTAGCTTAAATATCTGGGCGTCACATGAACACCCATCCGGGATGTTCCGGCGTTGTAGACACGCGGCGCACGACCATCCTTGGGTAGTGCTCGCACTTAATGAGTGGCAACGGTGCGCCGGCGAGCTTTTGGGCAAGCACCGAGCCCGGCCGACCGCCATTCGTGTATCTGTCGGCGGACCACCGACGGTGCAGATCCGAGCGGCTAGAGGAGGAGCCACTGCCTACATGTGGCCTTGCGGCCCTGCCAGGGCCTTCCGGCGAGGTGCCCGGCTAGTCCATGGCGCGGCCCGGTCTCCCACAGCCGGCCGAGCTCAAGACCGACTGGATCCGCCCCAAATCCGGACGGCGGGTGCGCAAACCAGGTGGCCGTGGTTGGGTAGCTCGGCGGCGCTGAGGGGAAGGGGCTGGGCGAGCTCGCGTCCAAACTGCACGGCTGAAATGGCAGCGGCGGCGGCAACGAGGGAAAGAGTGGAGGGGGTGCGGCCGGAGGGAGGGAGGGGGGCGGATAGAAAAAGGCCCGCCATGTGCCACCGACGGGCGGGCCAGGGAAGGACGTGCGCAGACGACCCGCGCGTCCGCGTGGTGTCCGTTTCACCCCAAAAGCGACACAAACTTGGGCCGCGGATAGGTCGAAAGCGGATACAAAACGGACAAAAGTTTGTTTGCTCCCGCGCGCTGGGCCACCTCGTGTGTCCGTTTTACCCCAAACGGACGGGGCCGAATAGGATAGGGTCGTGCGGTGGAGTTAGCCTAAGGGGCGCGCACCCCCCGCTCCCCTTCTGTGCCGGCCAATGTGTGGCCGGAATGCCGCCTGTTTTTTTGCGGATGTTTCCTTTTTCATTTTTTTTCTTTTTCCCTTTTTTCAATAATTCGGGATATCAAAAGGTCCTAAATTCCAGAAAAGTTGCTAATTTTGAATAAAACAATCATGATTTAAAAAAATCATGATTTCTAAAAAGATGCTCGATAATTCAAAAAAATCATGAATTTGGAAGAAAATGTTCATAAATTTAAAAAATGTTCTTGAATTTAAAACAATGTTCGTAGAAGTAAAGAAAAAATGAAAAGAAAACAGAAAAACAAAAAGAAAAAAAGAAAAAAGAAAAAGAAAAACCGAAAAAAAAAACATAAAAACCCAGTTCAGGGAAGGTTCTAGAACCTTCCCAAAACCGGTTGGGGTTAAACACTGAAATGGGCCGGTCTATAGAACCAGCAGCGGGTGAGGGGGGTACGCGCCACGGCGCTCGCGGGCGCGGTACGGGCCGTATAGGATCTCCGTGCGTGGAGTTGCTAAAAAAAACCACCTGTGTGGACGCTTTATGGGCTGGTGTGGCTGCAGGTGTTGCAACATGCAGATCGACTGATCACAAATTTCGTTCAGTCGACTGACTAGAAAACAAAAAACAGACAACTTACAGGTAGTTGCTCCCAATATTAAAATAGTACAACATAAGTCATATCCCCAGCCTCTTTATCATACTGTTGCTTGCACTCGCAGCAATTAAAGATTGGCTGCATGACATGCCACTGCCCGCAGATGGCATTGTTGTTTTTCACTTTCTAGAAGCAATCCAGCAACATCAGCAGGTCAGCTGCAAGTCTAGCAAGCACCAGGGTTACCTTGCTGGCGAGGCGGTGGCAGCGGCGGCGAGGGCGACTCCAGGAGGCGGTGGCGCACTCGACCAGTCACCCACACAATTCTAGCGCCTGGCTCGGACAACTCGTATTCAGCGCGCTGGCTCTGGCACACGATGCGGGCCATAGAGGGCCGGCCCAGCAACGCCTAGCTCGCACTGCAGACTGGAAAGCTGACTTGTTCTAAAAAAACAAAACAAAAACAAATAAAGAAGTTGACTTGTTCTAAAAAAACAAAACAAAAACAAATAAAGAAGTTGACTTGTTCTAAGAAAAGATTGAAAAGTTGACCGGTGATTCTGCTAAAAATTTATATTTTTTTTAAAATTGTGAATTTCCGAAGGTTTCACAAAAAAAATTAAAATTGTGAATTTGAAAAAAGTTTGTGAAAATAAAAAAAGTTCAAGAATTAGATAAAGTTTACATAATTTTAAAAATTTCATGAATTTGAAGTTTTTTGTGAAATTTCAAAAAGAAATCATGAATGTGAAGAAGTTCATGGATTTCAAAAAAGTTCACGAATTTGAGAAAAAATTGAATTAAAAAACACGAATTTGAGAAAAATTCATAAATTTGAAAAAAGTTCATGCATTTTTTAAAAATGAAAAATAAAATTAAAACAGGAAAAGAAAAGCAAATGAGAAAAGAAAGAAGAGAAACTGGATAAAAACCGTAAATAAAAGAAAAATAGAAGCTTCTGGAAGCTCCCCAAAACCGTCTAGGAGCTTCATAGAAATGTGCGTACATGGGTTGGCCCAAGAAATCTAGCAGAGGGATGGGATTGTGCATTATGTATGGTTTTGCCTTTAATGAACGCTAATGAATGAAGGCTTCCCCCATGTTCCCCACCCCCTTTATATAGGTGGAGGAGCGCTTGCATGGGCCTGACAATGTGTTTGGTTCGGGGAAATTAGAGATGGGGAATGAGAGTTGAGGGGTGAGGAGATTAAAAGTCCACTGTTTAATTAGAGGGAATGGGAGTTTAAGTGGGAAAGGGAATGGGAGTTGAGGAAGCCAATTCTCACCGATTTCTTTCCAGGGGTATCCTATTAATTCGTGAGCAGAGTTTTATCGCACGCCAATTCTCATCATATGTCAAACAAGGGAATGGGAGTAAAAATCTATTTTCCCATGCCTAATCCCTTCATAAACACCCTTGTGCAAACTCCCATTCCCCTACCCGAGTGTTTACCAAACATGTTGTTAAGGAATGGGAATTAGGGGGTTGTAGGACTTAAATTCCCTTGAAGGGCAGTAGAGGTGGCGTTCCCTGTGTCGTACCACTGGCCGAAGGGACGACTTATGATCATTCCAGTCCAAGAAGCAAAATTGTTCGCCGGTTAGACGGGACGCCTCGGATT
Organism: Triticum urartu; assembly: GCF_056163025.1. Classification (NCBI taxonomy): domain Eukaryota; kingdom Viridiplantae; phylum Streptophyta; class Magnoliopsida; order Poales; family Poaceae; genus Triticum; species Triticum urartu. Next base: position 460,411,592 of record NC_141874.1, on the reverse strand, counting down.
TCATGCCTGGCGGCTGACGTTTCGACAACCTGCCCAACTGTTCTTTGGCCCGCTCATCTGCTACCATCAGCGGTGTAAGTGCAGGGGTCCCCAGTCCCCACCCCATGCAGATTGGTCAGGTCGTGAATGCACCCCGGCAACATTCGTCGGGCAAGTTGGGATGGGGGCTCCGCGAGCGAGCCCGGATAGCCATGCCCCCAGCAACTCGCCCCGAGGATGTTGTTTGCCCTCGAAGACATCGGGCTCCCTGTCTTCGAAGCGAATGACCAACTCCTGGCGACATCATACAGATGCAACCTCCATCATGGGGAAGCGTTGTGAAGACGGAGGAGACATGACTGCTCGCCCATCCCTGTCCGGCCGGGCACGCCATGGGCCTGATGGGACAAGATGGGATGACAAAGGCAACGAGCCTCAACAGGCGAACGACATGGTCGAGGACGGCGAGGCCTTGTCAGATCGGTTGACATGGGAAGTCCTGGCACCCCAGGGCATGGTGACGTGACGGTACAGGGGTGTTCACCTACTACGTCCCATCCCCTTGGGTTGCGAGGGTCAACCCCTGATGGTCGTAAGAAGATACTCCCCCTGACGCCATATAAAGGGAGGGAGAGATCATTTCTAAGAGTTAGAAGAAATCGATATACGAAGAACACCAAATCAAAAATAGGGTATACAACATCATAATGGTCTGAACCTGGGTAAAGTCCTTTGTCGCATGTGTAGAGTGTTTGGAGTGTCTTAACCCCTCGCCGAACATTCTAGGAGTTGCATCATAGCTCTGTTATCAACGATCATCTATTGATATGAATAATCTCATGAATTGTGACCAGATTTTCAAGGATATATCTGCCTCTAATGAAGGCAGTTTGGTTTCCATCAATAAGCCTATTGAAGCACTTATCCAGTTTGTTAGTAATTTGAAGTCACAGTTAGTGAGGGTCACTAGCTACGTGTTACCAAAAGGCATGTGCCTCGTACATCCCATGGAAAATATAGGGGGGTACTCACCACACAAAGTCTTGAGAATAAACTGGATCATGAGTGCAAAAATATTGAATTTTCATTTTTACTAGCCCGTCCAGGTTTGGCACTGTAGCTCCCCACCGGTGAGGGCAATAGGTTGGAACCTTAGAGTTTTGGCCTCTCCTCTGGGAATTTAGGACATCTCCAACGTCGACCCTCAAGCCTTACGCAACCATTCGGGTCGCGCTGTCCGAACCGCGGATGCCATCCACCGCCGACCAGACCCGGTCCGCGGGGCAGTCCGGATGCGATTTCTCTCGCAAACCAGATACAAAGTGGGGAAGGTTTGCGGGAGTTCGGACCGCTCCCAAGCCCGCTTCTGACCGCCCTGGCTCACCAAAAACCCCTTCCCCTCTCATGCACGCACCCCGCCTAGCGCCAGCTGCCCACATTAATGCTGATGTAGAGCGTGTTGCTCCGCATTGAAGGCGGCTTAGGGCGGACACGACCTTTTACTGCCTCCGCCATTGAAGCGGTTCGCCGGCTGAGGGTGCCGCCTGCTACCCGTCCAGCTGAACAGGCCTCCTCGCCGCATTCATACGCCTCCATTAAACCCGCCTAGAAGTCGAGAAACTTACTTCGGCCACACGTCCGTTCATGAGCGGGCCGACATTTAAACACAATGCCAGTTGAGCTCCTCCTGTCCACCCTCTATTTAAACGAGGCCAGACGCCCATCAAGAATCGCACCCCTCCGTCGCTCCCCCATCTCCTCCTTCACCACTCTTCTGATGCCTTTCGAAGAGCAGTTTGTCGGCACACAAACCGGCTGGTGGCCCACCGAGCCGGCCGGATACGAGCGAGGCAACTCGCTACTCTACCTCCCGTGCCAGACTCGACGGAGCAAATTGTCGCCCCAAGCCGGCGTGTGGTTTAGCAACTTGCCGCTCCAGGCCCACTCGATGAGAAGTGGCGAGTTGCTCCACGCCAGCATGCGGGGAGCACGACGGCACGAGCGTCATGGCTGCCTTCGACGATGCTGCATCATACCGCGCCACCCCGTGCCTGCGACTGCGCCTCCCGTGCCTGTGACCGTGCCTCCCATGCCTGCGACTATGCCATGCAGGTAGAGACATAAGCCGAGTGCACGGAGCGCGACGAGTCGGTGGCCGGCGCCTCCGCTTCCGCCGCCATCATCGAGGAGGAGTATAACACGGAAGTCCGCCGCTTGGGCCCCATGAAGGCCACGGCCAATGCGACGCCGACATACACAGCCGGCGTCTAGCCCGGTTTTTCTCTTGCAAGGACCTCTGTCGATCCCACATGGGCTCCACGAAAGCGGAGGCGCCGCCTTCCCCTCCCGTTGAAGCATCAGCCGAGGGTTCCACTTCGATGAGTGATGGGGGAAGCGAGCCGTCCTTTGTGTTGAAGCATATACCTCTGAGACTCCCGACAGTCCGGTGATCTGGCTGCCGGACATGAGGAAAACAAAGGGATCCACGGGCGGCGATTTTGATTAGGTATTATTATACCTCTAGAGCCAGACTAGCACCGCTTAGTTGATGTAAATGTACTGAAATCCGTCATGTTGAAAATCCGGCATCCTATATACCTAAGAGATTCATCCCCACTAACTTATTTATCTCAACATGCAAGCATGCCACATCACCATACAATTATGAATGGGATAAGACCCACCTCATCATGCAACCATGCATGGGAAAAAACCAACCACCACATGCAACCATGCATGGAAAAAAATTCATTCTATTATTCTACTTATATTCAACAAATATTTTACAACTGTACCTAATAAAATATACTAAGTTGTATACATTTTTTTTATTTTGGTTCACATGTTACTAATCCAAATATTTATATTCCACACAATCAAATATCATCTAAATATACTGCAGCCGATTCCCGCAACAACGTGCGGGTTATCATCTAGTTTTTATATAAAATCCGTCATGTTTATATGAAATCCGGCCATGTTTGCATGAATTTCATCCGGTTGTTCGGGTTGCTGTAAAAATATATGCGGATACGGTTGGATGATGTCCTTTCGCATCCATGCCCTGTCCGCGAACGGATGCGAGAGAATTTTTGCTGGTTGCCGTTAGAGATGCCCTTGGGGTGATGAGACTGGAATTTAATTTATAAGGAAACAGGGTCATTTCAAAATCTCAAAAGAGATTGAGCAAGTCCTGCTTAATAGTATCCCAAAAAATTGATAGGAAAAGAAGAAGATGTACTAAGCCCATGCTTATCGCAACTGCATAATATATTAACCATTTAAGAGGAGCTCCAGCAAGACTTGGTCCCTTCCATTGGATATTG